>NW_016690301.1:3137037-3174253 GCF_001604755.1 Lepidothrix coronata | reverse complement strand
TCTTAGAAATCTCTGCAACTCTCCCACTTTTGAGTATTTGAATAAACACTTTTTATTTCCCTTTTGCTCTACCCAGGCAAATCTACTGGCTGAAGTGCCTGGACCTCTGGTGTTGCTCTCCTGCCATCTTACAGACTGGGATGGGATGCTCTGCAGCAGGAAGGTTTTGGGGTGCAGAGATGAAAAACCTGGGGACTGGCAGGGATCCCTGTGACAATCCAGGTCTGGATCCTAAAACCTTCATCCTGGGGATTTTCTGTAGTCTTGCTGGGCCCTTACCAAACATAGGAAGCTCTCAGTTCTGATGGGCAGCAGCTTGTGGCAGCTAATGCCCAACATCTCAGGCAGCTCGTAGGATTCATATTTTAAGGGCACTGGGCCAGTTTCAGCTGGAAGGATCTCCAACAGCCCCATCCAGCAACCAGGTTTGCCCCTTCCAGTGTCCCCCAGACCCTCCCCACCACTGTGCTCCAGGCTGCCGCCTCTGCCACCCTCTCCCACGGCGGCCCCGCTCACTTTTTGCCGAGCTGCCGTGCCACGTCGCAGCGCTTGAAGCCCTCCAGGTTGTAGAGGCGCTTGGCCAACCTCTTGGCAGCCTCGCTGTCCGCCCTGCAGCCGTTGGCCAAGGTGTCCGTGCTGCCCTGGTCCAGCTGCTCCGTGCTGCCCATGTCGGAGTCGGAGTCTGACAGGGTGTCCTTCAGGCTGGCGTCGCTGGACGGGAACAAGGGACGCTCGAGGAGCAGCCGCGTGACCCCGTGGAACCCACCCAAAAACGCCACGTTTCCATTTCTTCTCGTCCTCACCAAAATGTATGAAAAAACCCCACGTGTTTATGAGGTGGGCTGTAAGGGTAGAAGACCCTTCTGGAAGGTTTATTACGAGGAGATCAGGGCTTATTTTGCTTAGGAAGACTTTTCTAATGGCCTGGAAGAGCCATTTTTCCCAGAGCCAGTTTTAGATGTTTTCTTCTCCTGCATTCTAGAGAAACTCTCCCTGGTACGAGAAAAAGATAAGTACTTGCAGACATGTTTAAGGGTCCCCACACTGGGGGGATCCAGGGATGATAAAAGCCCTGAGAAGAGCAGAGGGGGTGTCTTTCCCCAGGCCCAGTGTTTGAAACACTGTTGAGGTTAATGTTCTTTAAGTCCAGTGTTCTCCACTTTGGAAATAAATTTTCCTACAATGCTTCCACTGCCTGGCATTTTGGGGGTACATATGCATTACCTTTCTTCACAGGACATTGGAGAAGCCTAATGAAATGGTACGATTTAATTTCAAATTAAAGGCTGCAGAGAGAGTGACTTCTCCCTGAGTAATGAGGATGTATCAAAGTAAGCAGCCCCAACACCTTTTGAAGCTTCCTCTCTCTCCACTCGTGTGGAAAGGGATGCCAAGCTCTTTCCAAGCTGTGGACATTCAGGAAATTTTAGGGATAGATAATGTGCTTTTCAGTTCAGCTTATTTGCTGGGGATGAGAAACTGCACTTGTACAAATGGTGTCAATGGGACTGGCACCAAACCTGCTGTTACAGGTGGGCTGCTCCTCTCCCAGCTGCCAGCTGGCCTTGTGGCCAACTGTTGCCATGGACAACACGCCAGGCAGCCCTGCTGGCACCATGTAGGTGGGGATACAGCCCTTTATTTTCCTGTCTAAGGCCAGTTATAACACCTATTGATTCATTTTTGAACAGTGTGACTCACTGAAGGCCTGGGAGCTGGACATAGAACCTTGGACATGACCTGGTTGCTCTCCCTCATGCAGGGGAGTGCCCTACAGATGAGCTGCTGCCTCCCAGGGATGATGGATTGGGTCTGAGCTGGGGCAGAGGATGAAGTCTCTGCTGTTCTCCTCACTGCCTGCAGAAGAACCTTTAGGGAGGCTTTTACAGGGGTATCTAGTCCTAAATAAAGCCCTGAGGTTTCCCTGAACTTCAGAGCACTTTTGGGAGTGCACCTGACTGCCCCCAACCTGCCAAGGTGTCAGGCAGACGAGTCAGGGGTCTGCCCAGAGGAGCCTCTGGGCAGTTTCACCTGCTGTAAGGACGGACGAGGTTTGTGAGCAGCCAGAGGGATGGTGATGCCCTCCAGAGCCAACACGACCACCAAGTGCAGAGCTTTGGCTTTTCCTGGGATCACAGGACTCCTCAGGATCCTGCAACTCACCTGTGGTTTGGGGTCCTGTCTTTGAGCACAGGGAGGACTCAGACACAGCTCTGCTGGACTAACTGGATGAGACCTTGTTCCCCAGTGCAGTCCTAACCCACAGGCAGCAAAGCTCTTCCTGGTGGTGTTTGATCTCTGCCATGACAACACCAGAGAGGAAGCACAAGGCGTAAAGGAGCAGCTCCATCTCTAACACGTCCACTGAGCCTTGCTCCTGGACTGGGATCCCATAAGACAAGGAGCCACTGCCCAAGAAATTCCTTGTCTTACCTGATGGAGTTAATGATCTTGGTGGCATCTTCCTCCGACCCCTCCACGTGGAACCCGTTTGGGATACTCTTCAAGGACAACCGGCTCAGCACATTCTCTGACCTGCTGCTGGTAATAGAGTGCCTTAGAGGGCTCCCAAAATCCCCCTCTGCTGGCTTTGCTGCTCCCTGCTCTTGCTTGTCAGCAGCCATGTGGTGAAGGGCTTCTCTCTGCTGGGCTGCCAGTTTCTGCTCCAAGAGCTCGGGGCTCTCCTTGGCCCTTTGCTGGATCAGGGGGGTGAGCGGGGCCTCAAAGCTGACACAGCTGTCGGTCTCGTCTGTGAGGGAGAGGACATCCAGAGAGTCCAGGCTGCTGTAGTATGTCCCTTTCATAAGGTCAGACTCAACAATCTTCTCAAAGGTCGAGCTGAAGCCATCCCTGATGTCTTTGAATTGAAAATGCTCCCTGTCATCATCGCTGCAGCTCAGCTTGGCATCTCCAGAAGCAAACCTGGACCAAAAGGGGAAAACACAAAAATACTGTCAAGGCAATTCTTGCCCCGTTCCACTTGAAGCTGGGAGGCAGGAGAAGAGGCAGAAATGGACACTGTGATTACAGGCCCTTGGGACCTTTCTGTGGTTTAACCTGCTTGGTTCCTGATTTTATTACAAGTTTCTATAGCTGAAAAAGGCAGAGTTTTGTGATGAGCAATCACAGAGGCCCAATTGACCCTTAATTTGCTCATGCCCCAGTAAAAAGCCAGACCTCTGAACTGGAGACGTTTGCACATGACACCTGCTACTGGATCCAGTGCCAGACTGGATTTAATCTTCCTTTAAGTGTTCCAATTACGGCTACTTCAAAAGCATGAAAATCCTGAAGGCTGAGGATATTTCATCCAAGTTTGGATGTCAGCAGCAAATGTCTTTGATCCCTTTTACAGAGGAGGAAAACTAGAAGCTTTCAGGGAGCAATCCACGTGCTGTAACTTCAGCCTCTTCCCTTAGATGAGGCACCCTGGAAGTGCAAGGCTGCCTCCAAAGAGTGTTCGCTCCACTGAGAGGGACATGAAAGGTGACAAACACCCGAGCAGGGGAGGCTCCATCCTGCTTTACCGATGGCCTGGGGGATTCAGGCACAGCATTACAGGCTCTGAGATGCAAGAACCTAAAAACACAGCTTCCAGGATTGCTGGAGGACTGTCAGCAACCCTGAATCTGCTTAGGTTTGGGTGCAGAGGCACACATTCCAGCACACATCTCAAACAAACCCGCACTGGGAGAATTAATCTGAGTCAAATCCAGCAATAGTCTCTGACTGAGAGACCTGGAGAGCTCACGGAACAGAGCAGGACCTGCCTGAGATACCCCAGGGTCCCAGGTGAAACCTGCCTCCCCACTTCCAGCAGCCACTGGCAGAGCTCCATTTGCTCTGTCACAGTCCCACATTTTGTGGGTGACACAGGTAAAACCTACAGGAACATTTCCTCCACCTGTCACGGAGTTCACTTTCCTCACAGCAGCACATACAGCCAGGGCTGCACATAGTCTTGTTGTGGCAGTGAGGAGAGGGCACAAAGCTACCAGGCTTCTTGTTCCCCATCTCTGCAAGAAAAATGCTCATGGAAAAGAATTTGAGCAAAGGCAGATTTTCCTGTTTCTGACGTGCCAGGGTGAGAGCCACTGAAAAGCAGAGACCAACTCTGCTCTCGGGTTTCTTATTTCTCTGTGTGCCAAGAGGCTGAGGAACCCAAGCAGGTCAGGGCCCATGAAATGGCTGTGCCATGCCACCTTCCCTTCTTTGATATGCTGCAGGCTGGTCAGCTGCAGCAGGAAAAGGGCATCTCAGCACAGCAGGGAGCAGGACAGACCCACCTGAAGGGCTGTGCAAGGAGGGCAACAGCCACGTGTGGCCTACACCAGTCATGAGACCTGACAGGCCCCAAACCCCAAGGTTTTGCACCCTTTAAAGTCCCCTCTGATGTCTCAGCCATCAGAGACGCTGTTTTCAAGCCCAGCTCTGCATCTACATGGGTAAAAACTTACATGAATCCAGAGGCTCACATAATCCCTTGATTTCAAGAGCTCAAGGCTTTAGAAAACTGTCACCCGGTTCATCAGAGCTGGCCATGCCTCAAAACAGCAGAAATGAGACAGAGGGCAGCAGCTCCAGCCCAAAGAGCCCTCATCCCAGGGCAGCTTGTCTTCACAAACCCATCCTTCCCTGGAGGGTGAACTGCAGTGCCTGGTCATGACAATGTGGACTGGAAAGACCTCCTTCCACAAAGCAGGAGGAACCTTAAAACCTTCATCTCCTTGTGACAGGGAGGACTTTACAGCCTAAATTACACCCAGGGATGGGAGTTCTGGACCTGCCTGGCAGACTATCCAGTTGCCAAACTTCTTGCAACAGCCTCCATCCCCAGTGAACCTCCACGGTCCCTCCCCTCCAGAGGGTCTGTGTCCTCCATACACCAAGGAAGAACCCTGGGGATTTGTGGTTTCTGCAGGTGCTCCAAGAGAGCCACAACACCACCCCTTGGCCTGCATTGCTTCACTGCCATCACCAGTGGAATGGCTTTGTGTGAGAGCACCTGTGCAGGAGGGCCCATCCCCGTGAGGTTGGGGGAACAGCAGGCGTTTCCAGGGTGCTGTGCACAGCAGCTGGGCCTGTGGGTGTTCTCCTGGGTGCTCCTGGCTATCACACCCACCAACAGCCATCAAGCCCTGCACCTCCTGGTTATTACTTAGCAGGTCCCACTGCCATAATCCCAAGCCAGACAGGTCCCACCCTCTCACCACACTGAACAGAATCCTTTCCATTGACTGTTCACACCACAGACCTGGCATATGCCAGACCTTTACTTATCCCCTGAGCCCAAACTCACAGCAGGCAGAAAGGGATAAAGTCTGTGTCCCCACAAATGTCCCAGCAAAGGCTGTAGAGATCAGCACAGGAGCACTGGTCCTGGATGGGTCATAGAGTCATAGAATGGTTTGGATTAGAAGGCACTGTAAAGCTCATCTCATTCCACCCCCTGCCATGGGCAGGGACACCTTCCATTATCCCAAGTTGCTCCAAGCCCTGTCCAACCTGGCCTTGGACACTTCAAGGGACCCAGGGGCAGTCACAGCTTCTCTGGGCAACCTGTGCCAGGGCCTTCCCACCCTCACAGGGAAGAATTCCTTTTTTATCTCTAATCTATCCCTTGTCCTCCTTCATTTTAAGACCGTTCCCCCTTGTACTGTCATTATGCGCCCTTGTGAAAAGTGCCTCTCAGTGGGCATCAAGCACATCACATCTCTCCTTGCCCAGTCCCAGAGAAGACAGAGGACAAAGAGACTGCACAGATTACACTAATCCAGGAGCACCATCTGCATCCCATACAAGGAAAGCCAGGCTAAGGTAGGAGACGGGGAAAGACCTCGCTCGTGTGAATGAACCCGACGTTGCCTCCCCACGGAGAGGTGTCGCCTACTTATTACACAGCAGGGAAGGCAATTGCTCTGCTGAAATAAGGAGTTGTATATTTATGTGCATTGTAATCACAAGGTTTTGTAAGTGTATTGCAGGAAGAACACGGTGTCAAATTGCCTGTGCTGCCTTCCCTGTCTCTGGAAACTCCGGTTTATTGCTTACAGTGAGGCACACAGAGCAGGGCAACCAGGGATGGCTGAGCTGAACTACTCCTGAGTTGTATGCACTGAGATGTTTACATTTCATTTCTCACCGGTTAATTACTTGTTATAAAGTACAGCCTATCACAGAATCACAGAATCACAGCACATCCCGAGTTGGAAGGGACCCACAAGGATCACTGAGTCCAACTCCTGGCCCTGCACAGGACAAACCAACAATGTGACTCATGTTCAACCTGCTGTCACAAGTTTGCTGTGCTGGTGGAGTGGGGAAGTCCTGCCAGAGAAGGACATGAAGGAAATCAGGATTTTCTTGCCTATGTGCTGCAGGCTTTTTGCAAAGTTTTTCTGAAACTTTATACGATGGAATTTGAATTTTTCGACAGCTGTAGGTTGTCATGGGTGGAAATGTGTGGGCAAAGGCTGCAGTCCCAAAACTGCAGGGACTAAGTGTGTCTACAAGTCAAAGGTGGGGATTTCCCTATTAAAAGTTTGACTTTTTTGCATGAGTTCATGGGGCTGAAAGCAGAGAGTATCATTCGCTGGTGGGCTCTCAGTTTGACTGCAGAGCTGTGACCTCCCTGAGATCAGCAGGGCCAATGTTGGGGGCTTCTGGGAAGGTGAAAGATCTTTAGGCAACACAGCCACCAGGACAGGAAAATGGGGCTTTGACAAACGGTGTATCAGTCTGGCAATGGATGCCGTGGGATAAACCAGAAAGGGGAAAAGGGGATTTGGTTAATGACAAAATGAAGCACAAGCATTAAAGCTTTGGCTGTATTTCCTGGAGTTTTTTACCAACCATTTCCTGCCTTCAGCAGGGCAATCATGGTTCCTTTCTCCAGCTCCATCATGGAGTGACGACCTTGAATGACTTTTCCCCCTTTAATTCCCCATTGGTTCAGCAGAATGAGCAGGACTCATCCCCTCCTTCTAAAGTCCTTCAAAATTCAGGGACAAAATGCATCCAGCAGCAATATGTGGATGATGACAAGTGATTTGTCATCAGGAACAAGTACTTGACTGCTCATCATTAAAACGTCAGGCCAGGTTCTCCCGTACCCAGAATGGGTCATTGCAGACACAGCAACTCCCCAAAGGGAGAAAAAAAACCTGGGGAAACTCAGAGGTGATGTGGGATGACAGTGACTTCCCAGTGCCTCGGTCCATCTGTCAGCTTTGCTTCTGCTGACCCACGTTGATCCAGGAGAACCAGACAGTCCATATGGGCAGGACAGACCAGCTCCCTGCTGTGTTTGGCCCAGCCACACATTTCTGCCATTTAGCCCAAAGAATGGTGGTCAAAGTCCTAATAAGCCTGAACACAGTGAGCTAAACCCCATCCGCAGGCAATAAGCGCTTTCCCAGAATTCAGATGTGTCCCTGAAGTTTTCCAGCTGCCCTTCTGCCTTTGAATATAGCGTGTGACTTGTCCCTTGTGCATTCAGCTTCCCAAAAGACTTATTTGCTATCCAAGTGAATATGTTTAGAGTACAAGATCACGGGCTGTGCATGCAGAGCCCAGTCAGGTTGCATCATCTCCACATCCTCAGCCTGCCACTTCTCCCAATTCATGCCCAAGTACCTTAAAATAATTGCACTTGCAGTGATTGCAGCAGCATTCTCTGACCACTCCTAGCTTCCTCTTGAACTCGTAGCCTCTGCCAGAGAGCCACCTACCAAGCAAATATGATTCCCTTGAAACCTGAGAGACTTGCAGATATCCAAGATCTGCCTGCATAGCTTATAGGGCTCGTGGGACCTGCCTGGGGACAGGCTCCCTGAACTCTCCACGCAGCAGCAGCCTGCACTGGACACTCTTCCTCTTCAATACCTTCAGCTGTGCTCGTTGGAACTGTGCTGCTGCTTCTTGTGGGAGGCCTTGAGTAAAACAAACCACCAGCTTTTTATAAGGGGAGCCTGTTCAACACTGGAGAAGCAAAGAAGGAGGGACTCCTGCCATCAGCCCACACCCTTTGTGGCTCCCCAGCTCTGCTGACACTCCTGCCCACACTCCAGACAGTGCTCCAAACAATCAGCACAGCCTGGAGACTGCACTGGGCTAAAGCCAGGAGCTGATCCACAGGCCACCTTGGCCACGCTGTCCTTTCCACACCTTCTCTTCAGAAGGCCATGCACCTCTGGGACAACCTCTGCTCCTCTTCTCCAGCCCCTCCTGCTTGCAGCATCTCTCCCAGCCCGGGGTAGGTACACAAGCAGGGCTATAAAACTCATAACAGGCATCAACCCTGGGTAGATACAGTTCCAGAGCCCTGGCTGATTTCTGGTGCCGAAGGGAAGCATCCATACCACTCCCACAGGAATGGCACAGGAAGCACCCCACCTCACCACAGTGACCTGTCATTCCCCTCAGCCCCCAACCTTCAGAGCCCCAGGGAGTTCTAGAAACTTGTGGAGGCATAAAATCTGCCCCAGCCTGGAGAGTCCTCCTGTGAGCCAGGCTGACAGCACAGAGGACTCAGAGTCTGAGGGGCACTGCACATGTGCTGGTTTGTCTCAGGCACTTGAGAATAGGATGACATTCATATCTTTTGTCTCACACTGCTGCCCCTGTGCCACCCAGGCACTGGTAACACCTGCCACAGGAGCAGCAGAGAGCAAAGCTCAGTATCTTGCCCTCTCTTGGATGCACAGCTGTCACCCGCTAGCCCAGGGACTGCCAGAACTAGCCATGCTGCCCATAGACTTCCAGGGCACACGAATCCCCCAGACCAGCCTGGCTCTGCACCATCCCCAGGCTGTCATACTTGCCCTAAGCAGTCTCAGGTAACTGCCTCAAGTGCTGCAGCTGAATTCCCAACTTGTGAGACATGCTCAGAGTGAGCACAACCAGCACCCAGCACTCTTGAGATCCCAAAAGCTTCTCCTTCATCTTAGTGATTCTGTGGGCAGGCACTGGCTCTAATCACAGCTTTTCTTCATTTGTAACAGGGACAAACTGCGTGAGAAGCCCAGAGAGAAAAGTCAGAAATAGGGGGAAACTCTGTGAGAAGCCCAGAGAGAAACAAGAGTGAAAAGCCACAGTCAGCCATGAGAGCAGCTGCAGCTCCTTAAACTGATGAGTTACACACGGAGCAGAGTAACTCGAACCAAGGAGCCTTGAAAACAACACACACACAAACGAGAGCCGAGCCAAAGCCACGACGGCTCCACACTCACCCGAACTGCTCCTCTGCCTCGTCAGCGCTTAGAGCCTCCGAGGATCCCAGGACGCTGTGCCACCGCTCCTTGCTGAGGGCCCCTCTGGGTATCTCCGGGCTGGGGGAGCCCCTCTCCCCCAAATCCGGGCTGCTCCGGCTGGGAATGTCCCCGTCCCGCTGCTGCCGCGGCGGCTGCTCCGGCCCCGTGACCAGCGCTGTGTCCACCCCGTTGGCCAGCACTGCCCCGTCCTCGGGGGCGCTCTCGCTGGCAGCGCCTGTCCCTTGTCCCTGCTCGCTGTGCCTCTCGCCTGGCTCTGTCACCGCTTCCAGATGTTCGTCCCGCGGGGCCCCGCGCTCCCCCTCCGCTCGGGAGGGCTGAGCATCATCGTGCCGGGGGCTGGCTCTCCCGCTGGCAGGCTCCGGGGGCTGGCCGAGCTGCTCGTCCCCGTCGCTGCAGGACGGCTGCGAGCCCGGGGAATGCGGCTCGCACCCCTCGCGCTCGGCGGACCATGGAACGGGGCCGCTCTCGCTCATGTTCCGCTTGTTGTCCCGGCGCTTGCGGGATCGCTCCCGGCGCTCAGCTCAGGCTCGCTACTACCTACAAGGGGAAAGAAAGCGTGTCATGGACACCGGCAAGGGCTGTCAGAAAGGCACAGGCTTTTGATAGCACCGCGGTAGCGATTTGAAGCTCCCACCCCTCCTCAAACCCTCAGTGTAAAAGTAAGGAAGGACCTTAAGGACTAGCGCTCCTTACTCGGCACAGATCCGGAGAGGAAAATCTGCTCTTGTCGCCCTGAAACATTGGGGCCCGGGCACCCACCTTCTCCTGCTGCTCCCATAACCCCTGTGGGCTCCTGCCAGGGTCTGTGCTCCTGAGGAGGGGTTCAATGGCAGGAACCCTTCCTGGCCAGCATCTCCTGCCTTCACATGGAGAGCTGCACCCATGAAGCTGGAGGAGGAGGAGGAATAGGTGCAGGGGTTCAGCTTGAGGCTTTGGCAGTTTACATGGCTTGCTTCTCTGGAGTTTGGGTTATCTGTGGTGTGGAAGACAGCCCCAGCCTCAGCACAGGAGACCTGTCCCACACAGGCTGTTAGTGCCCAGGGCTGGGGACAGGAACATGGCACAGCTGCCTTTCCCAGCCTGGCTATCAGGGTGCTATTCCCTAGTATTCCCTGCCCACCATAAATAGGTGAAGCAGGCAATAGGTGTGATTTATTCGTTTTCTAACGCTTCAAAGCAGCTGTGATGTGCCAACCTGTGTGATTCTCCCTGCTGACTTCGCAGTTCTGCAGAGCATCCTGCCTGCCAGAGCACCACTTCTCTTTTCCCGGCACACAAGTGCTGCTGAAGGGTGTCACAAGCTGCCAGCTAAAACTCTGGCAAAAGTGTCCTGATTGAACGTACCCTGGGATGCTCTCTCTGTAGGACAAGGGAAGGACGCTTGTCTCATTGCACCAAACAAGACAAGTAGCTTTTTGATTAAAAAAAGGCACTTTATTGGCAAACACGCCTGTTGATGCAAAGCTTGCAAGTCTTACGAGCACCATCCTTAGCTGTGGGCTGTAGCCCCACAGTGCCATGTAAGCTTTTATCCATCATAATCCCCCCAGTTGCAACCAAGTGTCACCAGAATTGACCTCTTCTGGAAGCAGGAGTATTCTGTATGGCCCCCAGGCTGGGCCACTGTAACAGCTGATTTTAGTTTAAAACAAGATGTACCTTCGCAGATATTTTTAAAACATTATCTGGCTTTGTGGGGTTGTCCAGCCCTAAAGGAAACAAAGCTCCAGGGAGACCTTAGAATCCCTTCCAGTGCCTAAAGGGGCTCCAAGAGAGCTGGAGAGGGACTTTTCACAAGGGTATGTAGTGACAGGACAGGGGCAAATGGCTTCATACTGACAGAGGGCAAGTTTAGATTAGAGTTTAGGAAGAAATTCTTGATTGTGAGGTTGGTGAGGCACTGGAACATGTTGCTCAGTAAACCAGAGATTATACCTCTTCTCTGAGCAGCCATGAGGGTGTCCAGGGGTCAGCAAGGGGCTCTGGGTGCTCTGACTTGCTAAGTTTCAGATCTCATTAGCAGGAAAATCACTAATTGCTTGGCCAGGTCAGCGCTCTACCAGTTTACAGTAACAAGGAGTGCAGAGCTGCTGCTGCCTCTGCCCTTACAACCCCTCACCCTGCGGAGATGTCAGCAGCCTCCTCCCTGCTGCCAGTTCCTCTTGAGCAAGGGAAAGGTGGGATTTGGACCCAAAAACTCCTCTACAGCCTGGGTATGGGCAGATCCACACAGGTATGTGCTGGGCTGCTGGCTGAGCAGGACAGATTGTGAGGGGAACCCCAATTTCTGGCTGACTTTGCTCTGGTCCCACAGCCCAGGCAATCCTGGACCTCAGATCTAACCCTCTCTCTGTGTTCTCTTCCCACAACTGGGAGGAGTGGGGAGTTCAGAGCTCTGCAGGGACAGGTTTGGGGTGGAGCCCTCCTCAAGGGTTGCACATGCCAGGGTCATGAGATGGGGCAGGGCCCTCCTGGAGGCAACGCTGGCAGTTTTACCTCTCCTCCAGGTGCATCCGTGAGCATCCCCCGCCGTCACAGCGCGTGCAGCATCGCCCCACCTACCACAGCCCGGGGCTCCCGATCCCGGCACGGCCCCTGCCTGCAACAAGGGAGCACAGAGAGTGAGACCCAGGCCAGAGAGGAGATTCCTGCTGATCTCCTGCCACCCTGCTGCTGCTCCATATTGGGCTGTTTCCCAGACCCACCCCACGGCCTGTTCTCTGCAGAGCTCTGCAAGGTGCTCTTCCCTCGGCACAAACCTCCCTGGTTTCCAGACATGGCACTACAAGAGTATTCCTCACGTAGGACTTCTGATATCTTTCCTTATGAACCCACTTTGACCAGCTAAAGCAGAGCAAAGGGACTCTGTGGTTGCAGGTTTCAGGAGAAATTTGATGATGATCCCACTGAATGTCCAATTTCACCCAGAGAGCAAGACACCTGTATCATGGATTGATCCCCCCCCAACAACCCTCCTCAGCCACACCAACAAACCAAGAGCCAGGTTAGAGGTTTTTAAGCTTTTTGTAAGCTATGAAAGCATTGATGTAGCAGCATTTCCCCTGCAGGGTGTTTTGTACAATGCAGGAATGGGCAGTGATGCCTCTCCATGAGGTGACTCCAGGCTGGAGGAGCATGTCAGGTCACCACAGATGGTGTGGCACCTACAGACAGCTGCCTGAGGTTGTGGGCCAGACTGTCCTATCAACTCCAGTTGATGGAGACAGAGAGACAGGGCACTGCTGCCTGTGTGTTCCTAGAGGTGATGGGTGGATCAGGCTCCAGAAGTGCCACCTGCTTTCCAGTGGCTGGAAAGAGCCCATGGAGGAGCTTGGCAGCAAATACCTGTGTCAAGTCCCTGCAGAGGGATCTGCTTACACCCCCTCTTGGGCTTGCCCTCACAGGTCTTCAGCCTCATTCTCTGCCATCCTGACAAGAGAAAGGCCAGCCTAGACTTCCTGGGACACCAGCACTTCAGCCTCCTGAATCCCACCTGCAGGAGTTGAGCCCTCCCAAGGGAAGTCAAAACAAGCCCTCAGGTTCACACATATGGGCCAAGTCTCTTCTAGTTTGTTCTTCTGCCATCCCAAATGACGATGGAAAACCTGTAAATCTCTTTCCCACCAAATCCAGGACAGAAAATCAGTCCCAGGCACTTGGTGTTTCCATTTACTGACAGCAGGGCCAAGCCAATGCAGCATCTTCCAGGAATTTACTTGCAAAACTACCAACACTCTCCTGAACATAACCACACTGTAACTTCAAGAAATGCTGAAACCCTAACATGGGCCAAATTTTAACTTTACCACAGGGAAGGTATAATACAGACATGCAACATCTACCCACTGCTCAAATCTTTGGAGGAATCTTTCCAGCAAAGCTTTGCTGGTCTTTTCCTTAACATGTGGCTTTTTTCAGTCCATTTTTTTAAAACTAGCCAGAGGGTTTGGGCTGAAATCCCTGCCATCCATCCAAAAGCTTCAGTAGGAACCAGACACCACCCAAGCTGAATTCCAGTCCAATAGCTTGAGCTTGGCACAGCTGTATGCAACCAGAAAACAGGAAACTAAAAGCCATTAGGAGACAAGCCTGAGTAAGAAATACTGGCAAACCTTAGTAAGTGATGTCCCAGCCATCCCTCCTAACTTTACCCAGCTTATATTTTTAATATTTAAAAAAAAATAACATTTTTGTTATTATTGCATTATGCCACTGTTTCACTCTCTGTGAAGTCTTCCTGGGATGTTTGTGGTTTGGAAGGAAGGCTGAAGAGTCAATAGTTAAACCCTTAGTCATGCTCTTCCTTGGCCTTGGTTCCTGCTGGAACCAGGGAAGCCCTGGCAGGATGCAGGGACAGACTATTGCTGAGCCAGGAAAACCATCAGATTCCGGCGTATCCAAGCTGGGAGCTGAGCAGAGCCAGGAGGAGAGATCCAGGCCTCTCACAGCCTCCTGACCCCTTTGAGGTTTGCATGTCTCCTGTTGGATCCACGTTCCACTGCTGCAGGGAGGCTGCCCTGTGCACCTGAAGTCTGCAGGCAAGCTGGGTGTGTATCCACACATGACAAACTACCCAACAAGGCACCAGCTATGGATTTATGCTTGCAGTGACAGCCACTGGAAGCACACACAGCTCATGAGTGGCTAAGGCTTCCCAGAAATGCCAGAGGAACTGGGAGGTTGGGTTGTAACAGTCTGTGGCTCCATTCCCAGCTCCTCATGGCGATGCCTTGCAGTCATGTAACCAGCTCCTGGCACACCCAGCCAGGCAGCCCAGCCACATCCCACATCAGCTGCAGAGGGTCTCTCCCACCCTCCAGTCCATCCTGTGACCTGTTGCCTTCCCCATCTGCGTGGGAAAGGAATATGGACAAAGGGAAGAGGAGACAGGCTGTGATGCCACAGCTTGGACAACTTGGAAGACAAACGATGGTGGAACAGCTGGTTGCAACTGTCCACATCTGCCTCCAGCAAACAGCTGAAAGGTCACCAGTTCTGGACAAAGCCCAAAACCAGTCTCTCCACATCGTTCTGCCTGCTCTGGAAAGCACTGGAATGCAGCTCAGCCTCTGGCCCAAAGCTGCCACAGCTTCAACCAGGCTGTTGGGAGAGGACACACTGCAGCACTGGGGGAAGGGATGGGGGGGCTGGCATTCAGAGATTCCCTTTTGGGGCTCCTTTCACTGCCCCAAAGCAGTAGAGCGTGACTGTGTTGGACTGCAGGCTGGTATTCCCCAAGTCCCCACTCATTTCTTCTTGTTTCTGCTTTGCAAAGTGTTCTCCAATGCAGGTAAGGGCTGGAAGGTGATATGTGGGTTCCCAGCAGTGGATTTTCACAAGTCTTGTCCTTTCTGTAGGCTCAGGCACCCTCTCAAGTCACTGCTGCTTCCCCAGGTCCTGTGGGTAGGGTGGGCACCCCTTTCATGTCCACTGTTCCCAGCCTCCTGCAAATGTTACATGGGTTAGCATATAAAAAAGGGCTCTGGAAAGAAAAGGGAATGACCTGGCATACATTCCAGGCAGGACTAGTCACAATGATGGCTACTGTGGCCCTGCTGGGCTGTAGAGATTTGTTAAGCAGGAGCTCCATGATTTGGACCAGACCAGCTCTGGTCCACATAAGCAGAAGAACATGGATTCATGCTGGAAAGAGGCTGTTACTGCTGTAGGAGATGCTAAGGGAAGCCAAGGCATCCGTGACTCATTGCTAACCATGGCCTTTTCATCTCCTTCCCAGAGCTGGGGCTTGGTGGGAGAGATGGGACAGAAGCTGAAGGGATTGAGGACCCCATCCCTGTGGACTTTGATGCTGCCCTCTCTTGCAGGCCAGATCCAAGCAAGCCAACTACAACTGGCTTCGTTTATCAGAATCCCAGCAACACCAGCTCACCACTGGGATGTGCTCAGTGCCACAGGACAGCACTGCAGGACAGCCACCGGCTCCCTGCTCCAGCCCCAGGTCTTGCACAGCTCCTGGACCACAGGGAGACAGGGCAGGGCTGGTTGGGAGCGATGGAGAGCAGAAATACCCCATCCCACTGTGGCTGGATTTGCAGCGGGGCCAGTGAAGCCGGGTGGGCATCCACTGCAGAGAAGCACCAGTCCCAAAGAGGTCGGGCAGAGATGCAGCAAAGTTTGCCCTGATTGTGTGAGGGGTTGGAAACCACACAGCAGCTCTTTCAGGGACTTGCTCTGGAAGTCTCCCAGCTTTTGTTGAAGCTGAATGGCTGGTGGGAAATGATTTATTTTTAATTTTCTTCCCTGCGTTCGGAACTGGAAAGGCTCCCACTTCAGTTTTGTGTAACCACTTGGCTGCTGCAACACAGGAAGGCTTGGAGAAGAATCCTGCTGCTTAGTCAAGCATGAGCTTTTCCTCAAGCTCATGCTGAGCTGGGCTGCTTCCTGCAGCAGCCTTGCTTTTTCTTGCTGCCCCGCATCCCATTCCCTCTGGCTTGATGAAGATAGAATCATAGAATGGTTTGGGTTGGAAGAGACCATCCAGTTCCACCCCCTGCCATGGGCAGGGACACCTTCCACTAGCTCACGTTGCTCCAAGCCCCATTCAACCAGCCTTGGACACTTCCAGGGATGGGGCCACAGCTTCTCTGGGCAACCTGTGCCAGGGCCTCCCCACCCTCACAGGGAAGAATTCCTTCCCAATATTCCATCTAACCCTGCCCTCTGGCAGTGGGAAGCCATTCCCCCTTGTCCTGTCACTCCATACCCTTGTGAAAAGTCTCTCTCCAGCTCTCTTGGAGCCCTTTTAGGTACTGGGAGGGGCTCTAAGGTCTCCCTGGAGCCTTCTCCTCTCCAGGCTGAACAATCCCAATTCTCTCAGACTTTCCTCATAGCAGAGGTGTTCTGTCTGTCCTCACCCTGGTACCACAAGATGTCCAGGGGGTGAGGAGGAGGCACATTCTGATGTGCCTTGTGTGGTGCTGGGAGTGAAGGAGAAAACAAGGAAATTCTACTCATCAAAAAACCTCAGAGTCAAATCAGTCATCAGGAAGGGGGTGGGGGGTGTCAGGAAAGGAAGAGGTGGCAAAGCAGGCTACCCTGCTTTGGGATATGCTGGGCTGCAGATCCCAGAGGAAGGAGGACTCTGGGACCTTCCACCTGCTTGTGTGCAGCCCTGGGAGATGCTGGGAGGGCAGAGCAGGACTGACTCTTCTGGGTCTTTCAGTAAAATTGTAGCGAAAGGTCTCACCCAGAACATCACCATGCTCTGCTGGACCTAAGGTGGGGGCAGTGCTGAGAAGGGCTGTTGTGGTCCTTTCCCAAGTCCTCCAGCAGCATTCCTGGTGCTAACAGGGATGAGACAGTTCTTGTGAGTGTTCTCAGCACATTTTCTCCTGGTGCACAGAGTTGCAGGCTGCCATGAAGGGGAAGACAGAAGAAGTCCGTGCTGCCACTCAGGTGCCTCACAAGCCTCTTGGTCTTGTGAGTCCATGCAGACACCTGGAGGCACAGCCAATCCAGGCTTCAGTCTGTGTATTTCTGTGTTGTATTGGAGGTCCAACACCAACATGGAGTCTAAATGTGGACTCACAAGCCCTGGACAGTGGGGATGGCTCTTGCCTCCAGCTGCTGGTTGTGCCCTTGCTAACACAGCCTCACACTCACTTGACCTTCACTGGCATTGGCCTGGGGTTGCTCCAGCCCAGGCTCAGCTCTGCCTCTTGGTGCTGGAGGCAGAGGCTGGGAACAGCTTCCTCAGCCGGAGAAAACCCCACAGGATGGGATTTGCTCAGTGTAATGTGAATAAAGCACACACATACCAGGAGCATCTCAGGATATCCATCCTCTGAGGGAACCCCAGTCCCACAAACTCAGACAACCAGGTCAGGAACCTCTAATCCTGCTCTTTCTAAGTCAATTTTATCCCTGGGGTGGAAGACACCCCTTCACACCTCATTTGCTGACCACCACGAAATGCAGACCTCTGCGGGGCTCTCTGTGCCCCAGGAGCTTGTTCCAGGACATTGCAAAGATTTCTCGAGATCACAATTTCTAAAAGTCTCCTTCCATCCTCTTTTTGCGTGAACGAGAAGCAATTTTTGGTGGCAGCTTTCAGCAGAAAGACACCACAGGCAGATGTTTGGTGCTTGGCCCTTTTCCTTGACATGATCCATGATCCATGCTATGGAGACATGCAGCCACCACCAACACAGCAGCTACAGCTGGGCCACATCCCCATCTGCCTCAGCCAGCCTGCCACAACTGCCTCCTGCTCTGCTTAGAGAGGGAAACGTTAATGAGCCAGATCTGGTTTTCTGGGCATTTGCCTTGGGAATTATTAAGAGCTTAAAAGTTCTCTTGCTCATTCTTGTTGAAGAGAGCCCTTGAACTTCTTGGGTTAAACCATCTCCAGTGACATCCTCGTCTGGGATGGACCGTGTGCTCCAAGTTCCCATCCCCTCCGAGCAGGAACAGCTATTTGATGTACAGGCTGCAGATCTCATCCATAACGTGGCTGGAGAACAGGACTGGATGTGCTTTTATGACCTGACTCATCAATGAATTTATAAAACACACATGTCACACAGTAAGTACCCCGGGCAGAGGGAGTGCACATGGACACCACGAGGTTTCTTTGAGAAGGCAACCCTGTAGAGAGATGGAGAGATCACAGCCATGGTTCTTCTTTTTGAAGTACCTTTACTCCTTCTTGTGTCTCTGCTTTGACCTCTGCCCTTTCGACACGGCTGAAAATAAAAAACTTTTACCATTCTCGTTGTGAAAATCCTCATTTATTTCTCCCATGGGCTCGCTTTTATATGATTTTGAAGACCTCCATCATATCATCTCTCAGCTTCTCTCCAGATTCTAGTCCCTGCCTTCTTAGCCTGTTCTCAGAAGACAGCAACAGCTTCTCCACCCTCTTGACTATTTTGACAACCCTTTTTGGATTTTCTCTAACTCTATTACTATTACCACTCTTACAGTCTGGAGAGAGGAAAAGCAGGGCCGCATAGTGAACTCAAGATGTGGGCACAGCAAAGATTTACCCACCACCAAACTGCTCTGTACATCTGTACAGGAGTCCCTCCCTCATGACACCAAACTCCAACTCACCTGCAACATTTCTGCTGCAGAGCAGGCTCTGAGGGCTGGGCTGGGCCTTCAGCCACTCACTGATTATCTCCGAGGTGCTACTCCAAGGCAGGATAAAGACAAGTGGGAAGAGCTTGAAGGACAGCCTCTGTTCTCCCCTTACTGTTCCTCTGACCACGTTACTTTTGACACTACCCTTCCCTGTGCTCCCAGCACCTGCTGGACCCACAAGAGGATGCTGGACACACCAGAAGAGATCCTCCAGCATCTACTGGAGATCAGCTCTGGCTACATTGCCCATCCTGTCTAAGAGCTGAGAGCTGATGTGTGAGACTGCTCAGAGGTTCAGGTGGGGCTGTTCCTCCTTCCAGTGTCCATGGAGATGCCCTTCCCTCTGAAGATACAGACGGGCTCCACCAGCCTGGGGTACTCTGAGAGGAATCCTGGCACTTCTGGTTACAGTCTTGGCTTGTAACTTGAGAAAGCCACTCCATCTTTCAGTTCCCTGCTTTGCCCCAGCCTTTCTGAAACAAGGCAGAGCATTCAGGCCTGTAGCTCTCTGGCTCCTGGAAGCCTGGCAGAGCAGCAGCGCTCCTCACCCGGGATCTGAGGCTGGAGGGAGTGAGAGAGGTGCTCCAGACATGAAGAGGCTGGACAGCCACCATGGGGGGAGGTCTGTGTACTCCACTCCAACCCACATCCCCAAACCTTGCCATCTGGGAGGGACGTGGGGTTGGCAGGACCCAGTGCAGCGCTGTGGGAGCCACCAGGGCCATCCTGCCTGTGCCAGAGCCAAGGTGCTGGTTCTCCTGCCTGGGTGATGCCCACATGCCAGCACTCACCTGGGCTGGGAGAAAACATGGCTCGACAAGGACATACGAGCACTCACTGATGCCAGAGTCACGCTTTGCAGAGCCCTGGGGGGACTGATGGCCCCTGCTCATGGACAATATGCTGTCCCAGTGGTTCCCTGACAGTTTAAACTGCATCCTTCACTTCCAACGTGGAAAAGAGGCCATGGATAAAACATATCCCACAGACTAAAATAAACCAGCCACATGCTAAAAAAAGAGCCTTTGGGTAATCAGAAATCACTGTGCATGGAACATACCTCTTTCTTGAAGCCAAATCCTATAGCTCCCTATTTTGAATTTTTATTAGAGTCCCCAGAGCAATTAGGACACATTCAGATCTAAACGACTCCTGCTAAACTTCATCTTGGGGAAACAACTGCAGTTTCTTACTTATAGAAAACAATAAAAATGAGTCTTAAAATCCTTAACAGATTTGCTGTTTGCACTCTTCTGCAGTTACTCAAACAGGGAAAATAAAAGAACATATTTAGCATTTTTGGCATGTTCCTTTCTTCATATTGACACCTTGGCTACGCAGCACTTGGTGCACTGAGCCTTCCTCTAGCCCTGGGTGTGCATCATGAAACCTGACTGTTCCCTTCACAGGCAAAACAGGGTCACAGTCTCAAGCCTGTGGGGGTGAAAGCCTGGACTGTGTCCAGTTCCGAGCTCCTGAGAGACAGCAGGGACAGGGAGCTCCTGGAGCAGGGCCAGCCCAGGCTGCAGAGATGCCGAAGGGATGGAGCATCTCTGGGAGCAGGAAAGGCTGAGGGAGCTGGGGCTGTTCAGCCTCTAGAGCAGAGCCTGAGAGGGGCCCTCCCCAGGGTGTGTCAGGGGCTGCAGGGAGGGGGCAGAGGCTGGAGCAGGCTCTGCTCGGGGGGCCCAGCAATGGCCCAAGAGGAACGGGCAGGAACTGATGCCCAGGAATTTCCAGCTGGACAGGAGGAAGAACTTTCCTGTTTGGGTGACTGAGCCCTGAACAGATTGCCCAGACAGGGTGTGGAGTCTCCTCACTGGGGATATTCCAGAACCATCTGGACACAATCCTGTGCCATGTGCTCTGGGATGGCCCTGCTGGGGCAGGAGGTTGGACCAGACGACCCACTGTGGTCCCTTCCAACCTGACCCACCCTGCTGTTCTGTGACTCTGTGACTGCACCCTCACTTTCCATCTTGGTGAGGTGGTAGGAGTTGCTTAAGCCTCCACAAAAAATGGCCAAACACAGGGACAGTGAGCTTATGTGTCCCAGGAGAAGTGTGAGCTTGAGGTGGAAGGCCCAGGAGGCTGATGAACACAGACCTGAACACTCCTGTGTTCTAGGCAGTGTGTTGTGTCTGTAATCCCCCTGGAACAGGCTCCTTTAAACACCATTCGGGGCTTCCTGGTTTGACTACAGGGAGGCAAAGATCCTACAGCAATCAGTGGGGTCTGTCTGACCCTCAGATCCTCACTCCTGCAGAAGGAAACCATGACCCCCTTGGAGACCTTGCAGGGCTCCCCAAGGATTACACCTGCAGAAACCCACTGCAATTCACAGGAATCCTCCTGTGGTTCAGAGACAACCAGGAGCCCCCAGAGAGGGCACAGCAAA
This sequence comes from Lepidothrix coronata, assembly GCF_001604755.1. NCBI lineage: Eukaryota > Metazoa > Chordata > Aves > Passeriformes > Pipridae > Lepidothrix > Lepidothrix coronata. The sequence continues at coordinate 3,153,481 of NW_016690301.1, read as the reverse complement.
GGAGGGCAAGTTTTTACTGCATCCTGGGGGAAGGAGGAGAAGGGCAGCTCCCAATAGGGCTGTCGTTCCTGCCTCTCCAGGATGATGCTCCCCACGAAGTGGATCTGTCCAAGGTGGTTGTTTGCTGCAGGAGCCTGTGGTGCAGATCTAAAGCCTGCAGCTGTAAAGGCAGGTCACAAGGATACCAAAGGATCCCAATCATCCCTTCCCTGGCATGGGAGGAAAGGGGGGGAAAAGGGGCAGAGGCTTTCTGTGCCCTGGCACCCCATCTTCATGCAGCTCCCACAGCTCAGAGGAGAGAGCTTGAGAGCAGGATGCCTGTCTGGGTAACAGGTGGCTCAAACCCTGCCTTAGTGCAGAACAAACAGCTCATGATCAGTCCATCTTGTTCAAGACAGGAGTTTTTAAAGGGTTCTCCCAAGCAAACCTTATCCCTGAAGAGCAGGTTTTCTTGGTTAAGCTCAGAGCTGGCTCCATCCTCACCTCTACCTACCTGCTCTGGTGCTCACCTTCTCTTGAGAGGGAGCTTTATAGTTCAGGTGGCTGTAAACTTGGCTTCTTTCCTGGTTGTCTGTAGTTTTTTTACAAAACCAGGCTGTTCATGGGGCCTTTCCACTCAATTCCATGCAACCTTGTAAATGAATTCATTGAAACCCAGCTTTCCCCACAGCCAGGGTTACCTTCCACAAAAATCCACAAGAGCTGCAACTGCCATTCATAAACCATAAATGGAAACAGCCTTCTTCCCTTCTTTTTGCCTCCCTTTGCTTTGATCCTCCCTCCCCACATTCTCCCAGTACCCAAAATAATAAAACAGGGCTGGCAGCTGACTCAGACCCCAGAAAAGGAAATTCCTGCCATGCTGTCTGTCTACACCAAACCTGTGCAACGCCTCAGCAAGATTTCAGGAGGCAGCAGGTGAGTTCATCCTGTTTGCTCACTGGGAGAAACATCCAGGGTGATGGAGACCAGCACTGCAGAAGGAAATGGAGTTTTGGAAAGGAGGTGAACTTCCCTTCACGTGCCAACTTATCAATAAACCTCAGAGATGAGGACTAGTAAGGCACCAGACTTTTATGGAGATGCTCTGTCCACAGAAGTAGGTAGACAGGCTGTTTGCAGACAGATGGACTCCAGCCCAAGGGACACAGGGACCAGCAGCACCAGATGCCCAGAATGTGCAGAGATGGCTGGGCACTGGCTCTGGGCTCCCTGGGTGCTCAGTGTGACACAGAGAGCACTGAAGGGAGCAAGGTCTTCCTGAGGATCTCCCCAACCTGCCAGGAGAGTGGGAAGACAGCAAACAGACTTTTGTGGGTGCTGTCATCAGAGACAGCTGTTTTGGAGCCAGCTGGTGGTGTCCAAAGCTGATACACAGCAGCCTGCAACACCAGATAACTCCACACTTGTCAATTAGTGTGTGAAATCTCCCTTCTCTCCACACAGCACTCCTTCACCCACAGGGAACCACCTGGAGCAACCTGATGGCATTAGAGTGAATGGGACTATTACAGCCACTCTGGAAGCTGGAGGATGATGGAGAGGATCCTCCTTTGAGAAAGAGAACAGCAAGCATTGTGGATGTCATCATACACACCTACACACACCTCAAAAGTTCTGCATTTCCACCCTGCACCATCTCCAGAGAAAAAGGAGTAACTTCAGCCTCTTCTCTATGAAGAAGGGGATTAGGCTCCCTTGGCAGACAGGAATGGTCCTTGTTTTGCCCAGCAGGGACTCAGCCCTGGTCACAGAGTCACAGAATCAACTAGGTTGGAAAAGACCTCTGAGATCATCGAGTCAAACCCACGACCCAACACCACCTTGGACCCAACACCACCTTTGGTCTCCAAAGGGCTCTCCCTGCTCTATCAGTCAAACACCTTTTCTGCTTGCCAGCACAGCCCTGCACTCTCCAGGCCCTACAATGGTCCCCACGTCCTTGAGAACCCTGTGTAGACAGACAACTGGTTCAAGAATCTTGGCTGCTACTGAGTGCCACCATGTCAGCCTTGCCTTTCCAGCAGGGCTCCAGACCAGGAGCATTGGAACAAGGCACCCATGACTGGGTAGCAGGGACTGTGACTGCTGAAGCTGTTCATGCCCAGAAGGCATCAAATCCAGAAGTGGCTGGTTGTCCAGGTAGGACTAAGCCCTCCAATTGGTTTCAGCAAGCAAAGCCTAACATGGCTTCAACCAGTGTCCACTTTGGACCCAAGGCAGGAGAATCATCCATGAGCAAACAGCTGGGTAACTGTCACACCAGCGGGGATGTTCTATTTTCGTCTCGGAGAAGGAAAGGAAGAACAGCTTCCCTCACCCAAATCAGACTGAGATGCACTTATTTGGATTGAAAACACAGACTCAGCCAAGATTTGCTGACAGCCAACAAGGCTGGAGCTTCCCTGCCTAACATTGCAGGGTGTCAGGGCACGAAACATGGCAATTCCACTGAAGTCAGCAGCTCCACTTGGGCATAAAGCTGTGTGCCCAGAGGACCTGCAAGGAGCAGTCTGGGAGAATGAGATCTAATATGAAGGGACTTTAAGACGTCATCGAGACCAAATTAAGACATTCAGGAGGCAAAAGGCAAACTGCAGAAAGGAAGCAACGACAGGGGAGCAGACGGGACAATGCTGCAGGAAAATCACGTCCTCTCAGACTGGGATGTGAGCATCAGTCAGTCTGAGCATCAGACCTTTTCCTAGTGAATACTCCACCTATAAGCTCACTAATTCTACAGCAGGCCATTTTTTTCTGTGGTTTAGCCCAAAAATTCCACCTTCCCTGTCAAAACATTCCCTATAAAGGAAGTGGGGGCCAAGTCGATCTTCCTCTTCCAGAGGCAAAACAGATGGTCACTGAACTTCTGAAAACTGCCTGTTGGCTCTAGAACACCAAGGAGGCACCAACAGTTCATCATTCTTCCCTGCTGGAGGAGTCACACTCATTCTGTTCCCAAGGGTGCATGTTTTGCAGATAGCACGACCACTCCCCCTCCTTTCTCCACCACCTTTCACTCAAGAAAAAAAAGACCTTGGGCACACCTACGTTTTAGGTGTGTCCATCACACCTGTGTAATACTGTGTTGTCTCTCTCAGTCTCCCAGCCTGCAGTCTGCAGGGTGCAGAGACTCAATGAAATGGCTGAAAATATAATTGCATATTTATTCTCAGAACTCACAGACCGGGATGGAACCACTAAAAGAAAAGCAGGATTTCACTGCTCCGTTAGGATGTGGCAAGTTCTCATTATCTTTAACGGGAGATGCTAGTCAGAACTTGGATATACCAGAACTTGCTTGAATACACGGAAAAGCACTTTGAGTGGGACTCAGCTCGCTCAAATGTAGACATCTCCAGCTGAGCTCAGCCCCCAGGGTTCAGTCAGCAGAAAGGCTGCATCTGATCTGCATTAGAAGTCTGTGTTACAACCAGAAGAGTACTCTCTGCTGCTCTCTGACTGGACCCCCCAGCCTGGGACAGCAGCCCCAGCTGCTGATGTTTCTGGTGCAGACACCCACGAGGAGCACACGGCTCTCCTGCCCAGCACTGCTGACCACCCTTGGGGGGTCTGCTCTGGGACCTGAACTGCCTTCCCCAAGCACGGATGGCTCTGAGCACCATGAAATGCTGAAGCTGACTCGGTTTGAAAACTGAGCAAGTTGCCCAGAAAGTGCAACTGAAACCCTGGTGGAGCCATTTCACAGCTCCTGTGCAGAGGTTTGGTCTGCCCTTAATGGACGTGCTGGATAACCAAGGCAGTAGGAGTGGGATTTCCCTCACAAAGGAGTCAGCCTCTAACAGACACACTCCTAAACTGATGTAAAGGTGCTTTATAGAGACAAGGATGCTGCTTCTCCTCAGGGGAACTATAAGAAGAGCAAAAAGCACCATCAGGCTGATGTAATTGCATCAGGACAGTGCACTGTTTAACTACACCTGCTCTGGGGCCACAGGGCTCTCCCAACCTCCCAGTGTGCAAGATGCCCTGCACTAGATCTTGTGACAAGGGTACACCAGGCTGCAGTAGGTAATTTTGCCTCTTTTTTCAGGTGTTCTCAGGGCTTTTCTCCTGCTCCTTAGACATCATTACATTTGGGCATCAGACAATGACTTCAGGAACTGATGAATTACATTCTGGACTGAGGCTTCAGTGATGCACAGAGAGGCCAGAGGGGCCTGCCAGAATGAAGTGTGCTGTAAAGATGAAATACGGGTTCAGGAGCTGAATGCTGCTCAGCCTGGTTCAGCGCTGACCCAATGACATAGTGCCACACGAGGAGTGGCAGCCGGGACTGCTGCGGGAGACACGGCCCCAGACAAGAGTGCAAACTGCACATTGACTGTCTGGGACTGGGCATCTCTGATTTTTACAGCGTGCAAAATTAAAGGGACAGTGTCCCCAGGGTGCACTCCTTGCAGTTTGCTCTTATCTGGAGAGCAGAGGACCCCCCCTTCCCTTCTGATTGTGCTTACAGAAAACACCCAGCTCACTAAAGCACAGGCTTCTGCTACAGGATCATCCCCTACATCTGCCAGGAGCTGCTGTAATTTTGTGCCCTTCTCCTTTGGTCCGATGGCACTAATAGTAACACATCTGCATTTTAAGTGTTGCTATCACGCTGTGGTCTTGCTGTGATCCTGCACATCCAAACCTCCTGAGTTTCACCTGGGGTTGTTTCTCTGCTCCTGGTCCCCAGGCACTGCTGGGCCAACACTCCCACCAGGCACTGTGGAGTCAGCTCCTCTTGACATTATCCCAGCTCTCACACTGTGGACACACAGGAAATCCAGGCTTCCTGAAGCCACCCCTGAACACCCAGCTCTCCCCATTCTTGCATGCAAAACTAAAAAGACTTTAGAGGAAGCCTGTATTGGCTAAAGGAGGCAGGTCCAAAAGCCAGGGATAAAAATCTCTTGCTCTTTCCAGTCTTATGGTTTGGGGTGAAGGACAATGCCCATCCTGGTGTCCTGGGCTCCCACTATGAGGTGCTGAGCCAGAGGCAGGTCTCAGGGAGCTCAGGTGCTGAGCACAGTGTGGGCTCTGGGGATCACCTGCAGGAGCAGCACACAGGCACCATCCCAGGCAGAGGTGGTACAGGATGAGCTCCATGGATGCTGCTCTGGGGGCTGGCAGCTGCCTGTGAGGAACAGCCAACAGCCAGGACCACTCAACAGAGAGGAGGAGAGATGCAAAGGAAAAGGTCAGGCTTTATTACAAAGCACATTTGTAAATAAAGGGCTAATAAATGATTAGCAAAGGTTTTCAGCACCTTGCGAGGTTCATTTCTCAGGGTGGGAATAAGCAGAGAAGAAGGTCACCAAGACACAGGGGGGCTGCAGAAGGAGTCTCTCCATAGCAACAGCTCCTGTGCAGGTGACCAGAGCCCCACCACCCCCAGCCCCACCAACACACCCCTGGGCAGGGGCAGGGATGGAGAGGAAAGGACACTGCAGACTGAGTCGAGCCTTCAGGCTTGGGACCCTCAACCCACCCCAAGAGCCCACCCCAGCCCATCTCAAAGGTGGCAAAAGTCACCATCAGACCATGGGCCAGCAGTGCCATGCACTTGTCCCACCACCCCCTAGGAAGGAGCCACCAAAGGAAACTGCCTCAGCTGCTGCAGCAAATTAATTCTCTCTACTTCTGGGAGGGAAAACAACCCCATGATTTTTTGCTGCCTCAGTTTCCAGGCAATGGAGAAAGCTGCCTCCTGGGACCTGGGGAAGAGAGGGAGCTTTAATTTTGAGACAACATGAAGAGACCTGGACAAACAGCCTTGAAAGGATGTCCTTTCCTCGAAAGGCAGGTTAACACTCCCAGCTGCAGACAGTCAGCTCCTGTTTCCAAGCTCAGGACTCTGGTGAGGAGTGGCTCAATAGCTGCCCTTGCCTGGTGCTGCTAACTTAGGAGGCAAAACCTAAATACTCATTAAAGCAGCACTTGGCAGAAACCCCATCCTCAATTACAAAAATCAATTCATTTTTTTTATGAGTCTGAAGCCTTTGGGGCCTCATAATCTAATTAAATAAAGCTTCCTCGCTTTCCTCTTGCCTGCTCCCATAGCTTCTGTTGTACCAGCAAAGACAAATATATATTTTTAATTTAGCAGATTCCCCCTGCATGGTGTATCCCCTTCTGGACAGAGATCCTTTCTGTTCTCCCCATGCCTGTGTCCTGCTTGGGCAGGCTGCATCCATATCCTGGTTGCTTTTGTTCCTAAGAAGTGCCCAAAATACCAGGGGCCCAGTCCACCTCCACCCACTCCCACTGGCTGGGTACCAGTGCCCATCTGAGGAGAAATGTGCAGAACACGCCAGGAGCAGAGCCCATAGAAGGTAAGCTCAGCCTTGGGAACAGTGCCTTGTGCCACTCTGAGGGCAGGACTCAAGTCTGCAAAATCCATCCTTCATGGAATATCCTGAGCTGGAAGGGACACACAAGGATCATTGAATCCAACTCCTGGCCCTGCACAGGACACCCCAACAATCCCACCCTGTGCCTGAGAGTTGTCCAAATGCTCCTTGAGCTGCCAGGACGTGCAATGGGGAGAGGCTGAGGGTGAACTGGAGAAGGTGCCACAGAATCTTGGAATGGTTTGGGTTGGAAGGTTAAAAATCATCTAGTTCCAACCCCCTGCCATGGGGTTGGGACACCTTCTACTACACCAGGACCACCCTGTGTCCAGCACCAGCCAACACCAAGTGGCCGTGCACAGAGTGGGCAGAGATCCCTGTAAGTGGACCATCCAGGTCTGGATCAGGTGCTGGAAGGAGGTGGGAAGGTACCACAGGGAACTCCCTCTCCACCTCTGTGAGGATCTTGCCCAGAACTGTGGGAAATTTTTTGGAAAAATTGTTCATTGGCCAAAAATTGTGATTACAGGTCAGCTAAACCTTACCCAGAGTTGTGATGCATTTGTGCTGCAACCACTGAAGAGGTGGATTTTGAAAAAAATACCCAAACTGTAAAATAAATAAATAAATAAATAAATAAATTAATTAATTAATTAATTAATTAAAAAGTTGCAAGAACTGAGCTTTATGCTTGGACTTTGGAGCAGGTAAACAAATACAGAAAACAAAAAAAATGCCACCCTTCAATTTAGTTTGGTATTACAGCATTTCCCTGCAATCTTACAATTTTTTAAGGATTTAAAAGAAGAAGATATTTGGGTCACATTTGTTTTTTCATATCAAGAAAATAATACAGAGACAACTGCACATGGGGGAGGAGAAGCTGAGCTCACATCGTTTTCCCTGGGCTTTCCAGTTCAGTCAGTGAACTGTAAGTGTAGCAGTCACCTGGGTCTGAGGTAGGTCTTCCTGCTCAATGCTGATCAGGAGAGCTCATGCTTCCAACCCCCAAAAAGGGGACATCACTGGGATTTGCTCCCCTAGTGCAGAGCTGCGGGTTTTTCTGTTGAGGGGGAATTCAGTTCTCCATCACAGAGCCACAGAAAGGCCACAGAGAGATGAGGGGCTCAGCTGCAGGGCCCGCAGGGGGACACGGGATGGGCAGTGACTGCACAAGACACCAAATCCAGCTGTGAGCCCCCCAGTCCACAAAACACTTCATCCAGAAGATCACAGAGGGATCCTGTCCCCAGTGCTCTCCCTGCCACACTCACATCACACTGAAAGCTGCAGGAGACACTGGGGGTCTCCGTGACGTGGAGGTGTCTGAGCTGGGCAGCAGGAGATACAAAACCAGTGGACCTCTGCTTTGCCACAGTGGGCTTTGGGAGATGATCCTTGGACCAGAACATGTCCCATGATGTAGAGGAAGGCAGAAACTCCTCAGATGAATCCTGTGCTCGTCCTGCTTGACAGGAAACCTTGCCCCTTCCCTGCCCCGATGAGGTGTCTCAAGGCAGCTGGCAATGTCAGGGCATCCCACCAACACCACCTTTGCTGGGAGCCATCCAGGCTGCCTCAGGGAACAAGAGGATGGAGGAGGAGATGAAGCAAGGCTGGTGGTACCACAGAGGTGACAGCCTGACCAGCTCACATGGGACCCCTCAGAGCAGCTCTGGGAGGATCCCTTCAGGTGTGGGCTCTTCCTCTGGGACCCAGTGTGAGCATGACTCCTGTGCTCGACATGGGGGGACACTGGTCCTTCAAACAACCTGCCAGCCCTGTCTCCTCCACAGCCACCAGTCAGGCCCTTCAAGACTGACTGAAAAACCACAGAGCTGAGAAACCCTGAGGGGAGTATGTGAGCTGATGAGAGGAGGAAGAGGAAGGAGTGGAGGACATAAAAGCAGTGAAGAGGTGGGTGACAAACCCTGTGCCAGGCTGAAGCTTGCAGCCCAGAAAAAGCATGGAGAACACAAGAAGGGGCTCAGGCTCAGCTGCACCACCTCTGCTCAGGCTTCCTGTGGCTCTTATGTTTTCTGGCCCTGCCTGGTGCAAGTGAGGGAGAACTGGGACTGATCCAGTGATGGGAACAGCGTTGTCTCTAAAGGAGGAATCACTAGTGTCCCTACCTGGGCCTTGAGCAGAGCTAGGAGCTGCCCAGGGTCAGGAAGGGCAAGTTATGGGCTGCAGGGAAGGGCCTCCCTGAACATCTAAGCCACTCATCTCCTGGAGCTCCTGCAGGAAGACAAAGGGACAGCAGTAAGGACGAAGGGTGAAGTGGTTACTGCCCAACTTGGACAGGCACCTCTCCCCCATGAGCCCACCCTGCCAGTCACCTCCCCTGGGTCACAGGAAATGAGGGAGGGAGGCAGAACTGATCCCACCCTTCTCATCTACAATTCCTGCACCATAACCACCACAGAGAAGTGCCATGAGCCTCCTGTGCAGAAAACACCACTGCACCATTAATATGGGTCCATCTTACCACTGAGGCTCAGTGCACTGAGCCTGCCATGGACCCTGTCCCAGCACATCCCTGCTGAAAGGGCAAGGAGGATGTTTCCATCCCCAGCAAATCTGGTAAAAAGAGGTGTGTCCACAGCAGAGGCTGTGAGGTAGCAGAGCAGCAGCAACTGCAGGAGATGTGGCCACTTACATCAGCAGATCACCCGCTCCAGGGGCTGCTCACACACAACCTCCAAGCAAGCTTTTCCATCAGCAGGAATCAGCACTTCCCTGGCAGTAGCCACAGCTCCCTCCCAGCCCAGGGAACATCCTCCTGGCAACACCACCAACCTGTGCAAGTCAACAGGGCCACACACAGATGCCTGAGCTGATCAGGGGATTCCATCTCCTTCTGGCAACAAGTGACAGCTCCAGCTTTGGGCAGAACCACGGACACCACACGGGACACCTCCAGACTTCAAAGGAGACTTTGCACTTCAGTCCCTTTGACATGGTGGCCTGATTTACCCAGGGCTGTGTGTCCCTGGCACAAACCATGGCACAGAAGCTTGTGGCAATGCCGGATGGAGGGATCTTCACTGATGGGAAAATCCGTGGAGGAAGGGGACGAAAAGGTGTTGGGTGATGGGATGGAGAGAAGGGATGGTACTGTAAGCTGAAGCCCAGAAGAGCAATACAGGATATTACAGCAGGGAGATGAGAGGTGAGCAGCACCCGGGGGGTGAGCAGAAAGCCAAGACACCTGTGAAGGCCTCACACTCAGAGCTGGGTGCAGCCATGAGGAGAAATGAGGCAGGTACCTCCTGCCAAGAGTCCAACTCTGTGTGAAGAGCCACATGATGGGCCACGTGATGAGGGCACCAAAGGGGCTTCATTTCAGTCACCCTGGGGTCAGAAAAGCATGCCCTCATCTTGGGCACCTCAGGAACTGGTCTAAAACTGCCTGGCTCTCTCTTGCCACGTGCTGTGAAGCTCTCGTGAGTGGCCTCAGCAAAGCACACCCTCACCCCATCCACCCAGTCACCACAAACCGGTGTTACTGCTTCCCATCCTCAGCTCCCCACCGGCCCTGCAAGCAGGACAGCACCATCCAGGCACTGAACAGCCCCGGGGGGCACAGGCAGGGGCGTCCTGGCAGAGCTCCTGCATCCCCTGCCCAACACTGCTGCTGTCACCTTGGCAAAGCCACTTGGCCACCCCAAGCCTCAGTTTCCCCAGAGAATAATCCAGCCACGTCCTGGGGTGGGCTGAAGAACACACTGAGACAGGAGGAAACTCGGTATTAATTCGGAACTACTCGGCTTCCAGGCTCACAGATGCAAGGGTGCCTCCAGGGAAAACCACCTACTTCAACTCCACTTGTGCCTAACTTTTAGGGGGGGAAAGGACACAGAACGAGGACCATCCATTTTGTGAATCAGCCATCTCTCTGACTTCCCCTCTGGGCTCGGCCGCCCACTTTCAGACTTTATCCATTGTTTGCCTGGACTTGTACAGGAAAAAATCACGTTAAGGAAAATCCTAGCTGAATCACACACTTTGGAGCATTTGCAATGGACAATTTGACAAGGACATGGGGATTTAACATATTTTTAATGCAAAAATATCTAATGATAATATGCTTCACTCCTGGCTAAAAGACATTATCTACTGGCATGGGGGGAATTTAAGCCATAATACCAGCTACTATAATGCAGGCCTGGAACTCCATGCAAATATTATCCTGATCCAACAGCTACAAAGCTCTGTTTATCCTAGTAATTAATTCTGTCTTATGTTTAGTGATACAATTAGAGAAACACTGCCGTTCTGATGGGCTTGCTTCCACCAGTGCCTTTTACTATATTTACATCCCCACAATAGGCTTGGTCTCACAGAAAAGGGTGAAATTGCATTTATGGAGACAATGCCACATGCATTCCCAAAGCATTTTAGAGATGTAAAGTTAGGCTCCAAATTGCACGTTTATTGTGTGAGCACACAATGAGCTTAGATTAAATATTGACTAAAGCCAGCCTAACACCCAAAATAATGAAGATGAGCACAATAGTGAGATTTACTCCCAGTTGCTGGAGAAATACACATCTGTAACATATAACATGCCCTTCCCACAGATATACTCTTTGTATTCCAGCTAGCCTTAGGCAGGAAAAATTTCATTCTCATAAATTATGGATTTTCTTTCCCAACTGCCAACACATCCATATTACCAGTTGCAAAGCAAACAAATATGATAAAAAAAAAAAAAAAAAAGAAATGCCATTCCCCTGACACAGTGACGAGCAGGTGAGTGGCTCCTTGGATCCACAAAGTTGAGGCAGCAAAATGGAAGATAAACATGGCTAAAACCAGAGCATCCTTTCCCTTTTGTCCCCCAAGGTGTGGGAGCCGGCAGGGAGGTGTGGGCATGGCAGGTACCTTTTTGGAAAGTACTCCCAGCCTTAGCTGTGCTCGGAAAACTATCTGTCCTTCTCACGCCTTCCTCCTCCCCAGACTCGTGGAAGGAATTCAGGGAGACGCGGATGCTAATGGAACAATTACGATAATAACACAGTGCTGAGCAGGGGCAACACACCCCCTTCCCAGCAGCTCGACCTCTAAATCCCCTAATACGGTACCGCTTCATTCAAGATTATAAGAAATTGTAACCCAGCAGAGACAAAAAGACACAGGAGGCAAAGGCAGGATCTCACTCGGCGGCGAAGCCCCACTCCAGTCCAGATGCAGTCATATCACTTCAGCTTCTCTGTACCATCTCCATGACAACCATGTAATTTGGATGCAATAACCACTGCCGAATTGATCCTTAAATGTAGCTTTGTTATAAAACATAATACTGACCGTGTCAGGCTCAGGATAAAGAGAAGTAGCCCCCCTACCAATGAGGACTGTGATTTAAGAGCCTTCCCCACCCCCCTTTAAATTTTCAGCTTCAATAACTGCGTGGATGAGTGGATTTTTAAGGCAGGGGCAGCAAACACCATTTGTGTGTGTGTGTGTGTGTGTACAGCACGCTTTAGGGTAACATTGCAAACGAGACACCACACTGAGGGCTGGAAAAATGTGTCAACGTATATCCAGGGAATGGGCATCTTCACACACACACACACACACACACACACACATGTATGGGGAGGTTCAGTCTCCAGCAACTGAAGCATACAGCTGATGCATCAAATAATCCTAATAAGAATCAAACCCTACAGAACTAAGCAAAATAGGAGGGGGGATCGATGTACGGCACGACAATGAGAGCAGGGGAGCTCGCACTGGCACTTACCCGAGCAATGAGCTGTTTAATTTTTGGTCCCTTCACAAATGCAGCTCCCTTTTCTCTTCAACAATCCATGCAAAATAATCTGCAGTCCCACCGATGGAGGAGTGGCCCCGTCCCTCCCCCTCCACCACCTTCCTAGACCTCCCTGTTATTGGCTTCCTTCTCCCTCCTCTCCTGCTCTCCCTCGCTCGCTCGCTGGCGATGGTTACACCTCCCAGCCTTCCCCCAAGGTGTCAAGAGACTGCTGGGGATCCAGCAGGCAGGGTGGGAGGGGACGGGGAGAGGGGGAGGAGGCAGGAGGCATGGTGAATGGACCGGGGAAAGGATGGAATAAAGCCCTTGCTGGCGAAGCCCCCGGCAGAGCCCCTGGCAGGAGCAGACCTGCTGCTGGCTGGGAGGCTCTGCTCGCCAGGCAGGAGCTGCCAGGGATATCCCCGGAGTGCTGGGGCTTGTCCCCCCACCACACACACCTGCAGAGTGCTAAGGGACCGGTCTGCTTCCTGCCAGCAAATTGTCACCCTGCAAACTGAGACTGGCTTGAAGTTTTGGGCTGAAATCCTGCCAAATGCTCACACTGCCTTTAACAACTGATGCACTCCCAGACGCAGCACTGGAAATGCTTCAAGGACCCACCTCGGTGCAGACCCCAGCACTGCAGCTTGGGTTGCTCTGTGCCTCTGGGCACTCCCAGAGCACACCTGCTGCAGCCCCATCCCACCCCCGTGCATCCCACCCCATGGCTGAAGAGCCCCACTGGTCTCTGCAGCCCCATCCCACCCCCGTGCATCCCACCCCATGGCTGAAGAGCCCCACTGGTCTCCAGCAGGAGTGCTGTCCATGTGCCTGCCTGCCAAGCTGGCTCCAGAGCCTCCCCCCACTACGGTGGGCAGGACCAGGAGCCTGCTCACCACCCCTGATGCTTCTCCATCCTGACATCTCTTGCATGCGAAGGCAGTGCTTTTGTCTACAGGCTAATCCAGGCACCTGGCTCACCAAGGTGCCTGGGGAGGCAGTGTGGGGTGGGGAGGCACATGGACACCACGCTTTTCCTGGTGTAGGGCCCCTCTTACCAGAATTACAGACCCCTGGTGCAGGGCAAACAGTGCCTCTTGGCCACTCGTGGGTGTACAGGTGAGAGGTGGGGCACCCACCTGCCTGACTGCTGCACAGGGATGTGTGACTGTAGAATCCCAGAGTGGCCTGGGTTGGAAGGGACCTTAATGATCATCCAGTCCAACCCCCTGCCATAGGCAGGGACACTTCCACTAGCCCAGGCTGCTCCAAGCCCTGTCCAACCTGGCCTTGGACACTTCCAGGGATGGGGCAGCCACAGCTTCTCTGGGCAACCTGTGCCAGGGCCTCCACACCCTCCCAGGGAAGAATTTCATCCTAATATCCAATTTAAACCTACTCTCTTTCTGTTTGAAGCCATTCTCCCTTGTCCTGTCACTCCGTGTCCTTGTCAAAGTCCCTCTCCCACTCTCATGGAGCCCCTTCAGGCACTGGAAGGCCACAGTAAGGTCACCCTGGAATCTTCTCTTTTCCAGGCTGAACAATCCCAACTCTCTCTAGCCTTTCCTCATGGGAGAGCTGCTCCATTCCTCTAATCAACTTGGTGGCCTCCTGTGGCCTCAGTCCAGCGGGTCCTGTGCTGGGGACAGGGGCAGAGGGGCAGAATTCCCCCCTCCCCTGCTGCCCACACTGTGGGATCAGCCCATGGCTGGGTCATGTCCAGCCTCTCACCCACCAGCACCCCCAAGTCCTTCTCCCCAGGGCAGCTCTCGATCTGTTCACCCCCAGCCTGGGTTGGAACTGGGGGTTTCCCCAGCCCAGTGGTACCTGCCCACCCTCAGCCCAGCCCACCCTGCCAAAGCACCACGGACACACCCCAGACTGGACATTTAGGTGAGGAAGAAAGATTTGGTGTCTGCCCCAGACACATGTCCCAGCACAGCCAATGGCTTCTTGATTCCGTGGAGAAAACCCCTCCCTAGATCTCTGTGTCTCTTGGAAAGCCTGTTCCAGAGGGCACACATCGCTGAGCGAGCAGACAAATCCCCAACACCCCAAATTAAAAACCTCATTACAAAGGATAACCAGACATGCCAGCACCGAGGCACAGCCATGAGGTGGAATAATGTCCTGGAGCAGCTCGGCAGAGCACCACCGTGTGTCCTTCCAGCAGGGATACCCCCAGCACAGCACACGGCGCTCTCTGCCAGGGATAGTGTCGGTAATGAACCATGTAATGAGCCACCCTGCAGCTATACCCGGGACTTATCCAACAAAGGCAAGCGTGAATGAAGGTACTGTGCTGGAGAGACACGAGAAATGGATCCTGTGGCCACGGTCAAGGGCAGCAAGGAGCCAGGCAAATGCAGGTGTGGGACTGCAACCTCCCTGGGGGTCCCTTCCCCCGAGAGATTCACCTTATGCCATCACAGCAGTCTGTCCTGCTGCTCTCTCTGATCAACTCTACTGTATTTGTAATCAAACAACTATCAGCTGAGGGTGCTTTAAAAAAAATAAAATTAAAAATAAAAAAGCACAGTTAATATTCATCAGTCTGTTGTGCTGCTCAGGTGTGAAGGCAAGGAACAAAATCCAATTTCTGAGCAGCCAGTCCTAGGAAATGACATTTTGCAGCATGAGAAAATGAGGTTCTAGTTTCTAAGAATACATCCACTAGTGGGTTCCAAATAACTGGGTTATCAATCATTCTGCTTCTGGGAATGAGCCTATCAACAGCTGGATTCAGGGAGAAACCTCCTCTCATCCCTTCAGCAGGGTAGTGGGTTTGTCTCTGCCATTGATTGGGCACTCCCAACAGTAACAGGGTACTGAGATTTCTGCTGGCACTGAGATTTCTGCTGGTAGATCTCTGTTACGTGCCTTGAATATGTCATAATATTTTTTAAATTAAGAAAACTCCTAAAATAGAGCAATTCTGGATGTGCTGTTTAACTGTCTGCATGTGCATGTGAATGTGCAGATGCTGTTTGCCATCTGTGACATGAGCTGTCTGGAGAAGTAGGAGCATCCTTAGGTAAGGGCACCTTCCATCCATGCCAGCATCAGGGGGGGCACCCTTCAAGCCCCAAACGCTTCAAAGAACCCACCAGGGAGCCTGGCAGGCAACAGGGAGCTGCTGGCACCAGAACTAAACACTGCAGACCACAGAGCAGGCACTAAAAATTAACACCCACCCCATACGGATCGTGGGAACACTCCAGCCAGGCTGCTGGGAGAGGTGGAAAAAAGATGGGAGCTTGTGGTCCTGAGATGGTTCATGGTCATGTAGCCCCACAGGATCCACTGAACCTGAGCTCCAAGGCTGCTCCAAGACTGGCAGCGCCACAGAACTGGCTCTGCTCCCCCTCGACTCTGAGTGGAGAAGCCAGGACCACTTACCTGACAACCCCACAGGGCTCACTGACTTCTCCTCACCATTTTAAAAGTGCCATAACTGCAGCTGGATGCCGAAGTTGGAAGTGCTGAATCCCTGTTACGGGTAGTTTTCCAGCCATGCCCTGCTCAGGATACTCAGTGTGGCACACAGGGATGCTCCTGGGCGCTGCTCAGCCTTCTCAATTTGTATTATGAAACCATCACAAGTGTTCTCATGTGCCCAGGAATGAATTTGCTTCCATGTCCTCACACAGCTGTTTTTCTCAGGAAATCCCTTGGATTTCCCAGCTGGGACTCACTAACTTTCAGTACAAGTCACTTTGATGGAAGCCAGGCTTAGGAGAAAGCCCTGTATGGACCTTGCTGTAGTAGTGGGAAGGGGGATGTGGAGGGGGATAACAGTCCTCTGAAGAAAAAGGGTCAGTCCTTGTGAGCCTTTGTCTGCATTTCTCTTGACACTTAAAATCAGCCCTTTGTTCTGGGTGATATCTGTCCTGAAAAGTCTGGCCTGGAGCTGTTTGAACACACTCTGGGATATGGAAATGGTGGTTCACATTGGGGGCATCAGAGGTGGCTCCTGGTGACTCTTCCAGGGGCCGAGAGAGCTGAGATTTGTTACCCCCACCCTGGGGGGGAGGACGACAGGCAGAAATGGTGCTTTAAAAATAATCATGAGGAAAAGGGTGCATGCATAGGGCTCCTTCAGGGCCCTGAGGCAGAGGCTGTTAACAGGTTTGTGAGTCTGGGAAGATGGAAAGGGAACAGGGAATAGGAGAGTCTCTCAGAAGAGGGTCCAGGGAAAGCATCCACCTGTATGTGTGTGACTGTGTGTCAGAGCACGTGAGTGAATGCACCCAGAGAGACCCCCTGGAGCACAAGGCTTTGCTGCTTTGGGGCTGAAGCCTCAGGCAGTGATCATGAGACCTACAAC
>NW_016690301.1:2921751-3136134 GCF_001604755.1 Lepidothrix coronata | reverse complement strand
TCACCACTCACATCAGTTCCTGCTCTGCAGTGGCTTGTTCCAGGGTGGCTCCTGCTTGGAATAGGGTCACAAAGCCACCAAGGGGCCACAGTGCCATGATGGGTGAGGAGTTGGTGGGAGGGAGATGTGAAAGGAGAACTGCCAGGAGCCTCTGCTCTAACAGCCAGCTCAGAACTCTTTGGCTGAGGGGTTTGGGAAACCCAGATGAAATGTATCCTCCAGTAAAGAAGCTGCCACTTCTGTGTGGGAAAAAGGAGAAAGCCTCCAGCCTGCAGGTGATACTGCTTATGGCAGGAACTGCCAGATCCAGAGGCCACAGCCCACACTCCCAGAGGATCCTGCAGGAGGATGAGGAGGGGGAAAAGTTGTCCTTGCACGTAAGAGGTGGTCAGAAAGTCCACACCCAGAATTTCTGCATCAAAGTTGTCTGAGTTACAGGTGTATGGGGGAAGATAGAGGGGTGCTGAGCTACACCAACTACCTGACCCTGAGACAAACTGTCCAACAATTAACTCGTGGGGGAAGTAATTCCAACCCCAGGACTTGCATCTAAACATCATGTCTGGTGTCACCCTGCAACCATTGGCTCTTTTTAGATACAAAAGCCCAGCTACTTCAAGAATGTTCCCTTAGGAATTCTTTTTCCCATAGGCTGTGACCAGTTCCCATTATAATGTCCTTCCGGATATACATTCAAGTGGGACTTGTTTAGGGCTCCACAGGAATCTGGTTTTCTATACCATAGTTCATTCTTTGAGCTCCTCAAAAACTTTTTGGGTGCTGGGCCAGGACTCAGACTTGAGTACCAGCCTGGCCAGTGCCCAGCACAGCCACTGTGATCTCCAGAGCCCTCTGGAAGTCCCAAGAGGACACTGCACAGCACGAGTCTCCTGTGCAGGGATTAGTCACCTCTCTGGTGCATTTTTATGTGCCATGGAGATATTTGATTCCCTGCCCAGCGTAGGCACTTCTGCCTGGGAAATCCCAGCCTGGAATATGGGAGGCATCGTTCCTGGCATTTCAGATTTTGGCAGAAGGTAAGATTGATGCTGGATGAGCACTCTGTTCACTGTCTGCCTTCATGACAACTTTCTAATGAGTCACTGTCCTCCAAAACACCATCTTTCCTCTGCTCATGGGGGTTCATGAGCGTTTGAATTCGCACTTGTCCTCCTGAGAGCCCACTGCTGACATAAAACCAGCTCCCCAAGCAGACCAGACCACTTGCAGCATCTGACTTGTCCTAATTTCAGTAACTTTTAGTGTGTGAAAACTGTATCCTCAGCAACGGATGTGAGCAAGCTCTGGGAGGTCCCACAGGGACTCTGCTGTTCTACTGGCTACCAGGGTTCTGCAGCATCTCTTCCATCTTTTATTATATCCCAGTGCTGGGAGTCTCCCCCTCTCTGCCATCCATCATCCCAGCTAAAGAAATGTTGTCCTATTTTCTTTGACCAACTACATAGGGTCACAGAATGGTCTGGGGTGGAAAGGACCTTAAAAGCTCAACCATTTCCAACCCCCTGCCAAGGGCAGGGGCACCTTCAACTAGATCAGGTTGCTCAGAGCTCCGTCCAGCGTGGCCTTGAGCACTCCCAGGGGTGGGGCAGCCACAGCTTCTCTGGGCAACCCTTCTCCCACTGCCCCAGGTACTGACACACACGAAGTATAAACGTCCTAAAAGGATCTCTCAGCCATTCCTTATGAGGCCATTCAGTGTAGCTTTCTTCTAGTCCTAGATATGTACAAACATTTCAGTTTCCCAGTTGCCATTCCATGTGCTGCCTGGTTACTGCTGGAACAAGCAGCTTTCCATCACCTTTCCAGGATATGGACCCATCAGGCTGCTTTTTTCCAGAGGTATGAATCTTTGGCTGGACATTTCTTGGGTTTTTTGGCAGTATCAGAGTAGACTCTTCACCAGCTTCATCTAAACCCAACATGCAGCATTTATTTTCCTCCTGACACATATGCCTGTAAACACACACACATGCACAGTGTCTAAAAGTCCTTAATGCTGGCAAACATAATTTTCATTGACTGCTCTTCCAGATTAGCCTTCCAGGTCTCTGCGTTATGTAACAGTTAATTCACTGCTTTTGTCACCAAATCCCTTCTTGTTCTATTTGGGTTTTTATTACTGTTATTATTTTTGTTTTTCTCTTCCTCAACAATGATAGATTCTTAGCTAAGAATATCTTCCAGGACTGCAAACCTGTGTGCATGCTGTGGAGGGGACAGCATCTATCAAAGTTTTCCTAAACAACCCTCATTTAGAACACAAATTATTTTCTCTCTGTTTTTCCTCCAAACATTTCTTGCTTGTAATTGTTCTCAGCTTAGGAAAATTTACCGCTTTGAAGTGCCTTGCATATGTATTATCAATTTAAGATCACATTCTGCTCATAACAAACGCAATTAGGGCGTTTAAGCAACTATTAATTCTGAGTTCAGTAATCAATTCACTTTTATCTGTCCAGTTGAGGCCTGATACAGAATTACACCAAATCCACTGCAATACTTTTGGTAACACAAAATTATCATCTGTCATTTTTAGAGACCATGGGGCTGTGCACTGGCAGCAACACGAGTCCTTCAGCATCTATCCCTGAGGCTGAAAAGCTGTTCTGGGAACATGGATTTTCTTTCCCTTTGTTATGGAGCTATTTAGGGAAGGTGTTTGTCCACCCCCCTCGTTCGATCTGGTGTCTGCAGGGAAATGTCTGAACTGCTGCAGCCTGGATGGGAGAGCAGCCCCTGGCTGGGTATTTGGACAAGTCCTGCATCCAGCCCTGGGATCCCCAGCACAGGAAGGACATGGACCTGTTGGAGCAAGTCCAGAGGAGGCACTGAGATGATCAGAGGGATGGAGCAGCTCTCCCATGAGGAAAGGCTGAGAGAGTTGGGATTGTTCAGCCTGGAGAAGAGAAGGCTTCGGGCTGACCTAATTGTGGCCTTCCAGTGCCTGAAAGGGCTCCAAGGACATGGAGTGACAGGACAAGGGAGAATGGCTTCAAACAGAAAGAGAGTAGGTTTAAATTGGATATTAGGATGAAATTCTTCCCTGTGAGGGTGGGAAAGCCCTGGCACAGGTTGCCCAGAGAAGCTGTGGCTGCCCCATCCCTGGAAGTGTCCAAGGCCAGGTTGGACGGGGCTTGGAGCAACCTGGTCTAGTGGAAGGTGTCCCTGCCCATGGCAGGGGGTTGTGACAAGATTAAGGTCCCTTTCAAACCAAACCATTCTATGATTCTCTGATTTCATGAATATAATGTTGCTCAGAGCCCTGTACAACCTGGCCTTGAACACTTCCAGGGACGGGGCATCAGCCACTTGTCTATTGTCTATAAAATAAAAAAATATTGTCGATAAATAGAAGTTTTCAGGTGGTGGAAAAGGGCATTGAAATGATCTGATGTTTCATTTAAGCTCAGCAGTCAGGGCCTGGCTGGGAGAAATGGGGGCCAGAAGCACAGGGGGCCTGGGGCTCCCATACCTGGGGAGGGGCTGAGCTGCAGTGGGACAATCAGCAGGGATGAGCCACAGGAGCAGGATCCCAGCACCTCCCCTGCTCTGAGGGTTCCTGGGTTGCTGGAGTGGATTCAATAAGAGGGACATTTGGGGATGTTGATGGAGAGATGACACAGCTGCCAATGAATTCCCATTAGCTACGTGTGCCCTCAGGACTACTGTAGCTTCAGCATTTAGTCTTGTTGCAATGGCCACTGGAACTGGGACAGGGAGCGTGACCAGCAAGGCTGGAGCTGTTACAGACACCCAACATCAGTTCAGCTGATGGCACTGCAGAGGGCAAAGAACAAACTACTCAGGGGCTGGGCTAAACCTCCTCTCGCAGGGGAGACTAAACCAAAACTACTTCTGATAAAGCAATTAGTTATAGCCCAGTGTTTCATCTCTTTCGAGCCAGGGGTCAGGGGAAGAGAGTGATCTTCTGCAAGTAGGGAGATGAAGAGCAGTTAAACAATGTAGGGAAAAATCAATTTCAGCAAGCTATCAGAAGAGCATTCACGATGAAGAATTACAGTTGTAACCTTTATGCTGGGATTTTTTTCCCCTGGATGGAACTCCCACAGGAACCCGTGAACTTGTTGAGCTGACAAAATATGTTTCATTTGCGAAGAAACATTTTTTTTTTAATTTTAATGTTTTCATTCCTTTCACTACCAGATATTTCGCTTGTGTTCGGGCTGAGCTGAATTTCTGTGAGGCATCAGGGAGGGACACTTTGCTATATGGGGACTGGGAAGGAAGTTGAGATAGGTCTGGAAAGGCTGTTCCTGTCCCTCATGCATTAACACATCTGCTGTTGCCATCACTGACAGCACTGAGGGCACAGCCACAACCAAGCTTCCTTTCTCCATCCTCCCAGCCATTTATAGTTAATCTCACAGGGGCCCAGGCTTGTCAAAACTCTGGATCACGGGACATGTTCCCACAGAGATGACACCCCTGGGGCTGCCCCACACCATGGGCACGTGTCTGTAGCACAGAGGATGGAACCATGCTTCCAACAGGACAGTTTATCACTCCTCAGCCACAGGTCTGTACGGGACTGAGATGCAGTTAAGTAGTTCCCCAGCCCCTGCACTACTTTTTAGCTCAATTTCCATTTCCTAAACCACTGCTGACGTCTGTCTAAATAATCATTATCTCCACAACCACGCTGAGTTTTAGCTCTGCTGAGCACCTCACAGCAGATTTGGAGCTTTGGAAAGGATGCTGAGCTTAAGAAGCTGCTGCTCTGGGTGTTTTGTCCCATCTCACCGGCTGTTTTTCCCAAAGCACACACAAACACACACCCTACGTGCATGCAGCTCCCTTTCATGTGAGTCGCCTCAGCGAGTACTTGCTGTCAGATCTTCCAAGCCACAGCACATTTTTAATCAGTCAGATAATTCAATCATTCATTTCAGACCTGCTCTGCACAGCTGTCATTTGCGAGCATCAAAGCCTCTCTGTCAAAAAAACCCCACACAGGCTGGGGGTTCATTCAGGCGTCGCTGTTTCAAAGTGCTGGGGGGTGGGAGGGGGGGGTGCAGAGGGAAAAAAAACTAACAGGATGGATTAAATGAACTTATTATAAATACTTCTGAAGCTACCAGCCAACCATCCTCAGCAGAGGACAATGGCATGGCACAAGGGCAACTCAGGCATCCGCAGGATTTGTAAGGTATTTGCAAATCTCACTCTTCAATTGCAGAGTGGGGAGAATGGAGGGGGGGGAGTCAGATGAAGCTTCTTTGCCTGAGATGCTCAAAGCCACCGAATGGGATTTGGATGTCTGGTTCTCATTAAAATTAATGGAAATTGGGTGCCCGGACCTACAGGCAGCTTTCAAAAGCTGCGTCTCCATCTATAATTAATGTTCCCAACGGAGTGACTAAATATTTATACAATAGGTCACATTATATGCAAAGTGGCAGAGGTGCTTGTTGGTAGATCAGGGACCAAGAGAAGGAGAATCCAGTGGGGTGTCAGGCTTAATCCACGTTGTCCCTTGTTTAAAGCACTTATACTTGCAAATCTCCAGCAGCTCCCACTGGATGAGCACCTGGGTGGTAGCTCAGCAACGATGATGTTCTCAGGGTACAGTGCAGCAAATTAAAATGGCAGCTTTACAGCTTTACTGGGTTTTTTTTTCTCTCCTTCCACACAGCTCTGACTTCTTTTACCAACTCACTTCACCTCTGCAAATCTCAGTTTCCAGTATGAAAAATGCACAGTGTTGCTGCAGGAGTGCAGTGGAGCTTAAGCCATGAGCCTTGGTCAGAGGTGCTATAGGTGGCAAACTCCAAGGAAAAGACTGACACTAATCTGCCTCCAGGCATTAGCAGAGCCATGGCTGGGTCTGTACCACTGCATTTGCTCCGTAGTGATGGAGTAATTCAGGGTACAAAGCTTGTGGGTTGAGCCCTGAGGGTGTCTGAGGGGTCTGTGATCTGGGAGTGAAAGCCTGGTGCTCCTGTAGGGGAAGTTCAAAGCAACAAAGTCCTATCTGGGTTTGTCTGTCACCTGGGCCATGCCTTAAACCCAGCCCCAGTTGATCCACTGAGAGGATGTCCATGGATGCTTGGGCCTTGTGCACTGGGTAGCCGTTTGGTCCACACCCAAAAGAGGTCCCAGGCTGGCTCAAGACAAACACTTGGGGTGGGCCTGATGATCACAGTGCTTTATAATGCCTTAATCAAGGAGATTCCACTTCACCAACCTTTGAAAATTTGCCTTTTAATTTTTTCTTCTGTGTCCCATCCAAAGCCACCAGATGGAGAAGCTCTGCTGACTCCGGGAATATGGAGATGGCTGCAGTCTCCCCCCATGCTTTGGCATCTCCAGGCTTGCCAAGGTCAGATGAACATACTGAGTGGTACCTCAGGGCTCACCTGGGATTCCTCTGTAGGTCCCAAACTTCTAGGGTGTGAGTTGGAGCTCTGGCTCCACTGAAAGGACACAGAGCTCAGCTGAAGAACGAGGTCATCCGGTCTTGTGTCCGTGGTCAAATGCCCTCTGTTACAAAGAGTTTGTTTCTGCCCTTTAGCTGCTGGTCAGCTGGCTCTTCTCTACTTCAGTAGAAATAATCAGTAGCTAATGTTGGCTCTCCACATGACCTTGGATGCCCTACACAGACCTTTCTCTGGTTCTCCTGACCATCCTGACCATATTTCACAGCACAACATGGGCTATGGTTGATGTCCAGGCTGGCTTAGCACAGGTGCACAAAGCTGTGTCAGAGAATCATGAAATCATGGAATACCCTGAGTTGGAAGGGACCCACAAGGATCATCCAGGCCAACCCCTGGCCCTGCACAGGACACCCCAACAATCCTACCCTGTCCCTCAGAGCATTGTCCAAACACTCCTGGAGCTCTGGCAGCCTTGGGGCCGTGCCCACTGCCCTGGGGAGCCTGGTCAGTGCCCAACCACCCTCTGGGGGAAGAACCTTTCCCTGAGATCCAACCTGACCCTGCCCTGACACAGCTCCAGCCATTCCCTGAGGTCCTGTCACTGATCACACAGAGCAGAGATGGAGCTGCCCCTCGTGAGGAAGCTGCAGATCCTGGTGAAGTCTGACCTCAATCTCCCCTTCTCCAGATGAACAATCCAAGTGCCCCCAGCAGTCACTCAAGAGGTGAAACCAAACACAAGCTAAAGCCACATCACCTGAACCTCAGAGCCCATCGGGCAGGGCAAAGGGGAAAGAAGGCACTGTTCCTCTCTAACACCACAGCCAGTCTGTGTGGCATGGGACAATCACTGTTCCCTGGCTTTGCTCCCAATTAAAACAATTGACTCTGCAAGGCAAAAATGCAAATTCAAGGCTTAGAGCTGTTGTCCCCAGATAAGATGCCAGGAGAGCACCAAGGACACATAAAGAACAAAACAGCTTCATTTTCCTTGTGATTACCTGACTGTTTATTTTTTAATTAAACAACAGCTGGGTGTAGAGTTGTGAGACAGCAGAAGGATCCCAAGACAGAGGAGATTAGGTGCTCTACACATGTGAGGATGTAAACCCTTCCCACCACGGCCAGTGTGGCAGCTGAGGCTGGCAGAATGTGCCCCATCACTGAACTAATCCCTGCAACAAGCTTCTGCAGAGGCTCTTATTTTTGAGCATTTAACCCCACAAGCACTTCTGGACCCCAAATCACAGCCAAGCCCCCATCTAGGGTTGATAGGGGAGTCACAGGCAGGGATTTTAGGAGCAGGTTGGAGAAGCCTCTGTTGGCAGCAAGCTGCATAAGAACTGGTCTGGCATGAATGTGCCTTAGGCCACCTCTGAAAGTTCCTGCCAGCCCTGCAGGTCTGTCACTTGTTGATAGGTGTGTAGGTAACAGTCTGAAGGGATGTGTTTTCTTATCACATAGACTCAGGGACAAATTTCCCCATCCAGAGATCCCTCAGGGCTTGGCAATGGAGGGAGGGCTGTGAACTCTGGCAGAACGTGTTGCCCTGGCTCCCAAAGAGCCAAGCCTCCAAACCTGCATCCCTCTGACTCGTGAGCAGTTACTAGGAAAAGATTGGGACCAAGGATTCAAACTGTTCAGCTGCAGTCATGCCCCTCCTCAGACCCCAAACCACTGACCCAACCACCATCCTAAGGCACAGACAGGACCCCCCACTTAGAATCACAGAATGGTTTGGGCTGGAAAGGACCTTAAAGATCATCTACTCCACTCCCTCTGCCACGGGCAGGGACACCTTCCACTAGACCAGGTTTCTCCAAGCCTTGATCAACTTGGCCTTGAATATTTGGGGGGATGGGGCACCTACCAACTCTCTGAGCAACCTGTGTTTTACCACACTCTTTGTAAAAGGCTTCTTTCTCATATCCCATCTAACCCTGCCCTCTGTCAGCGTGAAGCCATTCCCCTTTGTCCTGTCACCCCATGCTCATGTCCAAAGTCCCTCTCCAGCTCTTTGGAGCCCCTTTAGGCACTGGGAGGTGCTTTTAGGTCTCCCTGGAGCCTTCCCTTCTCCAGGTTGAACAGCCCCAACTATCTCAGGCAGTGTCCAGAGCAGAGGGGCTCCAGCCCTCGGAGCCCCCACTCTGGGAACACACCCGTGCTCCCAGGGCGAGCTGTGCAGGCTGCTGTGCTGTCAAACTGCCCTAGATTGGAGAGAGTAAGCTCCTTTCTGAAGGAAGATAATTGCTCTATTTTAAAACTAAGTGGTTCAAGGAGAAAAACACAGGCAAGAGGGCCCGAGCAAGATGCTCTGAGCTCGGGGTGGGAAACAGGAGATGTGCAGGGCGCAGCTGCTTTGCTGGATGGTCAAAGTGATGGATGAAAAGCATGAGTCAGGCTGTTGCTGAGCTCCCAGCCCAGCCAGATCGGTGCTGCTGGAGAGAACAGACTGAGGTATGAGAAGTGGGTGCCCCTCCTCAGGGTACTGAGCTGCAAGGCTGGGCACCCTTAAAAGCCAGAAAGGAAAGCCTCCGGTGGAAAAAAGATCCTCTGTCTCCTCTCACCTGTCCCCTCTCTACCCGTTTGGGTTTTGTGGCCACAAAGGAAGTTCCCAGAACACTTTGGGCCAGCCCTTTAGGCCAGGCCCAAGAGCTGGCATTGTGCAGCCTGGCCATGCAGAGGGACAGCCCCTGCCACGGGGACAGCTCCCATGGAAGCTGCTCTGGGGAAAATAGTTGCCGCTCTGGCAAACGGTCTCCCAGAGCAAAGACCAACAAACTAGAGCAGACAACAACAGGGCCATTAATCAGGGCAAGCCTGGCATCTTCCTGGACCCCCCCACCACTGTGATCAGTGATTTCACCAAGCAAGCACAGAAGAGGCCTCTTCAGCGGAGTTTTGTCCTTGCTGCTTAAAATTCCATAGCTCCCCTTTCCAAGCGGGCAGGAAAGAAACAGTTTTTGTACATTAACAGCCCGCCCCCCTCGTCCCCATTTGTTTGGAGGGAGCTCTCTGGCTTGAACTTGGCAGGCTCTGGGCTGCAGGGGAAGGACACCAAGAGGCTTGGAGGATCTGTCAGCTGATTCCGAGGACCGGCACTGGCCCTGGCAAAGATGGGTCCTGTCTGAATGTCCCTCGGCTGGAGGTCAGAGAGACGTATTTGGTGCTCCAGTGTCACACCAGGGATGCCTGTGAACAGCTCTCAGCCTCCCCCAGGTGGGCACCCTTGCTGATTCTTCTTCCTCTCAGGCTCAGGGGGGCAGAGCCGTTTCACTGGCAGGTCTGATGCTCAGACATCCACACAAAGACAAAATGTGCACGTGGTGAGCAAAGCCACGGCTTGCCTTCAGGCAGCATCACAAGACAACCATGTAAAACCCATTTTGGGGGGGACTCTGTGACCTGGAAACAATGGTGGAAGCACTCAGCTGGCCCCTCATAGAGGAGCTGAATGTTATTTGTGTAAAATTTTGCTTTCAAGGCAAGGCTGCCTGCCCTGTCTTGTCTGAGAGCTATTTGCTGTCATTTCAGGTCAGAGTTAAGGTTACTGAGAACGTAAATGACACATTTTCTCTAGCAGAGAGCCGAGGCTCCTCCGTTGCAGAATGAGAACCCAGAATGAGCAGGAGGAGGCAATAAGTGCCCTGCAAACCTTTTTTCACCTTAAAATAGTTTTCCAGTTGAGAGTCCACAGCTGTAACTTAGCACACACGTCTGGACCTTGCTTGTGTGAACCCACCTCGTGCCCGTGACTCCCTGTAGCCAGTGTCCTTCCAGTGTCCCGTGTTGGCCAAGCTGTAGGATCAGAATCATAGAATCACAGAATTGTTTGGGTTGGAAGGGACCTTAAAAGTCATCATGGGCAAGGACACGTTCCACTAGAGACCCAGCTTCTCTCCCAGAGATCCAGGGTCATTTCTCTGGGATGGTCACCTCCATCAATCTGCCAGTCTGCCATGGCCAGGGACACCTTCCACTAGACCAGGTGGCTCCAAGCCCTGTCCAGTGTGGACTTGGACACTTGCAGGGATGGGGCAGCCACAGCTTCTCTGTGCAGCTGGTGCCAGGCCCTCACCATGCTCACAGGGAAGAATTTCTTCCCAATATTTCTTCCAACCTACTCTCTTTCCATTTGAAGCCATTCCCCCTTGTCCTGTCACTCCGTGCCCAAAGTCCCTCTCCAGCTCTTTAGTAGCCGCTCCAGGTACTGAAAGGTCACAGTAAGGTCACCCTGGAGCCTTCCCTTCCCCAGACTGAGCAACCCCAATTCTCTCAGCCTTTCTCACAGGAGAGGTGTTCCTCTCCTGTGACATGCAAGGGACTTTCTGCTTTCAAATGTTTCTGACAGCCACCCCCTTCCCTCCCCATGGTCTGCAGCCCCTCTACCACAGCAGTTCATCTCGTGAGCCTTATCTTTGCCACACGCAATCTCAGTCCTTTGTCTCTCAGGACGGGGCTTAGAGAACTCTCCAAAGTTAACGAAGCGGGTCCGTCCCCTCATTAACTCCCCGGGCCTGTCTCCTTTGATTAGATTGTGCTGACTCTGCTCGCACATCACACTTGCTGCTCTAGATGCAGGGACACTGGGGCATTTCCAGCTGGGACACAGACAAAAGGAGGAGATAGCACAGCCTTGGTTACCACCGGAGCAATTCAGGACAAATAATTAGAGGCTTTCATGGCTAATTGGATCTGTACTGTCAATCCAGGACAGGAGATGCCTTAACCCACACTGCCTGCCTGAGATTGCTAAGCAGGCCATAAATAAACTGCAGTGCTGGTCCAAAGCTTGTCAGCCTTCAGCTTCCAGCCTGCGTGCTCCCTCCCAGCCTGTCCAACAGGGCACTGCCCTTTTCCATGGCTGCAGCCTGGCAGCCACACCAGGGAGTCCACCTGGGGCAGCTCAGAGACCTTCAGGCACCCTGACCTCAGCGTGTCGTGGCTGGCTTGAACAAGAAGCTGCAGTTTTCAAACTGAAGTCAAAGGGTAAGAGGAGGAGAAGCCAGCAAGACCCAGTGTCGGAGATCAGTGTCAGCAGGGACTGGCAGCCAAAGACAAGGTGTTTTCCAAGGAAGGCTTGTGAGCTGGCAGTCAGGTCCCTGCAGTACCCAGACCTCAAGCTGCCAGTTTGCAGTTACAGGACAAGGCTCCATTTCCATTCCCAGCTGACTCTCAGCCCTGAGAGGGAGCTCAGGCCTTTCCTTCTCTGCTTAGACATCTCTTTCAGATCCTGGAAGTGCTGGCTCTTGAAGATAAGACATATAAACAACAACAAACACCTTCACATGACTGCCAGCTCGAGCAAGGCCATTCAAGACCCTTAAAGCAAGCTGGAAGCCTGACCCTTCCCTCTGAGGACCTTCAGCATCTAATCATCTTTGAGGCACTGGGTCCCTGCCCATGCCTGGTCTGGAAGGCTGATGGCTGTGCAAGTTCCTGGGGAAACACAGAAGAGGGAAATGGCTTGTACTGCTCAGGACCACGACCTGCAGATCCTCTGCCTCTGCCAGGGGAAAGCCAGGCACAGGACACGTAGGGAGGCAAAGTCACAAAAAGGACAGGGCCAGGCAAAAATAGAATAACCTACTTGAAAGTAGGACAACATCACTAAAGAGTAGGACATCTGGTCACCGCAGCAGGAGGAGCGAATACAGGGGAGGCAGCTTGTCCAGGCATGCATCTCACCTGATGGGAGACAGCTCAAGTGCAGATGTGTGGTGTGCTCAGGCAAGCAGATGGGATGATCAAAGCAGAGCAGCTCTCAGTCTCTCTGAGATGACTGCTAGACTTGCTGCTGGCAGTCAGTGTACCTGTCCTACCCCCAGAAACACCCCACTCCCAGGAGCCTGTGGGATATGTGTGCCCAAACTAACAGCTCATCCCTTCCACCTGATCTGCTAAACCCAGGGTTTTGCAAGAAACCATTACCCAAAGAGAAAATATAATATTCCCCATGTGTCCCACTGCTGTTGTTCCAGAATATGTTTAAGGCTTGTAAACTGCTTCAAGGTCCCTGCTCTGCAGCCATGCCCTCCCCTGGCTCACGCCCACCTACCTCTGCTCAACTCCTTGCCCCCCAGGGCCATCCCCCAGTGCCATCCCCCAGCCAAGGCTGGCTGTTCCCCAGCAGAGCACAGCTCAGACAGGACGTGGTTAAGAAGTGACTAAAGTTCATCACTGAGCCTGAATGAGCATCTTCACAAGCTCCACAGTGTCAGGCCGTGGCTAAGCCAGGCAGGACAGGACTTTTGGAAGGAAACAAGAAAGTAACTGCTGCAGATAGTGAGCTCATCAAAGGAGCCTCAGTGCTCCTTGCAGAGAGGAGTTAACACCACGCTGCTGACGCTGCTCCAGGGCCCAGTTTCCTACCCGGCCTTGGCAGGACAGGCAGTTTTCTTGGCTTAGAACCCTGTGCTGGAACGGAAACCCAGAGCATCAGGTCTCAGGACACCATTCAAAACCCTGTTCCTTGTTCCTGCTCTCAAAAGAGGCAGTAGGAAACCGTCCAGGGCCCTTTGCTGAAAGCTTTAAGGCCCTCCAGAAAAGGTCTCTCTGCCAGGTGTGGTTTGTTTCTTAAACTCAGACTTGCCAAAAGCTGTCTGGGACAGTCATGAATTGAGGTGGGACCCATGGCAGCCCCCTCAGCAGACCCAACACTGAGGTGTTTCTGGACTAACCTGATGGCTGAGCCCACCCTGAGAAAAGCCACAGAGATCACTTTGCAAGTGTCCCCATGTCAGGTTCCTTTTAACCTGTCACCCACAATGTCCTTTTACCTGCCCTGCACTGAATTCAGCTGCTCAGCCCCTCGCTCTGGGCAGGGGAGTCTGCACCCCAGCCTGGAACGAAGCTGAAAGGTGCAGAAAGGTTTCTCTAGTCTGTGAGGGCTGTTGCAGTGGCTTCCAGAGAGGACAATTTGGGGTAGAAGGGAGGAGCAGGCAGGGCAGAATCAGGCAGCAGTAACCCAGGATGGTGGCCTGCCTGTCCTGTGCTGGAGCAGATGCCACAGGGAGAGCAGTCCAGGACCCTGAGTGATGGTGCTGGATGAATCCCAGGGGTGACAGAGAACACTGGGACAGAACAGACCACCATCTCCAGCCCAGGGCTGCCTGAGCCCGTTTGTGGTGCCGGGAATGGGGATGGGATGATGCATTTGAGCCCACAGCAGTGAAATTCAGTTTGCCAGCAGCAGGGTGCAGGCTGCAGCTGGCTCTGAGCTGACTGTAGGTGCACAAGCTGGCTGTTCACACCACCTCTGCCAGCCCAGGAAGCAACCAAGCACCACTGCCTCCCTCACACTTAACCCCGTAACCATGTCTCCCCTTTTCCTGCCACACTGATGCCAGGCAGAAAGAACCAAAAGTTGTCACTCGGGGACAATGATTTTTTAACTCCAAGATTGCCATTCATCCTATGCAAAGGCATTTTGATTAAAGAATCATCTCAAATCCACAAACAAGAACTCAGTTCTGAAGACGTGATCAGCATTTCCCCTTAATTAAAAAAAAAAATATTTCAGAAAATCAACCTAATTTATCAAACATTCTGATACCCTAAGCCTGCCCTCTGCCTCCCCTTCAGTATCTATACAAAGGGGTGGAAGCTCCACTATGATCAACAGGCAAGGTCTGCACTACCCAGAGGGACTGACAGTGAATTGGAGGCTGAAGACATTTCATAGATTGAGAAGCTCCTCACAGCAAGAGCTCCCCATCCCACAGACACAGCATCCCATGCCTGCAAACCTGCCAAGAGGTTGCTAATTCTGCTTGCCAAGAAAGGCCTGAAACCCTCCCAGTGAAATTTTCGTCCATCAGACCAAGATGAGCTGCCAGTCAGCTTGAGTGGGCTTGTCCACATCACACCTTTTTAATTCTGCTTCTCAGCCTTCCCTCTGCTCTGGGGAACTGCAGCAAACCCAGGAATGGACGTGGCAGGGATGCTGCTCCTCTGGCTCGTGTCTTACTGGTTGAAAGGATGTTTCTGACACCCAGTTGAACCTGCTCCCTTACACAGAAGGACAAGGGAGCAGCTGGCCAGGAACCTGAGAGCAGAAAAATCCTTGCAGCAAACTCTCTGTCAGGCCACAAATCCTCCAAAACCCCTACTCCAAGTCCTTCCCTGAGCAGCCCAGGAAGCATTGCAGCTTTGAGATAGCATGAGACCACTTGAGCACAAACTTAATCCCGCAGTGCTCCATCCCGGAGGCTCTCGGGGAAGAAGAGCCAGCTCAGCGCCTGTCACTTCTCCCTACACTGCTTGTAAGAGGATGGTGATCCAGCCTGGGGCACTGCTGGGCCTGCAGAGGTGGGTATGCAGCGCCCTGAGCAGCCTGTCCTGCACCCTACTGCTGATACAGGGGATGGCACAGCCCGGGAGCAGCCCCATCCCTCCAGCACGGGGAGAACGCAGCTCCGGGGGCACCCCATTGCTCCAGTATGTGGGACAACACAGCCCCAGGACCACCCTCTTCTCTCCGGCACGGGTGTGACACAGCCCTGGGACACCCCAGCCCTCTGATACAGGGAATAACACAGCCCGGGGGCACTCCCATCCCTCTGGCACGGGGATAACACAGACCCAGCACACCCCCATCCCTCTGGCACGGAGATAACAGAGCCCGGGGGCACCTCCTTCCATCCAAGAGGGGCATAACACAGCCCGGGGGCACCCCCATCCCTCTGGTACGAGGACAACACAGCCCGGGGCACCCCAATCCCTCCGGTAGGGGTCTAACACAGCCCCGGGGGGCGAGGGATAACACAAACCCGAGAGCAACCCCTTCTCTTCGTCACGGAGGTAACACAGCCCCGGGACATCCCAATCCCTCCGGAACGGGGGTTACACAGCTCGGGGGCACCCCCATCCCTCTGGTACGAGAACAACACAGCCCCTGGACACCCCAATCCCTCCAGCACGTGGGTAACACAGTCCGGGGAGCACCCTCATCCCTCGGGCACGGGTGTAACACAAGAGGGGGGGCACCCCCTCCCTCTGGATAACAGAGCGACAGGACCACTCGCTTCTCTCCAGCACGGGGGTGACACAGTCCGGGGACACCCCCGACCCTCTAATGCAGGGAATAACAAAGCCCGGGGACACCCCAGCCCTCTGATACAGGGAATAACACAGCCCGGGGGCACCCCCGTTACTCTGGTACGGGGAATAACATAGCCCGGGGGCACCTCTAACTCTCCAGCATGGGGGTAACACAGCACGGGGGCACCTCCATCCCTCCGATATTGGAATAACACAGCCCGGAGAGCACCCCCATCCCTCCGATAATGGGAATAACACAGCCTGGGGACACCCCCGTTCTTCTGGTACAGGGAATAACACAGCCCAGGGGCACCTCCGTCCTTCCGATATGGGAGTAACACAGCTCGGGGAGCATCCCCATCCCTCCGACACGACCTGAACCGCCCCTCCGACCGCGCCGCTCACCCCGAGGGGGCCCCTCTCCCGGAGACGCTCCTCCCGGGTGGGAGGGATAGGCGCACTCACCCCGTACCTCCTCGCCCTGGTCGCGCGCTCTGCCGTGTCCCCGGGACACGCGTGCGGCCATGGGGAAGCGGGAGAATCCCCCGGGACAATCCCCCGGGACAATCCCCGGGACAATCCCCGGGAAAATCGGCACCGGCCGCGGCCGCGGCGCCGCCAGGGGGCAGCAAAGCGCCCGGTCCGCGCCTCTACCGCCCCCTGGCGGCCACGGCCCGAACTGCGCCGGCACCGCCCGGGCCGGGATGAGCGGGACAAACACCGGGAATGAGAGGGATACACACCGGGATGAGCGGGACAAACAGCGGGAATGAGCGGGATACACACCGGGAATGAGCGGGACAAACACCGGGAATGAGAGGGATACACACCGGGATGAGCGGGATACACACCGGGATGAGCGGGACAAACAGCGGGAATGAGCGGGATACACACCGGGATGAGCGGGACAAACACCGGGAATGAGAGGGATACACACCGGGATGAGCGGGACAAACAGCGGGAATGAGCGGGATACACACCGGGATGAGCGGGACAAACACCGGGAATGAGCGGGATACACACCGGGATGAGCGGGACAAACACCGGGAATGAGAGGGATACACACCGGGATGAGCGGGACAAACAGCGGGAATGAGCGGGATACACACCGGGATGAGCGGGACAAATACCGGGAATGAAAGGGACAAACAGCGGGATGAGTGGGACAAATACCAGGAATGAGCGGGACACACATCGGGAATGAGTGGGACAAACAGCGGGAATGAGCAGGATGGACACAGGGAATGAGTGGGACACAGGATAAGCGGGACATGGGGGATGAGCGGGACTCTGGGGATGCTCATCACACACAGCCCCCCGGCTATTTTGGGGCAGCCTGAGCACCTCCCGAGGGCTTTGCTGGCAGTGGAGGAGCAGTGGAAGAGGAGAAGAAGGGTGGTGGGAGTTTTGCATGTTGCTGGTGCAGGAAAGGCCTTCAGAAAGCTGTGGGATGGGCTGGAGAGCAGGGCAGGGGTACCAGGCTGAGAGGCTCCACGTTGGTGCTTGCAGGAGTAAACACTCTTTTTCTGGAAGATTTTGCTACTGAGGAGTCAGTCATTTCACTTAAGAGAGGCTTCCCTGCCACTTTCTCCAAACAGTGCTGTTCTCTCCCCTCTTCCATTCCAGAAGCTCACTCTCTGATATGGGAGGACAGAGAAGATGCCACAGGTCTTTGCATCAAGTGGGGAGAGATGGGGAAGCAGAGATAATAAAACTCGAAGAAGAAACAGGAGGTATGTCTGTCTCAGGCCCAGCGCTGCTTTGCAGCCTGATGCAGCTTCTCCTTTGCAAGTTTTTAGCGTTCTCCTCTTCAGAATGAACATTTTTGGATTCTTTCCACTGCCCTGACATTTTTGGGGGTACCTGTGTGTACCTTACCACACAGTGCTCAACCTCCTGAGCCCCTCACCCGCTTCTCAAGGGTGGGGGAGAGGGGAGGTGGGTTGTGCAGGGGAGCTGTGTTCCCTCCAGGCAGCAGCTGCCCTCTGCACTGTGCACGGAGGCTCCGTGGACCGATGGACCAGACGTGTGCTCAGCATCTTCCTTGGCGTTGCTAAGAGACAGGATCCCAGGGGATGCCGCGGTGCCAGCGCTGAGCCCGGCACATCGGCAGGAGAACCTCTGGATGAGGGGAGGGCCATGTGGGAGATCACACAAAAGGCAGCAGCAAGGCACCGTGAGGGACACACCCCCACTCCTCCCAGGGCAACCTCTGCAGCGCCGAGAGAAGGGTCAAGGCCGAGAGGCAGAGCTTGGCAGCAGCAGGATGAGGATAATCTGGAGAGAGGTCTCTGGAGGGTTTCAGGTCAGGGAGGTCACACTGAAGCAAGATATTTCTGTTAGCAGCCCCTTCCCTTTGCTGGGGCCATGGAGGGGGCAGGCAGCTGGCATGTGTGAGCTGCAGAGGGGAGGCTGAGTGGGCACCTGGCAGAGGGGAGGGCAGAGGGACACTGAGGGCAAGGATGAATGTTCTCACTCGTCTGCCCGTCCAGAGCTGGGCACTGCAGGGCTGAGCTGCTGCCTGGGGCGTTTGCATTGGTTTAGAAATAGTCACTTGGTCCTTTTTGTCTCTTCTCTTTTGATATGGCAAGGAATTCAGGAGGGGACTGAAAGCCAGTGCAGGGGATGGAGAGAAAAACAGCCACAGGTGATGCAGGAGCCAGCTTCCAGGGCTTTTCCCCAGTGCTGGAAAACCACCCCAGAGACTGGACTGGCTCAACAGGGCATCCCTGTCTGACACATACTCTGACGTTTTACAGGGTGAGTAGCTGCCCCTCAGTACCACAACTGGCATTTTTCCACCTCTGTGCACATCTTTTTTCACAGTAGCTCCCACAAGTCAAAACTTTCTTTGCCTTTTATGCCCCCACCATTTCTATCATGTGATTTGAGATTTTAAAAACATCACAAATGGTGAGTTGGCAGCACCAAGGAGGCCCCAGGAGAGAGTAGAAAGCAGCACAGAACAAGACAGACTGACCACACTGCCCCACATCCTTTGGCATTACCTGGCTGAGCCTCCTGTGCAGTCACAGGCACCGAGTTCAAAGTCCTGGGCTGCTGTCACAAAGCATATTAGGGGATGGCTGCTCCAAGTGGGCCTTCCCAGGCCTTTGCAACTCCAGGTGGGTCCCCCAAGCAGTCCTGGGTGGTGCTGCTGGCTGGGGGCCAGCATGGAGTGAGGCAGGAATGTGGTGCTGGATGGACCCCTGTCTGCCACTCAGCCAAGCCCTGCACTCTGCAGGGACTCTTCCCAGGAACTTGGTGAAAGGGACACATTTACTACTCTCACTCTAATGCTGGTACATTTTGGATGATACTCCAAAGCAGAGTATCAATCCATAAGAGTCCTTCCCTTTGTTCATTGAACCTTCACCACAAATTTCGATATTTTTGATATGGTCTCAGTGGTAATTTAAAACTGTGGACTCCTTTGACATTAGGCTGCCCCACGGTGGTTTCCAGAGAGATGACAATGCCTTACCCTGCTTGTAATTCTTGCCAGGTGGTAACTCCTCCCCCTTCATTACCCTTCTGTGCCCCCCACCCACATGGGCCATGTTTTCCTTCCTCTGGGACCCCCTCTCCCTGACCCTGTTGCCTTGGGAGGTGTTCAGCATTTTGCAGGGCAGAGCTCCTGGAAACACAGGGCTCCTGGTCTGCAGAAGTCCATCATCTTGAACTGAGGCCCATCCAGGTTAACAATTAAGTTCCAAAGTTTCTTCCAGCCAGGAGGATCTTCTGAGAGACAAAAGGCTCCTGCTGGCAAAATGAAGCTCCTAGATCAGCATAAGAGCAGCACTTGTTTTCCCTAGTTTGATGGGAAGCTGTAAAGCTCTCCAGCTCACTGCCTTCAGGTACCTCTTGCCACCCAGACCTCCTGAGAGCTGGCTTTTCTGGGAACTCTGGCAAGGCACCCTGGCTTTCCCAGGATCCAAACCCTGGGATGCACTAGAAGCCTGAAGGTGCTGTTTGGAGGCCATTCTTCCCTTCACAGCACCACTGTAAATTCATGACACGGTGTGGGAAGGTCCCAGCCTGTTCCTGGGGAGAGCAGACCTGTCCCCCCCACTGGGCACAATGCTGGTCCCTGGCTTCTGCTCCAGGCTGTCCAGCTCTGACTCATGTTTTCCATGTCACCTTCTCCATGGCTCCCATCCACTCCTTTCTGGAGTGTGGGATCCCAGAGGGGAAGAGACAACAGCAGATGCTGGTGAGTAAGGCGCAACCCTACCAAAAAGCCATGGATCACAGATAGCCCCACTGCTGCCCTGAGTGCTCCATTACCTGCTGGGAGAGGAGTCTCTGGCACATCCGATGTGCTGGTGGGTCTGGCTTTCTCTGGAGAGGTACTCCTGAACACACCAAACCTGAGGGACCACAGGGGTACCATCCTGGCTGGACAGGTGGGATGCTCCATCCCCCAAACTGGATCATATCCAGCTATCCCCATCACCCCAGCCTCGTTTATGCAAGCTGGGCGTCCCAGTTCCACCCATTTGGAGAAGGGCCCTTCAAAACTCCCCGGAAAGCGACTTCCTTCTTCCCAGAAACATGCACTAAACTGCACTTTGAGGACTCCCAGTCCCTGCCAGAGACATCCCTGCTCTTGGGTTCCCTCCCTCTCTGCCGTGACTCTCAGTACACGGCAAGCAGGGCCATTTGCCAATGTTTGTGTCTCGACAAACAGTCTGTCAGCGTTTGGTGCACGGCTTCAGCTGGGATCAGCTCTGCCTTCTCTCCCCATTAAATGGCAGAGCTGTGTGCAAACACCCTGGCATCAAACCATCTGGGGCACGCTCGGGGCCAACTGCAGATCTCCCAGTGCCATGTGTCAGGCACCCTCTGGCACCACGGCGAAGGATGACTGCGGGATCGGCATTCCCGGGCCACCACCAGCACAGGGAGCCAACCCCATCCCTGCCCATGGGGGTCTCCTCTGCCACCAGTCACCTCTCCCACTAGGAGTGCCTCCCTGGATCCCCTTTGCTCCTGCCTGGCTCACAGGGCCCCTGGCAGGAGCAGCAAACAGCACTCCTGACTGAAACGGGCTGTTGAATAGTAGCAGAGGTCATGGAATCATAGAATCATGGAACAACCTGAGCTGGGAGGGACCCACAAGGATCATCGAGTTCAACTCCTGACCTTGTACAAGGGTCATTGAGTCCAGCTCCTGGCCCTGCCCAGAACAGCCCCAAGCTGTCAGAGAAAACAACTTCTCGTGGCTGATAACAAACTTCTCGTGGCTGGTAACTCACGAGCCCCTCACTCCCACTGCCATGACAACAAGCTTCCATGGCCTTCATTCATGGAGCTACCGAGCATTCCCCTCCCTCCCTGGCTTGCTGGGGAGCTGTGGCCTGGGATTTGGGAGCAGGACAGCCTCTCTCCTAGGATTGCACCTGGACAGGGCACTGCCTTGCTTGCACAGACGCTGTTTGAGCTCAGTGGGAAGACAACATGGATGTAAAGGTGAGGTTCTGTCCACACTGAAAGGCTCTGGAATTGGTTTCTGGCCCAGACATCTGGGATTCTGGCACCTTTAACTGCAGCCTGACCTCTGCTCTGTCCTCCAGCCTCAGCAGTCTGCACCAAGAACAGATACTGGCTTTTGCACAGGGTTACATTCAGCCTTGGTGTAGCTGTTAGAGGAGAAGAGCAAACTGGAAGGGGAGATGTGTGGGATGTGGTACATCCTGCCTGTCATCAGCTGAAGGAGACACCAGCCCCTTGCAGCAGCCATGGGCCTCCTGAGCGAGCCCAGTGGTCCCACAGTTTGTGGGGAGCACTGCTCTACAAACTGCTCTACACCAGTTTGTGTTTGCCCCCAGTAAGCTTTTGGCCTGTTCCCCTGCCCTTTCCTCGTGCATTAGTTCCTTAATTCTGAGCTGTGAAGACCTTAAATGGTACCCTGGAGAAGATTTCCACATCCCTGCTGGACACTGGTGAGACATGTGGGTTCCCCAGATTCATCTCCAACACCTGGCATGGCAAGGGCCTCATCCCTCTTAATTAGCACAAAATGAGGATGTCAGTGAAGGCCAGTAGTGAGGCTGGTGATTTATTTTATGTCTCTGAACCTCCTCTTCCTTGGAGAAGCCTGACTGTGGGTCACCATGGAGTGGAATAACTCAAAACTGCAAAGACAGGTGATACTCAAAGTGCCACTGGTGGTACCCAGAGGACAAGTCACCCTTTGTAAGGCAGATCTATGGCCTGTCCTCCCCTGGAATTCAGGGAAATCAGCCATCAGCCCCAGACACTGACTCCACAGACATCACAGAAAGCACCACTGCTGGCAGACCAGCCAAGCTCACCAGTCCCACCACATCCAGGTTGAGAAGTCTTCCAAGATGTGTTCAGCAGCGCTTGGACAAGCTGCTGCCTCCATGTAAAGCTGGAGATGGACCAAGTGACCTTCAGAGGAGTATGTGGGTAGAAGCTGATGGCCAGAGAGTGCAGTGGGACACATCTCCACTGCATTTTACCCTGTGGATTTGTTGGTAATGCTGGTTGGGACCCAGGCAGGGTCTGCACTGTGTCCCTGGCTGGGCACAGCACACAGGTACCACTGGAAATAGGCACCCATCCCCTTGCTGGGCAGCTCCCAGACTCAGGGTTTGCACTGTGGGACATGTCTTGAGGCTTCATTCTGGTGGTATTGCTGGTGATGTGTTCATATACAAGTGCTATTTCTTTCCAAAATTACACATTAATGTTTCCTGGGGATACAAGGAGAGAGCAATCAGCATTCCCACGAAGAGAGGCCATCAAGAGCTGCAGATGACAAACACATAACTGATCAAAGATCAGGTTACAGCAATTATTCCCCATTTCTGCCACTGAAGGAAATGTGTGTTGCACCAATGATTATCATTAAACTACAGCAAAAATCATGATCAAAGCAAGAGTAAAAACTGAGCCAGAGCAAACACAAGCACTCCTGGCCAGAGCCCCATCACAGGAGCCTGATTCCCCTGCCACATCTCCCCCAGCCCTCAGCAGAGTGCTGAGCTGGGAGTCAGTGCCTGACTCCAACAGGGCAGCTTTTCCCAAAATAGCAGCCATGGCCTGCTTCTGTATCTGCTCTCTTCAGAGGGCCAGGAGCATCCATAAAAATCCAGCTCCTGGGGCTGGCCAGGAGCAGCAGCCAGGGAATGGATCATGCCCAGCACATGCTGTGGCCCAGCTGTGGATGCCTGGAGGCCAGGTCTGGTACTGGGATGTGCAGGCAGGAGCTGCCTGTCTGCCTGTGCCCCAGCTGGATGTGACACATCGCAGGTGACATCCAGGTGTCCCCCTGCAGCAGAGCTGGGCTGGGGACAGGTTGAATCAGGTCTCAGCAGCATGTGGGGGGTGTTTATTCGTGCTCAGGTGCTCACCAACACGAGCTCAGTCACAGCCATGCTGGGGGCGAGTTATCAGGGGGGTGGGATGTGCTCGTGGGGGGAGGCAGGTAGGCAGGGAGACAGGGGTGGGAATAGGGTCAGGACTGGGGGGTGGGGGTGGGACAGAGGACCTGGAAGAGGATAAATCAGTTTGGGATTAGAAGGTGGCACTGGCAGCCTGCCATGTGACAGCCAGGCTTGCACAGCCAGCAGCCCAGCTGTCAGCCTGGTGGCAGCAATTAAATGAGGTATCGATTGAGGAATTGTTGTCTGCAGGGTTTAAAGATAAGATCGATGGAGACCAAAAGGTTTAGGCTACGTTTACTAATTAGTCAGGCACACTTGGGAGAGAAACCTTTGGAGACACGGAGAGCTGAGCTGTGTGCAGGCAGCACTGGCAGCGTGCTGGGGTGCCCCCCCCTCCCTGGCACCCTGTCTCCAGCTCCTGGCTCTCTGGTGCCAGAGGGTGGATGGGCACCGAGTGCCAGTGCCAGGGATTTAAATCGGTTGTGAGGTGGGGGCAGTGGAGAGGGATGGAGATTCTGTCTGTGCTGGGGCATGAGCTGCTTTTCTCCCAGGGCAGGGATGTGGGAAAGAGGGGCTGAGCATGTGTTTGGTCGTGGGGAGGAGTAAACCAAGAGGAGAACTGCTCCCTTTGCATTACAAATTGTTTGGGATTGAATTGATCCGTTTCTTAGGCTCTGGCATTAGTTACAGACTGAACACATTTCTCTTCCCCCTGCTCCTTGTGCAGCAAGCCCAGGGACACAAAGGAGACAAATGTGGCACAGACTTGTTGTGGCTTCCATGCTGATTCCGCCTGTGCTCCATGGAGCTAAACCAGGGCAGCGCCAGGCGATGGCTTTATGCCCTCTCTGCTTTATTCCCTCGCTTCCAGATGATGTCCAGGACATGGTCAAATAGGGACAACCAGGAAATGGCCTTGCCTGGATGTGGTTTGGGTGGTCTTTGAGACTGTCTCCTTGCTTGCTCTTGTGGGAGTGGGGGTGTCTGTTGCTCCAAAACAGAGCCTTTAAAGCAGCTGGGGAGCTGGGCTAGGCCGTGTCTCTCAGGGGACGTCTCAGTGTCAGCTCTGTGTTGGGAAGAGGCATCGGGGCAGCCAGAGAATTCCTCCTTTCATCTCAGCTCACCAGGAAAATTCCAGCCCAGCAAACAGCGGAGGGTCAGGAGCTGTCCCGGTGGGTCCTGTGACCCGCAGCCAGCCTGGGGCAGCGCCTCATGGCCACCACAGTCACGGGTCACACATCCCCTCAGTCCCACTGCCCACCACGTGAGGGGACGTGCCAGCTCCGTCACCCGCATGACCCGGCACCAGCCCCGGGGGGGGACACCCGCCCGTCTGCATTCCCTGCACAGCTCCGTCCCGGTGCCTCCCAAACGGGGCAGAGGGCAGCGGGGCCAGGCGGAGGTGCAGCACATCCCGCTGGAAGCCTCGTCCTTCAGCTGGGACTGCCCTCCCCCTGCGCCTGCCATTAGCGATGCAACCTGACCCAGCCTGCCATAAAACACAGCGGGACGGGAGAGCAGCCTGGGAGCAGCCCGAGGAGCCGGAGTCACCGGGAGACTGAACGTGCCTCCGGGGGTGGCGGGGATGAAAGGAAGGGGTGGAAGAGAAAACAGAGATCAAGGACACTGTGACGCCATGTGGCTGTTCCAGGGTGTCTCATGCTTTCGCAGCAGGGCTGGGCAGATTTATAGCTTTGTCTTGAGGGTCTGGAGCCAGCCTCCACTTATTTCATATTTAGGAGGCAGTTTCCTTTGCTTTTCCTCTTTTTCTGGCTTGTAAAGCCCATGCTGCTGGAGCAGACCCATGTCCTTGTTGTCTGCCTACAGCATCAGTGCCTGGGACAGATACTGTGTCTCTTCCAGTGCAAGAGAGAACCAAACAGGGTCTGGGAGATCATTGTTTTCCTGCTGCTGTCATACAGCTCCGTGCCACTGCACTGTCCAGAAACTCTGAATTTAACAGGCCTTCTCTATGGGAGACATGAACCAGGCAGCTGGCCCAGGGCTGCCAAAGCCATAATGCTCTTCCAGTGTGGATTTTCCTCTCTGTGTTCTCCCCCAGCAGCTGGACTGACCACCCTGCTTATGGCCACCTGTCCAGCTAAGAGGGAGCAGGATCTCCTGTGGTTTCTGTGGGTTTCAGAGCCAGCAAATGTCCTTTAGACTCTCTGCTCCAGAAGCCATTCCAGCCCATGCCACCTCCTGCACATGGCTGTGATGGACGAGCCATGCAAGAGACCTCTCCCTGTCTGTCTGCCCAGACCAACACGGCTCAAACAGCACATCCAGGGTCCTGGCTGGTGATGTGACTCTGCATGTTGAGCATGAGATCAGAGCACTGTTTCTTAACTGTTTCCTGGAGAGGTTGCAAGAACCACCCAAGCTGACCCACTCGTCTCCCTGGTTTCTTGTCTTCCAGCATCTGCCTCTGCCAGGAGTGAGGTTGATGGGTGGCTGGCCATGGCTGTCCCAGGGCCACCCTGACCCCCAGAACAGTTCTGGGGCACCCTTAGCTATTTTCCAGGCCTGCTGACCATGATAAGGCACTTAAAGAGTCCCTCGAGACGACCTATCTGCAGAGAAATAGAAAAGGCTCCAGAGATCTGAGTGGGTCTCCAAGCAGATGCCATGGGTCTCGTCCATAACTGATTTGAACAACCTCAACATTTTGCTTTCCACTTGGTTTCAGTCTGGTATCTTCCCTTATCAGGGCCATGTTGTGGTTAATGCCCAGCCAGGGAGAGAATCTGAGTCCCCTGCATGTCCCTGGGGGTTCGATGCTGCTCACACACAGAAAAGCTTGATATAGATAGACCTCCAGGTGCCATGAGGGCATTTATTTCCTATTTGTCTGCCCTGGGTGAGTAAATTTGGTCCGTGCAAGCCCGGGGTGAGTGTTCACCTGCACACAGGAAATCTGGAGTCTTGCAAGGCAAAGAGAAGTGGAAGGTTGGGTTTGTGCTGGGGAGGGACAGTGTTCCTCTGCCACCTTTCTCTCCTGGCAGAGGGGGATGAGGCACAGGATGAGTGATTGGGATGCCAGGATGCTCAAACTTAAAATAGGTACCTCTGCCTCCACAGGTCACTGTGACAAAGGGGACTGCAGAGCTATTCCTACCTCTCCTCTGTTTTCTCTGCAATCCAGAAGCAGAGAGAACAAAGAGCAGATGTTGGGAAAGCTGCTCACAGCTGTGAAGCAACAGGGAGAGGGAGTAGGACTGAACTCCAGCCCACATCCAGAGCATCAGCAGAAGCACAGCACCTTTGTAGGCTCCTCATAACGTAATCTCAATGTGGTCAGTGCTCTTCAGGAGAGACAGGTAAGTAACCCCCTCAGCATGTAGCACATTTCTTGTCTGTGCACAGGAAATCTCCATCTCTGAGGCTCAAGGGAGACCTCACAGAATCACAGGATGGTTTGCATTGGAAGGGACCTTAAAGCTCATCTTGTTCCAACCCTCCTGCCAAGGACAGGGACACCTTCCATGAGACCAGGTTGCTCCAAGCCCTGTCCAACCTGGCTTGGAAGGCTTCCAGGGATGGGACAGCCACAGTTTCTCTGGGCAACCTGTGCCAGGGCCTCACCACCCTCATCCACAGGTATAAACACCCGAAGGGAAGGTGCAAAGAGGCTGGAGCCAGGCTCTTCTCAGTGGTGCCTGGTGACAGGACAAGAGGTGATGGGCACGAATGGAAACACAGGAGGGTCTCTCAGAACATCAGGAAACACTTTTTCCCCTGTGAAGGTGACCAAGCACTGGCACAGGCTGCCCAGGCCGTTGTGGAG
This sequence comes from Lepidothrix coronata, assembly GCF_001604755.1. Classification (NCBI taxonomy): domain Eukaryota; kingdom Metazoa; phylum Chordata; class Aves; order Passeriformes; family Pipridae; genus Lepidothrix; species Lepidothrix coronata. The sequence continues at coordinate 3,109,471 of NW_016690301.1, read as the reverse complement.
TCTCCATCCTTGGAGATATTTAAAAGCCATCTGGACATGGACCTGGGCAACTGGCACTGGGTGGCCCTGCTTGAGCAGGGGGCTGGACCAGGTGACCTCCAGAGTTCCCTGCCAAGCTCAGCCACTCTGTGATGCTGTGATCTTCCTGGAAGCTGCACTTCCAGACCCTGGTTCTTCTTTCCAAGTCAAAGCCATAGCTTCTCTACCTCCCTCCTACCGATTTGCCCAGCTTGGTGGCTGTCACAAATGCCAAGCTAATGTCTATCCCACCTGTGTGGGGCCAGGAGGATGCAGTTCAGTCTCCCAGACAAGGGAAGGTGTTTGCCTGCTCAGCCACAGCCCTGGGAGAGCAGCAGACTCCGTGTATGGGCCACAGTGACTACATGCAGGAAACTTCACTGACTCCCTCCAAGCCAGGAGGTACAGGCAGTCTGGGAGCTCCCACACAGCCTGGCCTTGGCCTTTCCAGAACTGTTTTGATGTGGACTTAGCCCAAGGACATATTAGAGATGGATTCCGCACAGAAAGCAGGGCTGCCCCAGGGAGCGCATCCCACGCTGGGCTGTTCCTGCTGCCCAGGCTTCCCCCCACCCAGACTTCCCTTCCTCAGATCCAGGTCACTGCCTCTTGCCCTCCCATCATCAGAGATGGTGAATAATTCACTCCATTTCTGTCATTACCTTGAAGGTATTTATAGTGCGTGATCGGTGCCCTCAGAGAATTCCCTCTCCTGAGCTCCATAAATTGTGTTGTCTCGCTCCCTCCTCCCCACTGCCTGTGCTAATTGCTGCATTGTGTTTGCTGACCTCTTACATTTTGTTTGGTTTCTTGCATCCTTGGACTTCTGGCACAAAGGCTCTCTCCATCTCTCCCCAGGCTCCCCATCAGGGCCCCACATTTTGTGGGCAAACCGATCCGCAGGTAACAGGGGCACAGCAGGTGTTGTGAGACTGTGGGGTCATCTCTCTGCTTGCTGGGCATTCAATAGATTCTCATTTGTGGGCACATCCCACATGGAGGAGAGGCTCAGCTGGAATGGTGGGATGTGTTTCTTTGCAAAGCACGGGCAGCTGGAGCATGTGGTGAAATAATGCTGCACATACAAAGTCTGGATGGGTCACTGCTAAATCCAGCCCTCCCCCTGCAGGTTTTGGGGGCAGGAGGGACCTAAGATGATGTACAACTTAGTGTTCAAGGCCAGGTTGGATGGGGTTCTGAGCAACCTGGTCTAGGGGGTGGCAACACTGTCCATTGACTGGGGGTTGGAATGAGATGAACTTTAAGGTCCTTTCCAACCCAACACTGATTCTATGAGGACAGATTTCTCCCAGCACTTTCTGGTTTGGGCCATGCTGCACTTCAGAGCTCTCTCCTTCCATGAAGAACCATCCATCTCTCATGCCCGTGGCAGAACTCACTCAGAAACAGGCCAAAAGTTACTCATGGTGTCCCAAACTCTCAGGTTCTGCCAGCAGAGTTGCTCCAGAGGAAGATGTGGTTTTGAGCTGTCCCCCATGGCTCAGGAAGCACCACAGCACTGCAAAGGGCTCAGTGATGCCTCACTGCCCTGAAGGTAAGCATAGAATCAGGGAATCATTTTGATTGGGAAAGCCCTCCAAGATCATCAAGTCCAACAATTAGCCCAGCACTGCCAAGGCCACCACTAACCCATGTCCCCAAGCACTGCAATCCAGGCTTCCAGTATTCCCTGGTCAGCACTAGACAGCCCATAGGGATGAGAAAGGGGAGATAAAGGTACCAGGCACGTGCCTGTTTTTCTCTGGGATGCAGTTTGTTCTCGGCAGTTGTATCAAGGCTTTATTTCTGTATCCTTGGCTCCCGGCACCGCCCGTCTCTCATGGCAGGGAGTCCCATGGATTAGACTTTCGGGAAGCAGCCTGCTCCTCCCCAGCTCAATGTTAATGTGGTTACTTCCAGAGTTGCTCAAGGTCACTCTGTCCCTCTCAGCTGAGGGAGGATCGGGAGCTGAGCTGTGCCGAGTCTGGCAGGTCTGAGCGCTGCTGGGGGGGCAGGATCCCGAGCTGGCCTGGCCTGGGCTCACACTGGGGCAGCTGCCTGGGGCTGCACGGGGGCCCTGGGGCAGCTGTGGGGTCCCAAGGGAGGGGTCCCCAACTCCTGGGGCTGCTGACACTGGCACTGAGCTTTCCCACAGGGAGCAGCTCTGCAGAGGGGATAAAGCCCAGAGGGGAGGACGGGGCTGGAGCAGGTCAGGGAGGACAAGGCTGCCCAGACCCACAGCTGAGCTCCATCCCCACACCAGGGGACGGGCATCCCGGGCAGCTGCTCTCCTGGGGGCTGTGCACACAAGGGCTGCTGGTCCAGCGCTGCCCTGCTCCTCCCCGGAGGTGTCCCCAGCGGTCACCGACTGTCCCACCGCAGGGACTGGCAGCGTCACCCCCGCCTGCAGCTCCCGCGGGCCCAGCCCGGATGGATCCTCTGCTCTGCTCTGCTCGGGGGATCACAGAGCGAGCGCGCCAGGCGGCACTGCTGTGTAGATGCTAAACTAGGCCAGCATATGGTGCTGTAGGTCCGTGGTATAGCTTGTGAGGCAGCACGGTGACCTGGGCTACGGGAATTACCAGAAGTCAGCCCAGCAGCACTGGGAAAGCTTGTGGAGAGGCTGTCTCCTGTTTTACTTGTTTTCTTAGGAGGGCAGATGTTTAAATCCTGAAAAGTCCTGGTCCCAAACGCTACTAAGCAGAGGATGAAATGTGGCTGGTGTGTTTCTGCAGTGATGCAGCTGCTCTGGGACCCTGCCCTGGCTACAAGCTGTGCCTTTCCAGTCAGCCTGTCCCAGCCTGGCTGCCTGAACAGGGGGACATGCTGTGGGCAGAGGCCAGTGGGAGAGGAGGTGGGTACAGTGAGAAATCTCACTTCCCATGAGATGCTGTGCAGCATTTCCTGGCTGTTTCCAGTTTTAGAGGATTTCTTCCCAAGGAGAAAAAGGAGGAGTCCTATTTTCCCAGGGACAGCGTGCAATGTTTCCTCATCCCACAGATCTACTGAGAAAGAGTTTTGCTGAGCAGTTTTCAGTCAGTCCCACGCAGAGGACCACTGCACCCTTGCTGCCACGGGCAAACCCAGCTCCCTGCCCTCACTTCAGGCGTGGGCAAATTCTCACACCACTGCCATTTACACTCTGACCTCATGGGTGCCGATTTTGACAAGATGCTCACCTGACCCCCATCAACATCCCCTCTGCTTTCCTGGGTGCCCAAGGGCACACCTGGAGTGTGCCTTGGGGCTCTGAGGTGGCTGAGGGAAAGGACCAGCTGCTGCTGGAGGCACTCATGAGATCTGGCTCCACACCCCCAGCTCAACAGCAGCGTGACAGGGGGTGACAAGAAGTGGAGCCCTTGCCACGTATCACACTCACTCTGGCACCACCTGAGAGCTTCCCAGGGCAGGGGGGTGTTGGTGCCTGCCAGAGCCACCCCTCACAGTGTGCCCATGTTGGGTGAGGGTCACAGCCCGGGCAGGGAGCCCTCACCAGCCCTGGACCAAGACAACACATCAGCAAGGCCACCCAAACAACCCCTCCCTCCCTTCCTTCTTCCCTCCTTCCTCCCTCCCATGGTCTGGTCTGCTGGCTCCCCAGCACCCAAGGGGCACTGGTGTGACATTAACCTCGTGCTCTCCACAGCCTCCCCGTTATTCCAGCCCTCCAAGGGGGAAGAGTTCATGGCTGTTGTGTGGGGGTCAGTCTCCTCCAGAGGGTGCAGCACTGGGGTGTCACCCCGGGTTGCTGGGACAGCTCTAGAGCCCCTCTGCTCTCAGCTGTCTCCCCTCCATCATCCCTTTCCTTGGTGCTCTGGTCCCTGGGCTGGGCACCACTGCTCTCCCTATGGCTGGAAGCAGTGGCTCCCCTCTGGGAAAGGCTGCTCCCTGCACCCTGGACAGAGGGTGCACCCCGCAGCTCAGCTCCATCGGGTGCTCTGCTCCACACAGGGATTTAAGGCTTGAGCTGGAGCCTCCAGCATTTCCCAACACCACGTTTAATGTCGTCCTTTGTGCTCCTCAGGCAGGAAGAGCTGTGTGTACAAATAATTAAAGGGAAGAATCGGAGTGATTAGGGCAGATGATTATTGTCAAATTATGATTTATCTCGGAGGGAAATTAGTATCCCCCCCTCCCCCAAAGGGCTCAGCTTAGCACGGTGAATGGGCACTGGTTTTTTGATTAATAGATGCCTTTAGAAGGTCACCTACATCCATTGCAGATTAACTCAGTGGGAAAAGTTCTTTCAGTAATTCAAGCTGTTGTTCTCACAAGCTGTCAGCTCGCTGCGAGTCGGGAAGGTCCATCCGTTACAGGGCTGCTGGGTTGGAGGGGATCTTTCTTTCCTCCGGACACATGGGTGTGATATATGATGCACAGAGACATGGATGACCGAGAAAACGAGCTGTGGAAAGAAAACAAAAACAGCAGTAAAGGGAAGCGAGGGAGCTGAGCAGGGCTGGCCCAGCCAGGCTGGGGACTGGGGCTGGAGGGGCAGAGCTCAGCCTGAGGCTGGTGCTGGAGCAGTGGTCCCAGAGCTGCTCTGCTCAGTGTGGTGGAGGAAGGGTTTGGATGCCCCCTTCCACGAGTTCCTCCTGCTGTGGAGGCAGTAACTCACTCTGTGATTGCTCCATCCGTGCCTGTGTTTAGCCATGTCCATGGAGGTGCTGGGCAGGCTGACCCCCGTGTCCCACAGGATCTCACAGTCTCCTGCACATCTCTGGCAAAGATCCCTCAGCCTCAAAGCTTGACTATTCCAAGCCATGGACACCTCCCAGCTGGGAACTGAAGAGGAATGACCACACCAGGGTCTAACTGCCACTCGGGCATCTTCCTGAGGAAGGCAGGAGCTGGTGATGGCAAAGTGGAAACAGGACCAGCAGGGCTGGAATGTGGAGGGGGCACAAGTACAGCCCGTCCACAGACCTATGAGCAGTGTCAGAAATGCTCGTACCTCTACAAGCTGCTCTTCATAGTGACTTTCTCTACATGCTCCATTATATTTCTTTCGAGGTCCATAACCCCTGTGCTCAGCAAGGTCTGCAGAAGGGACTGCTCTCTTCCCTCCTCATGTGTCCATCCCTGCATGGAGACACGCAGGAGGCCTCACTGAGGTGATGTTCTACGTGGTGACTTTGTGCCACTGGGTTCTGAACACAGCCCAGTTTCCCAACATCCCTAACTGTGTTGGGAAAATGTGATGATGGCACAGCTCCTGTCACAGTGCTGGGTGTACAGGTACCCATTTTTAACTCGTATGATTTAGGGCAAAAGGAGAGACAGGAGAGCCCCCCCCGCAGGTGTCCTGCATGTTTAGGTGGAAACAGATGAACACGACTCTGTTCTCTGATAAATAACCATGATGATTATATTTAGATTTCTTTCCGCAAATGAACGATATTTCAGCACAGTCATCAAAAATTCCCACTAACAAACGTTTCTTTTGCATCCATCCAGCCTTCATCATAAATCTATGTGCCAGGCATTAATAATATTTTCAGCAACAGATTGATTGACTAGAACACAGCGTAGTTTTCTCTAAACACTAAGGGGTTCTCAACTGATTTATTGCTTACTAAAGTCTGCACATATTTATATGTGTACCATATTCCTTGTTATAGATGTACCACTCCTTTATCCAAGCTTTCTTCAGCAGATCCATCATGATGGTGTCAATGGCCAGTGTAGGTCTGGACATTGTGTTGCCAAATCTGTAACAGAGGCTTTGCACGGTACAAAGCTGGTGTATTTTTGATAAATGACTTTCAAGGCCAGAAAAAACAATTAGATCACTCTGAGTGGTGTGGTCCAGAGGCTCTTACCAATTGCCCCTGCACAAGGTCCAGTAATTTGAGGAGACCCGATGTTTCCCTTCTAGAAAAACCTTTTGTTTTGAGGCATCAAGATGTTTGCTGGTTTGGCTGGTTTTAATGCAAGGCTTTGGATATTTGGGAGGTCTGGGGGTGTGTATGAGAATCTTGCTTTGATGTATTTTAGTTAGTTTGAGGCTTGCTGAGAAGAGCTTAAGCCTGTGGGCGACACTCTTCAGAGGGCTTCAGGCTGGAGAAGAAATAAAAACATCTCCTGATGCAGTTTTCTAAAGCTGTCCTCACCTAGATTTTGAGGGATTGGCCATAGAGTGTATCTTCTGGGAACCAAGAGGTAATTCTGGAGTTGTCCTGTGAACCCATCACACCCTAAGGACAGGACACAACAAAATGGAAAAGGAAAGAGAATCAGGACAGTGCTGAAGGCCAGTTTATCCTTTATAGCCAGACTCTCTGTGTTGGGTCTCCACAGCAGCACTGGTCACCACTGGGATTAAGAAAGCCAGTGGTGAGGGCAGAGACAGACACCCCCGTTTTCAGCATGTCCTGCAGTCTGATTTTGGCTTCCTGTGGAGGGGGTGCTGGTGAGCTGATGAGAGGAGAGTTTTCAGACAGCAGCTGCCCGGAGAGCCGAGCACCACCTGGAGGGGACACGCTCTGACGTGGCACAGCATCCTCAAGACACCGTGTCTGTACCATCAGGAAGAAGAGGCAGCTGGAGAAAGGAACAGGCTGAGAATGTTATTTTTCCCTCTTTAATATCCTTTGATCCCTTGGTAGAACACTGGGGGGACCGGCTGGTGCACTGCTGTGCCCAGCTCTGGTGGGGAAGCCTCTGCTGGTGTATGTACCATTACAGTGATCACTGATGTGATTGACTGGCTGTCTAATGGGTTGTTACAGCACTGCAGAGGCTGTCTTGCTCTACAGGTTAACTGTGAGGAGCTGAGGAGATGAAGCAACACTCCTCTAAATTGGGCTGTGCATTGGGAGCAGAAAGAAGGATCTCAGAAGAAACCCCACCCTACCCTTCACAAAAAATTTCTTTTATGGTCTTTCACAAGGGAGGCCACAAACAAACTGAGGAGATGCCAGGAGTCAAAAGACAGTTTTCAGGTGGGTTTGTGGGTTTTTTTCTTTCTTTAAGTGGCCTGAGATGTCCAAGGCAGGTTTACTGCTCCTGAAAGTTGTGCAAGTGCAGATATGCCCAACCTCTGCCTTGCTGTCCTTTGCTTGGTGTAAGGAAGCCAAGGGGCACATGAAGTTAGGGGTGAGGTGTTCACAATACAGATGTTCCTCACCGGGTACACAAATCTGCTGCCCCAGATGTTTGCTGTGAGTCACAAACACTTGCTATCCATGTGCTCGCATATCCTACACAGACTTGTGGATGTCACTGGCACAAGAGCTCCTGGGCTGTGTATCTGTGACCTTGGCTATGAAATCAGCTCTCCTCTCAGCAGTATTGTCACCAGACCCATGGTGCAGGTCATTGTACTAACCCACAGCACAAGGCCCCATCAGAGCAGGGGGCAGGTGGCCTCAGCACTGTGGACCTTTTCCCTTCCCTTCCCACAGCAAATCCAATCTGTGAGCCCCAAGCTGGTGCATCCCTTTCCCCCATGACCAAACCATGCAGGGTGAGGAAGGGATGCTCTCCCTGCCCTGTGATGGGAAGGGCTCTCGGATGGTGGAAGGCAGGGGAGTTTTGGCTGCAGGATGGCTTTGGAAGAGCAGATCCCTGAGCTCCCTGCAGCCGTGTGTGCTGAGGGCAGCCCCCCCTGGAGGAAGGCAGGAAGGAGGGAGGATGAGTCTGGAAGCAGCCTGCCTCCGGCTGGCTCCTGCAGGGACACGAGGACCAGGCCGCTCCCGCTGTCGGTGCCATGTGTGGCAGGAGCACACTCGCCGTTTGTTCTGGCTCTGGGAACAGCAGGCTTTTGATTCCCTCGGCAGAGCTCATCTGCGCTTCTTTCTGGCCTCCTCCTTTCTCTGTGCCAACCACGTGCCCCCCAGCCCGTGGGCTCTGCTGTCATTGTTGGCTGCTGGTTCCACTGGCCCCAGCTTATTGCATCTGTTTTGGTTTGCTGGGTCTCGCATTCAGCCATCCGTTCAGCTTTTATTGTACGTTTCTAAGCGTCAGCTCCGGGTGGTCATCGGCGGCTCTTTCACTCCAGCCCGTGCACCAGCTGCATATTAATTGCTCCCCTTTCTCCGCTCACTCTCTCCTTCCCCGTCTCGCCACGTGACGTTTGTGGTTTGTAAACTTTGTGGGAACACATTGCGATCCAAACCCCGTGAAGGTGTGAGGAGGACTCGGCACGTCACCTTTTGCAGGGAGGCTGGGATGCTGAGGATTAAGCCAGAGGCAAATCTGGCCCCTCTCCTGCAAATCCACACTGGGAAAGCCTTTCTCTGATTGCTCTGTCCATCTGCCAGCCACCGGTGGATTACTCACTGTTGGACACTGCCTGGTGCTTTGTCCAGTCTAACTTCTGAACAACGGGGCTCTGGATCTTTCTCTGGCTGATCAGTGCCACAACAAGAAAATTCCAGCTCCTAGATAGTGTCCCTGACCATGGAATCATAGAACCACGGAATCACAGAACCACGGAATCACAGAATCATGGAATCACAGAATCACTGAATCACAGAATCATGGAATCATCAAATCATGAAGTCACTAAGGTTGGAAAAGATCTCCAAGATCATCGAGTCCAGATGCTAAGCCTGAGGTTCCCCTTCCCTGGTGCTCCAGTGGTACTGCCTAATGCCAAACAGAATTTCACTTTATACTGTGAGATGTTGTATTGAGGGGGAAAAATAAAAATAAATGCTCATGCTCACAAGCATGAGCGGGTTCCTTCCGCCCAGCCTTGTGCTGCTCTTCTGGGCTACAGCACTTTGGAGACTGGACTGTCTTGAATCATGAGCCTGCCCTGGCTCTGAAGTGTTGTGTTGCTTAATGACTGATGATAATGTCTCTGTATGTAGGCTTGTAGCCTGGCTATCCATCTTTAAATTTCAAAATCTTTCCTCCTCAGCCATTACCTCCACCCCTGTAATCATTCCTGTTGCTCTTCTCTGAATTCCGCCTCATTTGTCCTTGTTTGAAGGCAGAGCACAATCAAAGCAGCCAGTCTGGGAGCCTGGGTGGGGGCTGAGGTCCCAGAGGGGTTGGGGATGAGGTCCAAGAGGGATCCACCTTCACTCCTTGGCCCTGAGCTGGCCTGAGGTCAAGAAGGTTCATCTACAGCCCATCCAGCTGTGGCAGCCGCAGGTCACCTGTGAAGAAAGGTATTTCTCCAGGGCTTTATGAGGACAGAGGCTGTAGGCTGTAGGCTAAGGCCTGTATTTGCTCACACCAGTCCCCCCCAAAAAATCCTTGCACAGAAATGGCTCAGTGTTTTCCCAAGGTCTGCCTGCCCACAGCAGTCCTTAGCAGAGGATGCTACACCTGATCTCAGAGAACACAGTCAGCCAGACTGGGACATGAAACAAAACCAGGAACAGAGAAGGTCTCCTGCGAGGTCTCGGGTCCATCCTGCTGTTTGGATCAGGACTGTTGTCAGTCAGATGTGGCTTTGTTTGGCCAAGTCTGGAAAATCTCACACCTCTGTGACCCAACCCAGGGCTTCACCACCCACCCAAGGGAAGGCTTTTCCTGACGTCCGGTCTGAAGATTCCACCTGCAGCCGTCACCTCTTGTCATCCCATCCACCACTGCTGAGACCCTGTGGGTTAATCACATGGGGCTGTGCTCTGGGGAAATAACTGTCTGTTTTAAGGTGAAACAAAGCCAGACTGACTCCCCAGTGTGTGAAGAAATGCCTCCCCCCACCCATCTCCAACCCTCCATCATCCGTGTGAGCCGGCTGGGTCTCAGCCGGATCCCATCCCTGCTGCTGCAGCCATCACTGCTGCAGACCGTGGCATTGCTCCTGGGGACAGACAGGGCCTGGCAGCTCTGCTGAGCCCCCAATTTATTTTTTTTTGCCTGGAGTAAGACTGGCACTTTTTCCTCCTAGCAGGAGAACCGTGGTATCCAAATTAAGCACAAGCTGTAGTGTTCGAAGTCTGAGCAATGAGCTTTCCTTGGCAAGGGGTGGGTTTCTATCATGGGGGTAGGGAATTCCTTGTCTGCCCTCGATTTCACTCGCAGGCAGTTTCTGTTCAGTGTCCTCACCTCTGTTCATTTGACGGGCTGCAGTGGGATACAGGGATCACAGTTAAAGCCATGCTTAGGGGAAACTGGTCAAAATATTTGACAGGAACTTACTTAAATGGAAATATTGTCGCTTTTTAATAAATAAGTGGAGTTGGCATGAATTCAATTTGACATTTGCCATTTTCTGCAGAATTATGAGCATTCACTTTTTTTCAGAAACTGTATTTAAATGGAATGCTTTTGGCCTAAGACAAATTTTGAACAGTTTTTAAGAAGGTTTCAATAAAAATAGACAATGTGTTAGCAAACAAAAATTAGGGGTTTTGTGAACTTCCATGGAGACCTTGAGTGTGTTCTCAGGCAACCATTCCAACCATTTTTCAACTCAGAGAAGCTAATTTGAAGAAGCTACTAAACACCTCGTGTTTAGTGTTAGGACAAGGGGGGATGTCTTCAAACTGACAGAGGGCAGGGTTAGATGGGATATTAGGAAGAAATCCTTCCCTGTGAGGGTGGGGAGGCCCTGGCACAGCTTGCCCAGAGAAGTTGTGGCTGCTCCATCCCTGGAAGTGTCCAAGGCCAGGTTGAATGGGGCTTGAAGCAACCTGGGATAGAGGAAGGTGTCATTAAAGATGACCACCCCCTCCCCCATGGGAGGGGGTTGGAATAGGATGATCTTTAATGTCCCTTCCAACCCAAACCATTTTGTGATTCCATGATTTTATGATCACTCAGATACCCCCAGTTTAACCCAGCACCTCTGGACAGAGGTGATTTTGTTCCTGCCAATAGGTAAGAAAGCTTGTGCGTTTTCTCAGTCTCCCCAGCTCCAAATAATAACTACTAGCACATGGCTTCAATTATCCAGCACAAAGCAGCTTCTTGCCAGCTCTTGCCATGGGCCAGGAGGCCCAGCAGGAGGGGGAATGTTGATGTGTGGTGCAATAGGCAAAGGGGACATGTCTGGAGCCACTTCTTCGGTCTGTACATGCAGGCCTGGCCCCAGAGAGTCAGTTCCTCTCCTCTTCTCTCTCTTCTCTCCTCCGTGGTCTGAAGAAAGGACTTCTGCCATTTCCAGCCCCAGGAAGTGGGGTATTTTAATCCCTAAATAATAAAAACCAATTAACTGTATCCACCAATGCCTCGTGTAATGTTTGGGTTAGTGCCAACTGGAAAACCTCCTGACTTCAGTCCCAGCATCATCAAAACTTCCTCCAGCTCCAGGTAACTTGGAGATCTTGCTTAGCAGCTGCACTTGGTTTTGACAATTCCTTTCCAGATAGAGACAAACTGGACAGGACTCAAGTGGCACTGCCACGCTGTCAGGTCCTGCCAGGAACAATCTGCTTAACACTGTCTGTTGGAGCCTGTGCTGTTCAATATTGGAGCCTCTCCTGTTCAATGTTTGGAGCATATCTGATTTCTGCAGTCAGGGCATGATTCCTGGGTGCTGAGGCTGTCAGTGCACATTTTTTTTTTCTGATAGTTTTATAAAGACCCCACTAAAACCTTTCTCCTGTGGACACAGTGATGGGGACGCACCCAGACTGACACCTTTGCCAACACCATCCCTGTGTGGTGTAGTCCCGTGGAGGTGAGAAGCTGATCAGTCAGTGACAAGCAAAGAACCATGGCCACAAGTTGTGCTTGATTCCTTCTGGTTATAAAATGTCTTCTCCATGTGGGTGTTTCTTTGCCCTGACAGGTCACTGGAGAATCGGTGCTTTCAAGAAGCTGTTAGGCCAAGCCATTAGCACTGGCCATGGTCCAGCTCTGAGCAGATTGGACTAGAAATCTTCAGACATCCCTTCCCATCAACATTTCCTTGTGTCTGTGATGGATGTGGATGGAGAAGCCATTGGTTTCCCTTTTTTCTCCAGTAACAAAATTTGGGTGCATCATTTTCCTTTATTGTCTCCTTACCTGGGCCCTCTCTTGGATTTCAGCTCCCGTAGAGGCCTTGTGTGTGCAAAATGGAAAATGTAGAAATTATAGACACAGATCACAGTTGGTTTACACTGATTTAGGCAGGATCTCAGTCAACTTGAAAATGTGTGAGAATCCCTCACACTGGGCCCAGAAAACGGGCTGGTCTCCAACTCACACCAAACTTGGCATGGAAACAAAGGACATTGGAGTGTTTCTGGATGTCAAGAGCAGAAACCCTTCAAGAAGCCTTAAGATATTGGATTTGCTTAACAGATACTCTCTGGCCCTTCCCTCTTGAGTGAAGTATGGCCAAACAACTGGGTCAGCGACAGAAACAGCGTGGGGCAAAGGGAGTTAGTCTGCCCCATGCACCACAAAGCCATGAGCTATCCCAATTAGCTTCTCACACCCCATAGCTCCTTACCTAACTCTAAACTTAACATATGAGCTCTCTTTACAGTCCAGCCACCAGTGTCTTCTGCTGGGACAAGCTGGTCTCTGGGGTGAGAGGTCTCCCTTCCTTGTCAAGGGAGAGATCGTATGAGTCACTTAGACAACAGACTTTTGGTTTTCTAAAGTCAGAAGAGAGTTTCACATGGTGGGGGCAGGAGAACAAGGCTCCCCAGCTGTTGAGAACACAGAGGTGGGATCCCTCTCTGACCATGACACCGTCTGCAGGAGGGTGGGTAGATCTGGATGAGCAGATGGGAGATAGTTAGTTCTCCCAGCTTCCTTGGGAACTCTGGTTGTGTCTTACCAAAGGCCAGTGGTCATGCACAGCTTTCCAAATCCGCCTTCCATCCAACAGTCCCTTTGTGGTGTCCCATCTCCTCTACTGACAGTTCAAGGACTCCTCCTGCTCCAGGCTGGCTTTGTGTGTCTTTCTGGAGACCTCAGCAGCAAGACATGTCAGCTCCAAGGTCCAGGCTTCCACAGGGGATAGCAGGAGATAAGAGAATCCAGCAACTACTGTACATCCCCCTCGCTGATATGCAGCATGTCCTGACCCTCTGTGCTCAGAGTTTTATTTTCTGAGACGCCGTAAAAAAAATACTGTGAGAAAAGCCCGGCTCCTGCCTGGAGAGACACGGCGTAAAAATGGCACCTCCTTACTCAACCCACCAGCTCCCTTGTGCATCAGCCTGAACTGATGTGGTAATGACAGGAATAAAATCTTGCTGCCTGGCGTGACTCACAGCTCTGCAGAGCTGGGCTGGCTACAGAGGAGGGAGCAAGCAGGACGTGTTTTCTGGGGAATCATCAGGAAGGGCATCCTACCCTTAACACACGTGCAGGACCTGGCACAGACCATGGAGCAGCCACGCTTTGATGGGCACAGAAAAGTGACTGGCAGCTTTCCCTTTTACACCCGTCCTTTCCCTCTGGAAAATGAAGGAATGGTGGCAGGGGTGGGAAGTGAGGACTAGAAACCCTCGCTTCCCGTCCACTGAGAACGTGGGCTGGGACACTCTGGGAAGGACTGGCCCTGTCTGGGTCACTGATGCTCATGGGCCACAAAGGCAGGTTTTGCTCCACAACAAAACAGGTCTCACAGTGTTGCAGAGGAAGAGAAAGGTCTTTCTTCCCTGGAACTGCACAAAGCCTGGTCCTTCCTTTGTGCAGACATGTGGCTTGGAAAGACTCTCTACTGTGCTTTGCTTTTTCTAACATGGCCAGTAAGGGGTAATCACCACGGATTGGTCTCTCCACAGAACTCAGAGCTCCCCTCTGGGAAAATAACAGTGGTTTTTTGTGAGCGTGACTGTTCTCTCCAGCTGTCTGAGCCAAGGTATAGAGAGGAAGACCAGCTCTTGGGTAAACTGTGGGGAAGCATGGTCAGGGAGCAGTCATTTTCAGTTGGAAACATCTCCAAGAGACCTGGAGAAAGATCAGGGAGTCCTGCAATCAGACAAATAAGTGACACCTAAGATTGTAGAGGTTACTTATTTTCAACTCTGCATCCTAAGAGAGCATCTGCAGGAAAATGGCATAGCTAGACCTTTACAGAAGGACTGTAGGGCAGAAAAGGGCTGAGCAGGTGTTCAGTGAAGTCAGCTTTTATCCCAGAGAACCTTTGGTATGGGCGGTACCAGCAATGGAAAAAAAATTGGAATCTCAATTTCTTACTGAGCTGATGGGATGGAAAAACATCTGTTAGCTCCAGGCTGCATGCATTCGATGTGGGATCCTTGCAAACTGAAAGTGGGAGGCACCTTGGGTGAGAGCAGCTGTGAGAGTTCACAGCTCCGAGTGGCAGGAGAGTGGCAGGAGAGTGGCAAGAGAAAGGCAATGGGCTTGGGAGGCATCTCCTATGGCCTTGGAGAACCAGGAGGTGAGGTCCCAGGGGGTTAAGGGAGACAGAGACGAGGCTGCTGACACTTCCTTACAGAAATGATCTTAAGGATACAGGTACAAAGGAAAGCAAGGAAACACAGAAAATAACCAAAGCAGCTGAATCGTGAGCTGTTCACTGCTCTGAAAGTCAAGAAGTTAAAAACAAGCTGAAAAACTACAGCTGAGTAATGGATAAAGAAGAGTATGAAAGCACAGGTCAAACTCAGAAAGGCTGAGGCTTAAGAAGAGGTACAGGTAGCCAGAGGACAGGACAGCAAAGTCCCTCCTGCCTGCCTGGACACGTGCCTGTCACCCACACTGAGAAGCCCTTCAGGGCAAGTTCATGCTCCAAAGCTGTATTCCAGGCTACTGGCTGGGCACAGTGGGACTTGTCTCCCACCCCTGCCAGCACAAGGCCCATAGTGCCACCAGTGACCAAACTCTAGAGCTCGTTCAGGACCCTGAAGCTGAGCAGGACCCTGCTTGGTGCAGACCTGCATGACAGTATAACTGAGCACGGGAGCTGTAGCACAAGGCCTAGGGCTACCTGCTACACCACCTGGAAGTGGTTCAGCTGAAACCTGACTCAGTCCCCATCTGGATGCTTGGAAATGCGTTTTGGTGGGTGAGACTGGCTGACTGCTGAACGCTTGTGCAGAGATGTGTGTAAGTCAGTGCCGACCCAGAAAACTGGCAGGAGAGTGGCAGTGATGCTCCCTTCTGGCTCTGCTTGTATCTCTTTCTGTTTAGTTCAGGATTACAGAGATAAGTCCCATTTTATATGAAATAAGGAGATCTGAACCATATGTTGTGCAGGTTCACAACACATCTTGTGGCACAGATCTGCGGGGAAACTTCCACGAGTCTTGGACCAAATCAGTCCGTATCCAGGTGGAGAGTACGTCTTGTGGAAGAGGCAGCTCGAAGATAAACAAGGGCAGAGGGAGGATGACACAATATCTGCACAACAGAACCAGCACCAAGTGATTTTACAGCACCCATCTCCCTCCCTGATGTCCCTGCAACACCACCAGCCCCTGCTGCTGGATTCTGCTCTGGCAACTGGGAAAACGAGGCACAGGGAAGTGACTCCACTGTTCTTTGGGACACCAAAGTGAAATGGAGGTCTCCTGATCTCCTACACTCCTACATTCTGGCCACTCCTTCTTCCCTCCAGCCTCAGGCTGTCTGTCCCTTCAGATCAACAGAGGGTTTTTAGGGGAAGATGGTCTTGATGGGCCTGTTTGTGTATGTGGCATTTTAGAGCCCTATGAGTCTTTCGTCCGTGGCAGACAGAAGGTGATGCCCCAGGCACAGAGTGGCTTTGTGGGCTAAAGCTTTTGGGGTGTAATGGGTCTGGCTGGAATGAAGTTAATTTTCCTCACAGCTGCCCATATGGTGCTGTGTTTTGGACTGGTGACTAAAACAGTGTTGATAACACACCGGTGTTCTGGTTAGTTCTGAGCACTGTTTCCACTGTATTGAGTATTTCTGTTTCCCATTCTATCCCCAGGCATGAGACTGGGAGGGGACAGAGCCAGGACAGCTGATCCCAGCTTACCAAAGGGATATTCCAGACCATATGATGGCAGCAATAAAAGCTCAGGGAGAGAAGGATGAAGCAGGGCTGTTCATGGTTATGGTGTTTGTCTCTCCGAGTAACCATCACATGCACTGAAGCCCTGAAAACTCCAGGAAGCAGCTGGACATCTTCCTGCTGATGGGAAGGAGTGAATGAGTTCCTTATTTCCCCTTTGCTAGCACTCAGCTTTGTTTCACTCCTAAAACTGCCTTACCTCAACCCACGAGTTTTCTCACTTTTGCCCTTCTGATTCTCTTCCCCATCCTGCTGTGGGGAGGGAGCAAATGAGCTGCTGCCTGGGTGCTCAGCTGCTGGCCAGGGTCAACCCACCACAACAGGCCTAAAATACATGGCCCTCAGGCTGGAAAATCAGGCTCATATGCTGAGACCACAGCAATGTTGTCATCCCTCTTTTAGAGATGGGGAGCTCTGGGGTGGAGCAGGCAGGGCAAGCTCCTCAGGTACTGCTGGATTCTTGAACCTCAGGTACCCACCACGTCCCAGCTGTCCGTGAAGGTATCATTTACATCAATACCCTGTGTTTATCTACCTGCTCTCAGTTTCCAGGAGCCTGAGAACTGTCGAGCAACAGCATCAGGCACGGCGTGCGTGGTGTGCATTTCTCCAGGATGGGCCTGGGGGCTGCTTTGACACGAGGACACAGGTCAGCTCTGTTGTCCCCACAGCAAAAATCACCCTTGGCCTTCATTACCCTCCTCCACACAGAACAATGCCGACAAAAAAACAAAAGCAAATGGTGTGTTACCTGGAACACGACTTGCTCAAAGTCATCAATGCATGGACTTTTGGGTTATGGATTTTTGCATGCAAAGTCCCATTGATTTCCTATGGATCAATGGGAAGAAGCCAAGCATGGAGGAAAAAGTCCAGAGAATGATTTATCAGCCTTTGTCACTCAAACACTGTCTCCCTATTCTCTGTGGAGTATTTGTTCAGCTTTAATACAGTGCCAGGGCTTTACATGTACCAGGGGAGGGCAGGTCCCTTGCAGGGGGCAGGAATCTGAGGTTTCCAAGTACCTTAAGAACTGCTCTGGGAATCGGAAAGGGTTTTGTTTTCCAGCTCTTGTGATGTGTTGCAGCTGCCCACTGACTTTTTTGTTTCCATCCTTGGCACGCAGAAGAATTTCATCACCACACTCTTTATCATGGAAACATGTCATTCAGTGGCATTCGTACATACTGTTCACATCAAATCAGCAGGTTTGGCTCGAACCCCTGCAGAGATGGGACCTTTCCAATTGAACCTGCCTCCATAGGTTTGGTGCCGGGCTGAACGCAAAGCCAGAAGGAGACCGATTTTTTTCAGGCAGGTTTTTCAGAGACGACAGAAGATGCATGGAAGCCTCCCAAGAACCGCCTACCCCATGAGATGTTCACCATTCAGGATGTTGGCAAACTTGTCAGATCAGAAGGTTGTGCAAGATGCCAGCCCGCTCAGGGCCAGAAGTGTTCGGGAAGTTTTGGGGACTGTCAGATTTTCGCTGAAGAGCTACCTGAGGCAGCCGTATGGCCCAACACCAAGAGCTGAATTGAATCTAGGTCTTCCTCAGGATCTGACGCCCGCTGCTCTCTTTCCCTGCTTGGGATTTGGAAAGCCAGACCTGGAACAGGATGTGATTTGTTCATGTTGGTCTGCGTGGTGCCAGCTGAGGCTACTGGCAAATTCTGCTCGCTGAAAAATTATCTCATGTAGATGAGGGTCAGATGATTAACTTTGATGAATCTTGCCACAGCTGAAATTACTGCCAGTGCTAGGTATGAGAAGGAAACATTGGCAAAGCTGTCTCCCTGCCATGGGAAGGATTGCTTTTTCTCCTGGAAAGTAAAGCAGGGGTGCTGTAGCTGCTTTAGCTGGACTCCTTAGCCTTGATGAGAGAGCAGGGTGTAGTTTCAGACCTGACTCAGAGTCTTTCCTTCTGAGGTACTTGCACAAAGGAAGTATTTTGCCTGGGGAAAGAGTCCCTGGAGAAGAGATTTTCATCTGGAATAAACAGGACAGTGGATGGCATTTCACAACGAATTCAGCATCTGCCATGCGTGAGGCAAGGGCAGTGGGGATGGGTGGGGATTGCTGTGTTTGTTCTTAGGTTTTTTTCATCTAGTCTGCCACCCAAAAAGTGCCCTGGCACAGGAAGTCCCTCTGGGGCTGATATCAGCACTGAGGGATTGATAAGGCTGGGAGATATGTCCTGTCTGCCAGATTCCAAAGCCCACGCCTGTCACCAGCTCTTTGGGGGAATGGGAGGTCCTTCAGGAGGCCAGCACAAGGGTGGATGTGGGGGATTGCTTGTTTAAAGTGTCATTCGGTGGCAGCCATACCCAGTTACCACAGAATCATGGAATATCCTGAGCTGGAAGGATCATCCAGTCCAACTCCTGGCACTGCCCAGGACACCCCAACAATCCCACCCTGTCCCTCAGAGCGTTGTCCAAACGCTCCTTGAGCTCTGGCAGCCTTGGTGCTGTGCCCACTGCCCTGGGGAACCTGTTCAGTGCCCAACCACCCTCTGGGGGAAGAACCTTTTCCTGAGATCCAACCTAAACCTGCCCTGACACAGCTCCAGCCATTCCCTTGGGTCCTGTCACTGGTCACACAGAGCAGAGATTGGAGCTGCCCCTCATGAGGAAGCTGCAGACCCTGGTGAGCTCTGACCTCAGTCTCCTCTTCTCCAGCTGAACAAGCCAAGTGACCTCAGCTGCTCCATGTACCGCCCCTCCAGACCCTTCCCCATCCTCACCTTCCCCATCCTCATGTCCCTCCTTTGGACACTTCTAATAGCTTTTAGTTGTCCCAGGTGAGGTCCGAGGAGGGTGAAGGAGGCTCCCTGTCTGTTACCAAGTCATGTCTGAAAGGTGCAAACAAAGGAGGTGAAGAAAAGCACATGCAAGACAACCAGCACAACACCCAGCATGGTGCAACCACCGCAGTGCTCCCACCAGCCTGGGCAGATCCATGGAAGCCACCACTGCTGGCAGGAGCTTGGATTGCAGTCACACAGCAGTTGCTGGTTGTCCTGCAGCTCTTGGCTCGCTGTGGGTATCAGGAGGGCTACCCCAAAGGGCTTCAGCTGACACGAGTTCAGGGCAGCCACAGGCAGTGGTACCAGCAGCAGGAGTCACAGGGTGCTGTGGGACATCCTAATGCATGGGGTGCTTGGAGAATGGGGACAGAAAGGCTTGTAGGACCCCAAAAAGAGCAGGACCGTGGGTCTAGGGGAGCACAGAAAGGCAACAAGTACTGGCTGCAGCCAAACGCAGCTGGGCTCTCACAGCTTCTCCTTAAACATCAACCGCTCTCTGTGATGACACCAATCAAATTCCCATCCGGTTGCCTCACTGAGGGCACCCAAAGCAAGAGCAGGGAGACAGATGAATCAACCATAGGTTTGCTTGCTGTAGCATGCCCGCTGCCAGTAGATTTCCATGTTTCCAAGAGCAAGCTAAAAGCTTAGTTCATTTGCTGAATGGAGGGATGCTCTCCCAGATTGTCTGCGGCTGGAAATAGACTCATCCAAAACTTCTAGGCTGGGCACCTTTCAGAAAGTCAGGCTTCAGCTCAGCTGCAAGTTCACTGAGCATCACCTATGAAAGCTGGGGTGGGATGTTGTGCCCTGCTCTGCAAGAAGTTTGATGAGACAAGGACAACAATCTTCCCAAGGTGTGTAAAGCCTCTCTAACAGAAACTGTGGCTTTACAATTGCAGAATGAGTGGGGTTTTTTTCAAAGCAAAATGGAAAGATCATCTACTGGTGTGTTATTTTCTAATTTCTAATGGATCCGCACTTTGTGAAAGCAGTATCTCATCCACAGCCTGGGCTGTAGTTATTACAACCAAACCACTTAGGTGAGGAGAGAAATTCACGGAGCAGCCACCCGTCCCCAAGTTCATATGCCGGAAACTTCCTGATATTGAAAAGGATAGGGACACTGCTGCACAAATATCCCTGCCAGAAGCTGATCTGTCAGGGAACAGAGAGCAACTCGCTGAAATCATGTCAGAGGCAGGCAGAGACACAGCACTGGCAGTGTCACTGTCACTGATAGGAGACGGTTGTCCAGAAATAACAGCCCTGCTTAGCTCGGGAAAGTAGCACACAAAGGACTCAGAGGAAGCTGGAGAGAAAGTACTGGATAAGCCACAACTTGTAACCCCCAAAAATCACACAGAAAAGGTGTTAAAGAAAGAACAGGGAAGCACAAAAGCTGTGAGGTCCTCGGTGCTGCTCAGTCATTAAGATAACTGATAGAGATATGTTTGTATCAGCCACAGGGATGTGGCTGGATCCCAAGTGAAGGAGATCCCACAGCTATAGTTCTTGTCCCCCTTCCTTTTCTGATCCTCACTCATTACAGCATGGCAGCCATAAGCACTAATAGACCAGGAATTGCTTCTTTCTTTAATTTTGGGAATAATCTGTCCTTCTTAAGCATGCACTTAGTAAACACTAATGCATGTGATTGCTCTGTCCCAAGCTGCTGTCCAGGCTCCATCCAGAGCAGAAAAGATCAGACTGTGGTGGAGGGAGGGAAGAAAGAGAGGGAAAACCAGACTGTGTGGGTTTCAGTAAGCTCTGGTTTCTGTTTGACAACTGGGGTCAGTGTTGGTCTACCTGAATGGGCCCTCCCTGAATGTACGAGACGGATGGCTGAGAAATCTGATGGACAGGAGGCGAGAGGAGACGTTCCTGATGATGGTTTGAGAATGAACAAGACACCAAGCACCAGAGAGCTGTCACTTCCCCAGCATCCCACCCTGCTGAGGGGATGCGGCAAGAGGAATGTTCCGGGGATGTCTTACATCGTCTGGACACCCACAATGGAGACAACACAACTAATGACCAGGCACATCTTCTTGACTCAGACATTCGTCAGGGTGGAACTGAGTGATCATTCCCCTGCTAGGTTGCCACTCTCACCTTCCTCTGCTTACAGGGACCATTCTCAAGGGAAGGGAGGGGAATCACTCAGCCCACACCAGTTCCTGAGCTCTCGCTGGCAGTGCTGAAGTTCCCTTGAGGTTCCCAGTGCCAACTGCACTGTTGACAGATCTGCTCACTCATTATGTACAGGTGTTGTGCTGTCAGGGTCCAGCCCAGATCTCAGCTGAGGCCTTTATATAACACTAAAAATAATAATGGAACAAATCTTGGAACAGAAAATAGTGCAGAATGTAAGAAAATGCCATGAAAAGTGAGAGCTGCTGGAAATGATCCTGCAGGAACCTCCTTCTAGAAGAAACCGCAGCGGTGCCGCTGGGGAGGCAGCATCTCTCATCAGCTTTCTGGAGCAGGGGATACATCTGTCCCTGCTATTGGCTTCATGGAAATGCACAGTCATTAATAACAACCGGTAACGAGGAATCTGGAGAGCCTCCTCCTGCACAGCTGCGTCTGCAGCACACACACATCAGAGACGGGAGAGGGAGCGGCGCTGACGGATCGGGGAGAGCAGCTCCAGGCTGGAGTATTGGCAACTCTTTAATCACTCAGGTGGTAAATGGGAAATGGATGCGGTGGAGCACACCACGAACACAGACCAGCCTGGAAAGGTGGAGACAAGCCCCTGTCTGGCAGCAGGCGAGTCCCCGTGGGTTTGCTGCAAGAGCAGTGAGGTGCCCATCGTTTGGAGCAGGAAGGACAAGAGGGAGGATGAAGGAGCTGCAGCTGTGACCTCGCAAAGGCCTGGCACAAAGTCCCAGGGTCTGGGAAGGGAGATGCTGCTGGACCCTGAGCTTGAGCTGCCCCACGGCTCTGCCACTGGGGCAGGACCACAGTGAGCAGAGGATGGAGACACACTGAGAAGAGAAGGTGGGACACACAGGAAAGTCAAAACCAGTGCCTTTGGGATGAATTAGTGCCTCTTCACCACTTTGCAGAGCAGAAGGTGGTCCTGCTGCCGTGGCAGGAAGAGAGCAGCAGCCAAGTGAATGCGTGGTGCTCTGGTACAGTCCCTGTAGGAGCCCAGTGGCCCCTGGGTTGCCACACTCACCCTGTGAGGGTGCAATGCCCTGTGGGTGTAGGCAGCACCATAAGCCCAGTGCTGTGCTGTTTGGACCATGGGAAAACAAGTTTGCATGGAAACACTGGAGAGACTGCCAGACCTGGCTGAGTCACTCACCCAGGCTGTCCACGGGCTGGCTGGAGGTCGCCTCTTGCAGACTGCAGCTTTGTCACTCTCCATTATTTAATTGATAATTTATCATGCCATTCCAGACAGAGAAGAGTTCCTGTTCATGCCACTGTTTGTTCCCTGTCACATAGTCAATTCCCCAATCCGATACACCAGTTGTACTCTTATTTTATGAACCATACCTTAGGGCCTAATTAATGCAATTAATCAAACTTTTACTTAGGCAGGCATATCTTCATTTCTCCACTGACTGTCTGCTTGGACAGCTGGGTGTGTTGTCTGCATAGTATTCATCATCTTAAGGCATTACAATGCTCTGGAGTGCACTGAGGAGTGTGGGGAGGGGACTCTTGGTGACTGAGCACTTCTGACCAGCTTTCAAATACAGACACCAAGGGCAGATCCTGCTCTGTCTGAAGCCAGTCACCATGAGGGGAAAATGCAACAACTCAGCACCAGGGAACTGTGGGAATGAAGAAGTGGTTGGCTGTTGAATCAGGCTCTCAAAACCAGGTCCCTGCACCACCTGGAGTGTGCCTGCAGTCCCCACAGGACATGCTCCCAGCAGCTCATCCATCAGCACAGCCCCCATCTGCCTGGGGCAGCCACTGTCCAGGCTGCACACAGGGCACATGGCAGGACTGGAGATCCTGCTGGGGCAGGAAGGTGACGCTCTGATCTATTCTGCTGCTCTTGGATGCCCCTTGGAGTCAGGAGATGGGATTAGGGGTGTTGCTAATCTGTTAGAAGATGAAAACCAGGGGTCTACATATCTGTAGGACAGGCCTAAACAGACATTAGGTGAGGAAGAGCATGAAAACTGATAAATAGCTGGGATCCTTCAAGCCCCCTTACTCCTCCACCTTCAGAGCTCCCTACAGGAGACATCTACATCCTTTGTAGTGGGAGGTGAAGGTGATGAGCTTACAGCAGAGATGGGTACTTAGGTGGCTCCACACACAGTCTGTGTGCTGACTTTCTGGCATGTCTTGCTGCTTCTGCTGTTGACCACAGCTTTAAAAACGGTGTTTCAAAGGCACCCCACTCACAGCAAACGTGATCAAATCATTGCTTTCCAGGAAATCCTCTGTGGAAATATTCCTTCATTAAAATTATTGAGGAACATCAGTGTATTTTTAGGTCACTCTCTACAGCAGATGAAAATCTAATGATAATTGGAAGTATTGCCCAGAAACATAACAGTGATTTTGTGACTAAAAGGCTCATGAAATGAAGTAAACTGTCAACTGGGACAATTTTCTAAGAAGCCATTTCACATCAGATGTCCCAAAAGATCACTTGCAAAAGACACGAGTAACCTTTCCTCTAAAACCAAATGGCTTTATTCTCTTTAATTAGCTGTAAGAATCTAGAAAGTGACTTACAGGGGGTCTTTTGCCACCAAAAAAATTGTCATCCTCCATCCTCTCCTAAAAATAATGAATAGATGAAGATGTGAGGAGAATCTTTTAAAGAGTCTTGGAAATGAAGTGAACACTTGGCTGAGTTGTAACTCACTCATATGGTGGAGTCATGGTTATCAATAAACCATGTCCAGCCCTCAACCTGGCATTCAAAGGTGACAGGACAAGGTTATCTCCTACATCTGTAAACACTTAAAAATGTGTCAGGACCCAGCATTGTGGTGAGTGCTTATCAATCAGATACTCCTGAAAGCACTGCCAGCAAACACTAACACCAGGGATCACAGACTCAAGGATATTTATAGTGTTTCCCCCAAACTGGCACCCATTCCAACTGTCAAAACAAGAGGAAAAAGAGCTCTTTCCATAGCTGGCAAGTTTATAAGGGAGAACTTTAAAGAGCCAAGCAAAGCAGAGTCATAGCTAAAACTGGTCAAAATGTGTTGCATCACCACTTCACATCATCTCAAGGATCGTGCCTTGTGATGTGGCAAACTAGACAGAGGGACACTTCTGTACAGAGGTGACAACCCAGGATGTGTCCTGTGACAGCATCTGCACCCAGGCTGGCAGTGTGGCACTTCCTGACACTTCAGTGGTTTGAAACTACAAAACTTAAGACCCGTTATCACACCTGGTGTGGAAAAGGCCCAGCTGGTGTTCACTGATCATGAAAAAGCCACTGGTCTGTGCATTCATTGGTTGTAACATGGTTTTGTTCTTTGCAAAGCAGGGTAGGCATGCAGAGTGTTTGACATCACCACGGCTGCCTCGGTAAACCTAATGAGATGGAAATCCTTCAAAGACTGAAAATACACCTCTTGGATTTTTCCAGCCACTGTGGGCTGGATCAGCTCTGTATTTCATGGACAGGAACATCTCCCTGCTCATGCAATAGGGTTAATGCTCACCAAGCAGCCCTACCTGTTACTGCCTGCTGGTGAACATCTCTGAAATACAAGTTTTAAACTATCAAAACCAGGAGGATACGAAGAAATGGAAGAATTATAACAGTCTGTGGAGAACAAGAGGCTCTTAAAACATCACTTTCCAGAACTTTAAGAAGTTGTTCCAGTTTTTAAAGGTAACTTTCCAGTCAGTCCGTTGTGGCAAAATATCACTAAATGCAGTGTCCAGTATAAGAACCATGTGCAAACTTCCAAAGCCATGGTATGTGTGACACCATGAATTTCTGGGATATGCTACAAATAGTTATCCCAGAGAGGTGGCTGAAGGACTTGCTGCTGTGTTGTTGTGGGACACAGATTAAAAAGCAGCCTGAGCTGACAGGTAGAGCTAAAGACACAGAAAATTTTACCAAGTTCATAAGAAGCTGAAGCAACTATTGCTTGTATTCAGCATTAATAAACCTGCAATGACAAGCATTTAGCTAAGCCTAGTTTTAAAAGATATACTGCTGTCTGGGAATTCAGTTTCTGCTCAGACTAAACCCCACATATGTGACAGCAGTATGATATAATAATGATGGCATACTGCATCATTTCAAAGGAGCTTAAATCAGTCAGCATACAGGCTCTGCCCATTGCTGTGCCAGATTTCATGTTATCAGCAACCAGACCCCCACAGTGTTGTCAGGGCACTCTGAAGCACCAGCATGGAGAGAGATTTTGGTGGATTTCATCACTCTTGACTATGCAGGAAAAGCTTTGCTGTTCCCAGCAGTAATGGTAGGTGCCAAGGCTAGTTTTGGACAAGGAGGTTTTATCCATTTCTTAGCACACAGACATGGAGGAACAAGCACAACTAGGTGTCAGTGAACCCACTGCTTGGCATTTTAATGAAAACAGGAGCTGGAGACAAACACTTGACGTGGCCAAGTACAGCCCCACACAGATGTCTTACAGGAAGAGAGCAGAAGAAGACACACCAAGCTGCTCTCTTGTTGTGTTTGAGGCTACACTATTTCTGCCTCTTCCTGTTCTTGCCCTTCACCTCCATCTTCAGTTGGACCCGAAACCTGGTGGAAACCCCATTAGTTCTCCCCAGAGGTGATAACTGTGACCCTTAAGGTCAAATTGCAGTTCTGGAGTGCAGAGCCCAAGGTTCTTCCCCTCAGTTTAGCTTTTTGCTAGGAATTTAAAATTGATCTCCTTAAGGCAGAAGTAGAAATGAAAGTGATGGCTGAGGGAGGCGAGAAGGAGACCACAATGCCATGGGACATGGCCTAAAAGTCAGTAGGAAAAGACTGGGGTATCTGTTAGCCTCTCTGGTGGAACCACAGCCGTCAAACTCCACCTAAGGGTGACCTGCCTTCTGTGGACTTCAGAGTGTGTTTTTCCATGGAAGGGATAAGAAGAAGAACAGATCAGGCTGCCAGGAATGCTTTGGGAAAGGAACCTATCTCTTTCTTAGATCCCGGTGCCTTTAACACGGGATCTTTGCAGAGCACAGCCTTAGCCCATAAACATCATGTGTCCAAGGCAATATGTGCTTCAGCAGTTTATAGCCTTTGCACACAGTGCTGAATCTGTGTCACACCGAGGTGACAAAAGACCGTGTGCCACTTGGCATCTGCCACCTTTCAGGTAAGGGCCTGAGCACTAAAGGCCCAGGATCCTATTGGCCTCATTTGCATTATCCCAGACCAGATACCTGTGGGGGCAGCTTTGCCTGGGTTACTCATGTGGCATCAGAAATGTCACTGTACCTCATCAAAGCAGTGATGTCCTTCAGGGTGGAGGCTGGGAACCTCCCCTGTAGTGTTTTTACTGGTGGGCAAAGTGAGGTTTCAGGGTAGCTCTCAGTCTGGCAGATACCTCCTTGCAGGCAGGCACCCACTGTGAGACAAGCACCAGGAGCCTTGGGAAGCAGATATTCCCTGCAGGGCTGCAGCAAGGATGTACAGGGATACGTGGGAGCCTCTGGAATAACCAGTACCACCTAACTCATGAGGCAGGGGGGGAATCTCCAAGAGCGGAGCTATACAGAGAGATGGCTTTGCCTTTTCCTTGCTACTGCCAGTAAATGAGCTGTCTTCTCAGCTGCTTATTACCAGGCACACGGAAAACATCTGCATAGTGTGAGCAATTACACAAGAACAAGAGCCCAGCCCCACCTCAGGGAAGCCTTGCCATGGCTGCCACTTACAAAGGATATTTCCAGCTTGTGTTTTCAGATGCTCTGGAAGAAATGAGCTGTCCTTACTGGAAACCACCTTGTGGCAGTGTCACGGAGCCACACAGCTGCCCTGCTGCTCCTCAGCTTCCCTGCCCCGGGGGTTTATAAATCACCATCTGGCAAGAGAGGGGACGCCAAGGACGGCACACGTTGGGGCCAGGGCTGGGTCTCCACCCCGGAGCTGTGGTAGCTGAACTCCTCACCAAGGAGGCAGCAGCATCACTGCTGGTGGCTCAGGGATGGAGGAGAGGTAGAGCTGCTGTGGCAGCACCCCTGGTGCTCCCCATGGAGCAGATCCCAGCCCTGCTCCTGCCCTCACATCTCCCACTGCGAGGGCTGCAGCAACAGTGGAGCTCAGGCTGGTCCCAAAGGCCTTGGTGGTCTTTCCATCAGTTCAGCCAGCTCTGGCTCAGCCCCAGAGGGACCAGTTTTCCGATGACTCACAGCGCTGGCCAGGGTGAGATCATAGGAAGAGTGGCCAATGTGGCCCTTTCCGTGACAGAACACACGCAGGCAGGCGCCGGGCAGGACCTGGGTGCAGGCAAGGGCTGCCACGGTGTCTGCAGGATGGGCATGTGAAGCCAGCCAGGTGCTGCTGCTGCCTCTTGGCTCTGCTGCCTGCAGCTCCCCTGCAGCGTGGAAACAGCTTCCTTGGAGCATGGAGGGAAAGCTGGGGAAGGAAAACAGGCAGTGGAGGCAGAGGCAGGGAGCAGCCAAGGGAGAGTGCTGGCTCCTGGGGTGGCTGCCCTTGGGAAAGTTGATATGGGATCCAGGGGATCGTACATCCCCACCCCAAATGCCTGATTTCCTGTGGTCTCCCTGGTCCTGAAGGAAAGGAGTCAGTCTCTTTTAGGGTGAAAGAGGGAGATTCCTGCTGCTGCTACAGGGGCACATCCCTGCCACAGCATCCAAAGTGACAGTAGCATGTGCCAGAGGTGTCTGGGCTAACCCTGGCTGTCCCCTCATTCCCCAGGCACTGACAGCAGCGTCACCATATCAGGATGGGATGAAGGGCAGGTTTTTTAGCCCATGTTTCCAGGAATTTGATGTCTGACTGCCTCAGAGGGCTTTGGCCAAGGAGTGTCTTGCTCCCTGAAGAGCAGAGCTGAGTGGCCAAGGAGAGGCTGTGTGCAGGAGCACACATGATTTACAGACAAGCCTGACCAGACTCCTCCCTGTAGGACACCTCCCTGGTACTGCTGCTCTTTCGAAAACCTTGTGACTGTTTTCCCTCTCTTCCCCTCTCATTTTGCCCACCAACCTCCCCGTCCAGACGGGCGTTCCCAGACGGCCAGAGGCGCCTGAAGAACACACAAAGCACGGCGCTCATGGGATGGAGCTGCAGGAACCGTGATCCGGAGGGAGCTGCAGGAACCATGAGCTCACCACAGCCTGGGGGCCAACACACACCGCGCGAAGAGCCCCCGCCCCACCGGCACGGCCCCCCGGCTGGCACCGGCAGGGCTGCGATGCAGAGACATCTGTGCCGCACAGCCACAGCCACGAGCGAGGGCTGGGATCTCCCAGGGCCCCTCCGGCTGGGGGGGAACGGCTATTTTGGCGCTGCCCCACGGAGCTGGGTGGGTGCCAGGGCAGGAACGGGATACGGGCAGGGCTGCAGGATGTAGGTCACACTCTCGCTGCAGAGGCAGCGGGGTCGGGGGCCGGGCCCCGAGGAAATTGCCTGCCAAGGACTGCGGAGGGCAGCCGCCACTCGCTCTCCATTAGCATTCCGCGGCACTGCCCCCGCGCGAAGGAGAAAGCCACCCTCGTAAACACAAGGAGAGGAGATAAAAGCACTTAGTGCGGGCTGGCGAGCGAGACAGAGGCACTTCGGCTCAGGTGGCTGGCTCCTTGTCGGGCTTTTGTAGTCTGGCTGCAGCCCTTCCGAACGCGGCAGCGCGGCAGGATTGCGCCCCGGCGCTCGGCACGGCGGAGCCGCGGCTACGCCTGAGCGGCACTGGCAGAAGTTCCCCAAAGGTTAATTGATGCTGCAGTACTGCAGCCACCCTGGAGACAGCCGCCTGCCAGCAGCTTCGCCCTGTCAGCTCTGTGCCGGAGCTTCTCCTCCCTCCGCAGCATCCTTCCCCGAGGTGGATTGCCAGCGCAGCCCTCCCGCCCACGGGGCACAGCCGGAGGGATCCGCATCTCCCCCCGGGCACGGGGCTCCTTGGGCTCCGGCGCTGAGATCCCTCCCAGGACCGAGAGCGCTGCCAGCAGCAGGAATCACGGTGCCCATACCCCCTCCTGCTCCTGTCCCTGCAGACAGCAGCCTGGCAGGGTGCCTCCTGCTCCGTGCCCTGCGTCCCAGGGTCAGGAGGAGGGACGGCAGCCCCGAAGTCTGCCGTAGTGCTGCCCCCACCTCACTGCGATGGGCTCCGCGCCTCACAGCCCTTCACTCTCACACCTCCTGCCTCACAGGCAGGGGCAGCCCCGCTCTGGAAACACAGCCTGATGCTAAAACCCCCTGGTAAGGTCTCCCCGTAATTTCAGCGGCTGCAAAGCGCATCAGCAGCGGTGTTTAACCCAGAAGAGGACGGAGGATGGCATGCAGTGTGCAGCCAGTGCCCGTTAGCCCCCCTCCCTCCACCCCCTCTGTATCCCCTGGCTACCCAGTGATGAGGGGGTGCAGAGATCCCGTCAGCCTCAGAAGAGGGAAACATTCTGTGCATTTCTACTTGAGCAGCTTGCTGGGGGGCACAGCACAAGCCTCTGGCAGGGAATCCAGCCATCCTGAGCAGACCTGAGACCCAACTGAGCAGCCCTGCCTTGGTTTGTACTGGAGTCACCGTGCAGGAGGCCTCTCCTCAGCCGTATTTCTAAAATCTCACGTGATGCCAGCTTGTTTCCCTGTCTGCAGGCTTTAAAAATAAGCCCATCTTGGAGCAGTCGTCCCTATTCAGTCAGTATTTTAATTGTCCTGGACTCTGCCCCCCTGTTTACCTCCTCAGAGCTGTAAAATAAATAACACTGGCCTTTTCCCCTCAAATCTGAAGGATCTTCCTTTGTTCTTCCCTCAGGGATGGTTGCCTTTCCCGTGAGAGGCAAATCATTATGCTACAAAGTCCAGCACCCCCCTCCCCACAGCAAACAAGGTCAAAATTCAAAGCCCAACAGGATCTACGTGATCCTGATCGTTTATACAAGCACAATGCCCTGGATGAGGGTGGTGTGAAAGCTCTTCACCTCAGTGAGGGTGTCCCCATCTGAGGGAGCTCACAGCCTCACAAGGTCCAGCCAAGATGAGCCACGGTCTGTGGCAGCCCAAAGCAAAACACTGTTCAACAGAAGCACCCCAAAAATATAATGGGAAACCACCTTTTGCATCATCAGTGACCAAAAGCAGAGTCAAGGAATAAAGACACTTGTCACCAGCAGCTGTACATGTGTGTGCACAGCCATGGCCATTGCTTCCCATGTGCCAGCTGTGTTCCTTCTCTGGAGAGCTGGCATCTGCAGTGGTCACTTCTGCCAGGCCCGAGGGTGCTGTGGGGTGCAGGGGTACAGTCTGTGGCCCCAAGCACAGGGAGCCACTGCAAGACTCGAAGGAGAGGCTCTCTCAGCTTTTACATCCATGAGAGCTACAGGGTTTGGCACATCCTCCCACCGCTGTTGACACACAGGACTTTCCAGTGTGGGACAGCAAAGGCGCATCCCCGGCTGGAAAACCAGCTTCCAGCACAGGAACTCCTTGATGTGGGTGCTGTCAGAGTTCCCATTCCATGCCAGCCCCTTCTCAAAGAGAGAGCTGGCTCACCCTCCCTGTCACTCTGCTCTGCCCAGGCTCTGCAGCAGAGCAGTGCTGGGACAGCCCGGCATCGCTGGCCAATTGGGATGGGAAACTCTGCAAAAGAGGCTTTGTAAACTACACAAACACCAGCCAAGGAGCCAGTTTCTTCCCTCTCCTTTGTGCTCCCAGTGCATGCTGGCAGGAACCGTGCATGGACTGAGGGCTGCAGCTGGTGCTGGGGGAACTCGGTCTCCCGCTGAACCGCCCGCAGCTCCAGGGCAGGACAAGGAGGGAACTGAACAGAACACACAAATGTTCTGCAGCAAACAGACCTGATCCATTCACTAGGGGACAACAGCACTGAGCAACTGGAAAAATCAATAATTCTCCTGTAGAACTGAGCTCAGCCTCACCTCCCACAGGCCACAGAATAACTCGAGGGACCAGGACCTGATTCAGACATCCTGGGAGTGTGAACCCCACTGGCAAGATAACTGATGACTGGGACAACCTCAGCTTTGGGAGCCCTGATTTTCCTTGAGGGGGTGTCCAGCCCCTGAAAGCAGACATCCTGACACATGAGACCCCAGAACCTGTGAGCTGGAGGGCCCCCTTCAGGTGGGAGAAATTCCCACTGCCTGCCTCTAACGCTGCTGAACTGTGTACCGTGGGCCTCGTGCTGGGAAGTAGCTGCCCTTGGCTCCACCACATCCAAGGCACTGAAACTCAGTCCCCAAGAGATCTCCTGCTGCAGGTCTTGTTCCCACCTGGGCTTTTCAAAGGTGCTGTTTGCTACCATGGCTGAGCAGCACAGGAGGGTGATCCATTTTAAAGATGGGAATCAGAAGCACATACGGTTGTCTCCTGGTTATAACCAGAGGCAGTTTCATTCACAGAAGAACTGGAGCAGTGTTGAGTGTCCTTGGAAAATCCCAGCCCTCAAAAAGGCCAGTTTGGTCTAGAATAGACCCCAGACCTTATGTCTCATCCAACCTTCCAGCCACAAATCTCCTGTTCCTTTAGATGATGGGAAGTGATCCTCACTCCTCACAGTCCTTTGAATGTCATTGCCCTCACAGTGGGGGTCATGGAATCGATATTCCCTGTTGCTTGGGATCTCCCAGAGGGAGATATTTTTGTGCTAGAACATTTTATTCACTTCCATCAAGTAGGCTTCAGTCTACAGATGCCCACAGACCTGTCCCAGGCCAATGGAAGAAGCACCTTTGTGCAACAACAGGAGAAGACTTCGGAGCCCACCATTTCCGACTGGCAGCACTGTGGAGAACCTTCACAGGGAGCTCAACAGCAAACACAAGGATTATTACGTTGTGTCAGGTGGAATTCCCAATTCAAGTAACCAAGAAAAAGCTTGAAAATAAGGCAATCTTTTATGGCCATGGGAAGGAGCTGAAGGATGGAGGCTTTGGGAAGAGGATTGAGTACATGGGACAGGTTTTGGGAAGCAGTGAGCACCTAGTCCTAAAGTCCTGGTTTTTGAGTCTATACTTGAGCAATAGGATCTTGTATTAGTTCATAATAAAATCGATTGACCCAGTAGACCCAGCGTTATTAATATTTTTCCCTCCCATAAAAAAATAATTCTTGAGGAACCTAAGTATTATCTGATGTTTCAGGTCAAAGCAGAAAGGACCAACAGTTCAGACACTAATGAAGGGTTGTCCTTAGAGCTGTTCCTTGGCCTGTATTAAGTAAAAAAAATTACACTTATTTGCTACATGAACTCTTCTGCACATGCTTTTCAGACATTCTGCAACTGCTGAAGAGCCCCACTGCCTTGTACCAGTGTGCACAGACCATATACAAATGTGTCTGCAGTGGAAGGGCTGTGCCAAGGAACTGTACCAGTAATGCACCCACAGAAACCAAATGCAAAATGGTGAGAGACAGGGATGGGGATGCTCCCAGCAGTCAGCCTGGCTAATGCCAGGGGAATATGGAGGTGCCACACAGAGAAGGGACCAGGCAGATAAGCCACAGGGTGAGCTCTCAGCAAGCCAACCACTGCAGGTACCTGGGCACACACTGGACAGTGAGTAGCTCACACTGCTTTGACTGAGAACAGGAATATATGCATTAGCTGACACTCAGCACTGAGCAGAAAGATGCAGATGAGCAATTACTGCATCATCTAATGCTCAGTGATCAGTGTGTGTGTCATGTCTTGGACTACAGATTCATCCAGAGACATACCAGTTCCTGCAAGATGGAAAGGTTATCACAGGGCAATCTACAGCAGGATACTCTGGGATCCTGATTTCCCAAGCACATGGGAGCTGGAGGAATAGCCTGTTAGGGCTACAAGAAGAAAGGAAATCCTGCTTTGTAGCGGGGTAACATGAGAAATTTGGACCAGAATGTAGTGCTGCAAATATGTGACTCAGGGCAATGGGACTGGCTCTCTCTTCACCAAGCAGAAATGGTCTGATGTGGCTCAAAGCTGCCTTTCCACAGTGAAGGTAAGTTCAGCTCCTTGAGGATCTGATTCATTCCCATTTTCCTGTTTTGCCTCAAAGGAAGCTTTTGGAAAGAAGGGTAGTAGAAGAGGAGAGGGAAGATCCTTCATATAAATTCTTTTTTGTTGTTTTTGTTCTGCCTACACACGAAAAGGAATAGACTGCTGGGAGGGAGGGAAAGGAAGAGTTGGAGGTTGCCTTTAATGTTTCTTGGGCCAGTGAGAGGAACAGTGGTGAAGATTTTCCTGCAGATATTTGGGTATGAGCTCAGACTCTGTTTCAGGCTTGTCACCAAGCTGTCAGGCTGGGAAGAGAAGGCAGGGATACTGGCTGCTGAGTGTGGAAGCTGGCCTTTCCCACTTAGAAAGACGTGTCCCTCAGGGATACGTGAAACATGGATCCCACAGCTCACCTGGTCTGCTGTGCAGCTGCCCCAAGTGAATTCCTTAAGACCTGAAAAAGAAGGGAGCAGCAAAATGTAGCAGCAGATCACTGATGGAAGAGCAGACGCAGCATCTGGGTGCCTTAGTAACTGTAGGGCAGATTTGAACTTGACTTCAACTTGGAGTAGCTGAACCAGACCAAGAAGAGGGAATATTTCCCAACAGGAACAAAAATTTTGCTGAAATGAGGGAAATTCTTTGGTGAATAAGATGCATTAGCAGGGTATGAGCAAATGCCCATGGACAGAGAGAACATCACACCTTCAGCACTCTGACAGACCTCTGCTTCTTGAAACTGCTTTGCAGGTGTGGGCAGTACAGGTTGTGTTCCACTGGATGATGTTCCAGCTTTGCCATGGACTCTGTGGAGGGAAAGACTACGGTGACAATGGAAGATGGAGAGCACTGCTCACCACTGCTGGCAGAAAACACAGCCTGCTTCCTGCACACTCCCAGCTCTCTGCTCCCACTGCTCCTTGTCTTATTCTTCACTTCCCACATTTAAGTTCTTGCAGCAGGGACCAAAGCCTGGACAGTTCAGGGTAGTTGAGATCTAAGGGAGGAGTCTGAAATGGTGAGGAAGAGCAGGAGGAGCTGGACAGCTATGTGGAGACACATCAGAAATGACCACTGCATTGCTGTGGGGCAGCAGAACACCCCAGGAAGTCCTGAGGAAAGGAATTTAACTTCTAATGATGGCAATGGGCCAGAGATGTGGAAACACATCATGATTACAAGACAACCCATGCAGAGATCCCTGAACACAAGTACTTGGGGACTGCAAGTCCTCCCTGAAGCAGAACAACAAGCTTACAGCCAGCTACTGAGCTCAAGCAACTTCTCTTTGTAAACTCCTTTGCCATGGTAGAAAGAAGCCCAAAAAAGAGACCTCAATGCTTTGAAGTGAGCACTGAAATTATTGCCAAGGACTCATGGCAAAAGATCGTGGGAAAAGACTCTCTATTGATTTTTTCTTTAATTAGTTACTTAAAGCTTCCTCATCTTGGCCAAGGAAATGTAACCATTCACTATTGCCTGCTGTTCAGAATAGCTCCTGCATCCATTCATCATGTACTGGGAGATGTAAGCTACTTGTTCTAGGGTTGTAACTCCATTGGGAAAGTTTTCAGTTAAGGCTAAGGCAGCTCCTCAGCTCTGGTTAGATTATATATATATCTCTTTTTAAATCCTCTAAAGTATCTACATTTTGGATCTCAATCCCTTTTGAACAGTTGGGGCACTGCAGTTGCCAGCCAGGGGCCAGCAGCAGATGCTGAGAAGCAGAGGTGAGAACCCCTGATGGAAGAGATGTGGCACAGATGTCACCCTGCACTAGGACCCATCCCAGCCTGCACCTGGCTGGGTTGCAAAGTGGAGGTTCGTTTCCTAAGCTGTTTTTACTGCTTGTGCTGGGAGACTCTGGATAACTGTAGTTAAGTACACGAGTGCCCAGGAGAGTCAGAAAAAGCAGCACCAGGATGATTTAGGAGACCTGCATTGTCAGCCAGCTGGAGTGCTTGGGAGTGCCCACCCCTACCAGGAAGATGCTACGGGCTGTTCTGAATTCCTAGGAAAGATTTAAGCAATTCCTTTATGGGGGCTGTAATTCACCTCCAAGCACCGGTGTGAGCTACAGCCCCAGTAACAGCGGGCACGTCACCCAGAAAAAGGGTTTGTAGTGATGTTGATCAGCAAGAATCACTGTCCATTGAGGAAAGGGTAAGAAATTGTGTTCTTCTGTACAGGGGATATGAAGGGGGTATGTGGAGAGGGACAAACCAGCCTGGGAAAGTGATGGTGAAAGTGTGGATCCTGTGCCTGACTCAGCCAGTCACCTTGGGGAAGCGACCTTGGCCTTATCTACACAGAAACAATCGGGAAAATGAATCTGAATTAACCTTTGCAAATTGGATTAGCTAAACTTCATTAAACTGCCCATGTGGACATTCCTGTTCAGAATTCAAGCAGCCTTCACTCATCCTACCTTACCTCACGTCCACAATAAACGAGAAGAAACCAAGCCCAGTTTTTTTTCCTTCTCGAGTAGGACTGTCCTTACAACTGTTTTAAGTGCAGTTTAACTAAACCACCGTGACATCCAACTTTCTCTTCCTTCAGACTAATGATCCCTGGTGTTCTCACGTTTCTTTGTCTTCCTACCACGCTGTCTGTTTGGACAAGGAAATCTGGAGTCTCTGGATGAAGGAGCAGCTCTGATTGTATGCACAGACCATGCCTACTGCAGGATCAATATGATCTGTAGATGAAATGTAGCCTCAAGCTGCACCAGGGGAGGTTCAGGTTGGACACCAGGAAGAATTTCTTCACTGAAAGGGTTGTCAGGCATTGGAAGGGGCTGCCCAGGGAGGTGGTGGAGTCCCCATCCCTGGGAGTGTCCAAGAAAGGACTGGACGTGGCACTCAGTGCTCTGGGCTGGGGGACAAGGTGGGGATGGGGCACAGGTTGGACTCGATGGCCTTGGAGGTCTTTTCCAACCTAAATGATTCTTTGATTACGAGAATCTTTTGCATAAATAGTAGCAGTGGAATGGGAAAGCTGTTGCTCTAGGTAGGTGAATGTCTGTCAGGAATGGGCTGGTTTGAACCCAGATGAACAAAGCCTGATTGAGCCCTGGCCCACATGGGGGACTTGTACCTCCCTGCCCTGGAACTGCAGTGGAGCTGGGTGCAAGCAATGCAGGAGATTTGTGGGGTGTCTTGAGGACGATTTCCTCAGGGTAACAAATGAGGTAACATGGGGATCCAGGACTCAGAAACCAGGAAGAGCCAGTCGGGAGTGGGAAGGCTGAGGGCAGCCTCAGCTGTAACAGCCATGAGATGGTGGAGTTTAAACCTCTGAAAGAAGGATGCAAGGCACACAGCAGAACCCCAACCCCAGATGCAGAGCAAGTTTCAGCTTCTTTGGGGATCTGCTCAGCAGAATCCTGTGTGAGACTTCCCTGGAGGGCTGAGAGGCCAAGACAGCTGGTACATCTCCATGGACCACCTCCTCCAAGCACAAGAGCAGGTCGCTGCTGTCTGGAGGAGGTCAAGTGAGTGGGGCAGAATCTACCAGCAGTTAACAGGGAATGCCTGACTGAGCTCAGGTGGAAGAAGGAAGTACCCAGAAAGTGGAAGTGGGCACCTGGGGAGACAGGAGAGGTGTTGCCTAAGTTGTACAGGATACATAGACAAAGCTCAGCTGCAGTGGGATGTGAAGGGCAAATGAATCAGTAATGGATGTGAAGGGGAATGAGGAGGCTCCTAGAAGCACGCTGGCAGCAGAAGGAAGGCTGAGGGAGACCTGGACCCAGTGACCACAGACTCAGAGGAGCTGAAGTACTCAAACTCCTCCTCAAATTCTTCAACTCATTTGTTGTTGCTGAAGTTTGCTCTAAATCCTCTCAGGTCCCTGGTTGCAGCAGCAGAGTCTTCACTGGTGAGGCATCATCCATGCTAGAGGAAGGTTGACTTAGGACACACTTGAGCCATCTGCACATGCACAAGCCCATAGGAGCGGGTGGGATGCACTCAAGGATGCTGAGGGAGGTGGACAATGCCCTGACAAGGCTCCTCTCTGATCTCTTTGGAAGGCTGTAGCAATCGGGATGTTCCTGCTGAGTGGGAGAGGACAAACCTCACATCCAGCTCCAGCAGGTGAACAACAGCCTGCCCAACATCACCTCTGTCCCTGGGAAGGTGAGGGAGCAAATCCTCCCAGCAATCAGTGCCAAGCACCCAAAGGATGAGAAGGGAACAGTCAGCAGGGATTTACAAAGGCCACGTCACACCTGACCAACCTGACTACCCAGAATGGAAGGAAAACTGGCTGTGAGGATACAGGGTGGATAAGAGACCAGTGGAAGTGGTTCCCCTTGCCTGTAGCAAAGCCTTTGATGCATATTCTCCTTATAGCCATGCTGGGGAGATGTGGATCTGATTAATAGGAAAGGAGGAAGCTGGAAAATAGGTTGGACTGCTGCATTCCCAGGGTGATGATCAGCAGCACAGAGCCCACTTGGCGACTTGTTGCTGGTGAGACCCTGGGGGGACTGGCACTGAGGCCAGCACTGGTACAGCTTCACTGATGGCCTGGATAATTGGCAAAGCACACTCTCAGGAAGTTTTCAGATGGCACCGAAGGAAGCAGTGGGGAGGGCAGCACTCGACACCCAAGAGGCTGCAGCTGCTGTTCAGAGGGACTCAATGGACTGGAGAAACGGGCAGACAATGACAGCAAGTGCACAGTCCCAAGGGAATAACCTCACAAGGGAACAGGGCAGGCTGGGGGACAGCTGGCTGGGAAGCAGCTTTGCAGAAAGGGAGATGGGATTCCTGTCAAGAAAGGAGTTAAACAGGAGTCAGTACTGTGACTACAGCAAAGGCAACCTACACCTTCAGCTGTGTTGGCAAGGGATAGACAGCATCTCAAGGGGAGCAATAATTCCCCTTTGTTTGGCCCTTCTGAGATTGTTTCAGAAACACTGGGTCCAGTTTGGGGCTTCCTAGGACAAAAACAGCATCGACAGATTGGAGCAGGTCCAGCAGAGGCCACTGGTATGGTTGAGGTACGAGGAGAGGCAAAACCAGGTGGGTTTGTCCATCCTGGAGGAGAGCAGGAGGAAGATCAAGCTGCTTTCTGCAGCTCCCTGAGGGAATGGGTAGAAAAAATAGAAGGATTCTTGGAGGTGCAGAGCAGGGCTTGATCTAGAGACCCCCTGAGGTCCCTTCCAACCTGAGATGTTCTGTGATCTAAGTCTGGGTTTTGAGACCCCAGACACCATCCCAGGCTCACCCACAGGTCCTCAAAGGAAAGGGATGCTCACACCACAATGACCAATCCACTTCAGGGTTTGAGGATGCTCTCAGTCATCATGCTTGGGCACTGCTGGTGAGGGACAGAGAAATAGTCCCCCCATATCCATATAATCTCAGTAAGTGGAATAGTAAGTGTGTAATAAAGTAATAATAACAGCCCTTCTATACTGATTAATCTAACTGCCAATTGAGGAATCAGTGTGATCTCTACCCACGTGTAAAGGTGCTTTCCAAAGCTACTCCTTTTCCTTGCTCACACCTTTCCATCAGTGCTTCCATGTTTGCCCTCAGAGCTCCAGGGAACCTGTGAGATGTGTCACTGAATTCACTCTTGATCACAAGGAGGGTGAGTGAGGTTCAGAGAAGACAAGCAACTTGTTTGGAGACGTGGTGAGCACTGTGCTGGGTGGATCATCAAAGTATTGAATGCACCAGCCTTGTCTTCCTGCCTCAGGTGGTTTTACCTGATTTTTAAACCTGGGCACAGTCCATTCTCACAGCTCAGCTGATGGATGGTAACTCATTAAGCAGCAGTAATGCAAGTGGGTCTCTGAGCCCTGCAAACAATTCCCTAAGGACACACAGCCTCCCCTCTGTTCACACAGGGAAACTGCTTTTATTTCCCTGACTGTCCCTGAACCTCTTCTGGCTCCCAATTTAAAGTCATTTCCTGGGGCACTTTCAATTGGATGGCTGGAAAAATCAGGGGGTTTAATCTTTTTTTTTTTTTTTCAATTTAAGGAGATCATAATTATGGATATCATTGTGCTGATGCTCCACTAGACAATCAGAGAGGCTCAGCACCAAACTGCTGGCAGCAGGTGGACTGTGAATCGCTATCTGCTCCAGTCACCTGCCAGGAGTCCCCCACCCCTCCTCAAGCAGATCCGCTGATGGGTTGTTGTGTTTTTGTTGTTGTTGTTGTTGTTGATCGCTGACATAAAAGAAGCTGAAGCGACACCGTTTTTAGCTGAGTATCCAAGGCGACCTCATTAACATCTCTGCAGAGGAGCCCGTTAAAAAACATCAGTCACGGTGGTCCGAAGTGGAAGAGAAACTGTTCCCCATTTTCTTGATCAATTGCTTAAAATTCAAGGTCGGGGTGCGGAGCAGGGAGGGCTCCCCGCCAGTCACTGCGGGGTTGGGCTGAGGGTTTTTTTGGAAAATAGTGATGCTGTCGTACTGGAGAAAATCCATGCGCTCCCTCAGAGGAGCACTATTGGGAATAAATGCTGGAAGCTGTTCCACTTGAGCAGATGGCTGAAAAACTTTGGCTGAGAAATAAATTGAGTATGACGGTCTGAGGGCCAATCACAGATGGATGAAATTCTAGTGATGTCCCAAATGTCCTGAACATAGAAGGTTCTCTTCTTTCCCCTTTTGTGCTAAAAAACCATAGTAGGATTTTTAATACAGACTGAAAAAAAAACGCTGATGGAGTGAGACACAGAGATAACAGTTTAATGTCTTCTGGAGCAGCACCACGTTAACGGGAGCCCTGAGGTTCTGCCACCTCCAGGTCAGCAGTGGAGGAAAGTGCTGATCGTGCATGGATGGACCATGATAGAGGGGCTGGGGAATGCCCCTGTGCTCCTCCAGGCACAGTCTGGTGCCCATGTGCAACACCAGGCATTCAAACATTCCTGCTGAAGACAAGTCATGCAGAACCCTAAAGCAAATTATTTTTTTCTTCAGGACCTTTCAACCCTGCCTCAGAGTAGACTGGAAAACTGTGCTCCCAGCATGGAGTTAAAGGGAGAAGTCACTAGGAACTCCTTTCCTTGGTTTCATGCCATCTCCATAAACCCAGGGATGACCACTGAGGTGTATAATCCAAGCAAACCATTCTCCCTCCAGTGCAGCAAATAAAAGGAGCCATGAGCACTGGGTTTCAAATCATGGGCTCTGGGATCCAACCCAGTGCAAATCCCAGACTTCAACTCATCTCTCCTCATGCTCAGAAGTGAGATGAGCCACATTTCAAGTGGCACATGTCTTGCATGTCCTGAAAACACCCTGAGCCCAGATCCTCCCTTCCCAATTCCTCAATTGACAGGATGCCATGAGAGCTGGTAAGACATCAGCTGTTTAGTTAGGTTAGTGTAGCCTGGCAATCAGCAGCACCCGAGCCCAGCATGATTCCCCAGGGATGCAGTCCTTTACAGTGTGAGGACTGGGGCACAGAGCAATCCTGTGCCCTTTCTAGCAGGTGAGGCCACACACCCACCCTATTCAGATGGTCCTTGAACAGCTCCCTCCCACTCAGTTTTTCATGATGGGAGAAGCTCAGGGATGTGAAGGCTGTTATAACCCAGCCACAACGTGGAATCTCACGGGGCAGCTTCAGCAGCTTCCAACAGGAAACATCTTCTGTGGTCAAGTGACCAGCTGGACTGATTACATGGGATTTAGTCATTGCTTCAACAACACAGGACACCATAAGCCCACGGAGCTGCAAGAAGGGTCCACGCTGCCCGTGGAATCTTGCTGCCAACTTGCATCAGTGTGTGCCATTTGCTGAGGTGTCAGCCCATGGTCTATGGCCAGGTCAGTGACAGCTGTGACAGGTCAGACCACACCGTGAGGACTTGTCAGGACTCGCTGAAAGCTGCACAAGAGCTGGACAGGGTTACAATAATACTGGCAGCACTGCCTGAGAGCTCTGCCTGCAGGACTGGGATGGATATTAAAGGCTGGACTCAGCCTGCATCTGCAGTGCCCAGCAACAGCTTTATCAAATGAGCTTATCAGCAACGCTGCTTATTCCCCTCAGCCAGTGGCTGGTATGGGCTGCATTAACCACCCTCAGCCCTTTGTGGCAGATGTCCCTTTAAAAACCAGTCTTTATGGCTCAGGGATGTATTTAGTTTTTTTTTTAACAAACATACATTCACACTTATATCATCTTTGTGGATTCTAGTCCAAATAACAGAGGAAACAAAAAAATACCTCACTAGGAACAGTCTTCATTGCTGAGAATGTAGGTGGTGAAATTCCAATGGGAAAAGGGTGTGAAATGTGCTCTGTTTGTGCAGGAAGCAGGACCTTCCCTGCCCCTGAGACTTCAGGCCAACCTCACTGCACTTTGTGTGTGCAGGCTGAGCCTGGCACTCAGGGTGTCCTGCTTAGTCCCACACCAAGCTGCCAGAGGAGTTTTAAATGCTGGAAAAGACTCTTCACCAAAGACAGCAGAGATGATATCCTGGGCTGGGCCCTACCTTTGCACTGTGGTCAAGCCGTGAGGGGGAGTCCAGGTTTGGAGATGTTTTTGCCGTGTGCTCCAAGGACACGGGTGTAGCTCCCCCAGGGCATGGCCAGTGCAAGCAGAGAGGG
The DNA here is from genome assembly GCF_001604755.1 of Lepidothrix coronata. Classification (NCBI taxonomy): domain Eukaryota; kingdom Metazoa; phylum Chordata; class Aves; order Passeriformes; family Pipridae; genus Lepidothrix; species Lepidothrix coronata. Next base: position 3,068,101 of record NW_016690301.1, on the reverse strand, counting down.
AAGGTGTGTGACAAGCACACCAAGGGAGATGCTCCACCCCTCATCTCATGGGACATGAGCAGGGCCCCTCACTGCCTGTCTCCATCACCAAAATTTGGCAAATCAGGTCATGTGTGGGTGTGACACAGTGGTACAAAGGCTCAGCACCGTCCTCAGCACTGACCAACATACAGGACAGGACACAGTCAAATATTTCCCCGTGATATCCTTCCAGTCTGCAACAGTTTTGATTTAGAGGCTTCCTGACCCGGAGTTAAAGTCCTTGTATTCAGTCATCCTCAATGGATTTCTTTTCCATGACCTTGTTTGTGAGTTTGTACCCCCCAGTAAAGTCAGAAATTCAAGTGCTTCATTATAAGCATTTTCTTTACCATTTCCTGATTAATCATCCCCGCCACCGCGGTCATTACAGCGGTTCCCAGAGACCAAGCAATTGTAGGGCTCATTGGTCAGGCACCAGGCAGCTCACAGCCCTCACTTCGGAGAGTTAGGATGGAGTAACTGAGCAGAACCACAGTGGGGTGTGGGCAAAGTCACATCCCCAGGAGGAGAGCACAGGAGATATTCAGCTACGAGGCACACGCTGAGCAGCAAGGTACTGGAGGGGCTGGGGAGCATGTCAGAGGACAGTGAGACAAGGGGAATGGAGAATTGAAGCTGGAGATGCAGATGGATTAAATAGTTAATCTGCATTATAAACAGCATAGGTGAGAGTTTGCTACTGAATCTCTTAATCCAGTTATTACCATGCAGCATGGTCATTTCCTGCCATTCTAATGCACCACTCATCCTTGAGGTCTGGAGAAACAACAGCAGCAACAACAACAACAAAAGGAGACACGAAAGAACTTTTTGTGGGTTTGTGCAGTTTGAGATTTCCCTACTGTAAAAAATGTACCCACTCCTGAAAGAGAGAACATCGTTGGCTGTCTCATCCATGCATTGATGTTATAGTTAATGGTCCTGAGCAACTCAGAAATGACAAGGTTGATGTTGGAGGCAAATCTTCAAATCAGTCCTGTGTGTGGCACAGCAGATATGACCTCATGAGAATTTACTTAGGCACAGATATAGAGGGTTTGAAAGGTGGTGCTGCCTTTATCCTACAGCTCCCCCATGACCCAGCAAGCACATGAGAAAACACGAGGGGATGGATGGGAGGATGGAGGGCAAACTTTGAAAAAATGAGGGCAAAGAGCGATGGATCTGCTCACAAACAGAGGAGGCAAAACCCCTGGACTGTGCATCCCCAGCTGTTAGTGCCTCTTCCCATGCTTAGGCAGACGTGAGTCCCTCCCACTGTGGGAAGTGCCACAGCAGGTGTGTCCCACGTGCCATGTCACAGCGAGGTGGCAGCACCACAGTGATGGTGCCGTGGCTGCCGGGAGAACTGACCCAAGTGTGACCCGGCACATCTGAAAGGCAGCAATGGGAGAGCCCAGTGCCTTCCCCAGGGCCATGTGAATATAAAGTGAAGACTCTCAGTTGTAGGAGAGGGGTGGTTGGCCTGGGAATGTGAATCTGTGTGACACGCAAAGCCCCGAGTCCCTGTTCTGTCTCAAGCTCACGCAGACATCGGTACCTGTGCGGGAAGCGCTGCCCTTGAGTTCCCATCCAAGTGGTTTATGTCTCAGCTACATGCCACTGAACATGCTAAGACCTTCATTTCTAAAGAGAGCAAAGCAGGGATGTGCTGTTCCTGGAATTTCGACCAGTTCTGGAGGTGTTTGAAGGCAGCATGTCATGTAGTCCAACACAGAGACAGGGGCTGGAGGTCCAGGATGGAGTGGAGCAGATCCACCCACTAAGCTGAATTCACGCAGCACATCTCAAGGAAAAGGACTGGATTTAGCTGCTTTTTCAGGCACCACCTGGGATTTCAACAGGCAGATTGATCAAATGAGATGGAACCCCGCCATTGAAAGCTCCAGAGGACACGTCTGTGTGGAGGTGCTTGACGAGTTGCCCAAGAGTGCACAGGACAAAGAGGTACTGCTGGCAGTGGTAGAGTGTCCTCTAACCCTTAGAGCACTGGGAGGTGTTCTAATATCTTCCTGGAACCTTCTCCTCTCCAGGCTGAACACCTCCAGCTCTCTCAACCTGTCTCCATAGCAGAGGTGCTCCAGCCCCTGGAGCATCTCCACAACCTCCTCTGGACTAGTCCATATCCTTCTTGTGCTGAGGACTCCAGACCTGGATGCAGTTTGAAGACTTCCCCTAGTGCTACCTCTGGGGGAGCAGTGATGGAGAGGAGAATATTGTTGGTCGAACTCCTTTGGTAATTCTTCACTGACTTGATTGGAAAATCATGTTATCTAAAAAAAAAATCGAAAAAACCACCACCACCAAGCCACTCTCATTAGGAGGTATTTTCTCACTCCTGCTTGGGAGATTCTCCACGATTCAGCAGCAGCCATATCTTCCTGCTTTACCTCCACATAGCAGCTGATGTGGCTTTCTGAGCCCTGCAGAGACTGCACAGTCCTCCTGGAGGGACTGGGACCCTCTGCCTCCAGGACAGGCATTGGAAGCCTTGGAAGCCCCTGGACAGCAGAAATCTCTGGCTTCTCTCTATCAGATTTCTGCCTTAGTGTGCAGGGTTGGGAAGGGTGTTTTCCTCCTGAAGGCCAAGGGAAGCTACCTGTGTGCAACTTTTTGAGTGACTCTCTGAACCAGAAGTTACCGGAGGCGCAGAACAAAGAGAAGAGAAAGTTGCCCTTGAAAAATTAGCCCAGCCCAGCTTGATTCCTTCAGACAAAAGCACCTGCAAACATCAGCCAAACAGTTCATGTTGGCAGTGCTGCCTGGAGCTCGCAGGCTGTGTCACTGCAGCAGAGCTCCGACAGCCCCGCTCCGGCAGCAGAGCAATCCATCTCCTCCTCTTGCTGGCCTTGGCACCAGTCAATGATCCTCAGCCATTCCTCCAATACCTGCAGGCTCAGTACCACTGCTGGAAGAGCTGGTTCTGTGATTGATGCTGAAGGAAGGGATGCTCAACCCTGCACAGCACTCAACTCTCCCCTTCTGCTGCAGTGGAGGGTAAAGCAAACCCCCAAACCACGAGAATCAAGTCCAGCACACATCAGTCCTTTGCTCATCATGTTCAACATATGCACATTATTGAAAAAGTGGGCCTTGCAGAGACCCCTTTAACACAGGAGGAGAGTGAAGGGGCAATTCTGCTCCTTTCAAGCTCAAAGGACTCAGGGTCTCCAGTTTAGGCTGAAGATGCTAAAATGTCGCAAGACTCTGGGTAGGGTCAGGATTTGCTGACACACAACTGCTGGGGCCAGTCAGCTAACTGGTTGGTGCTCAGAGGAAGAGATCAGGAAGGGACAATAGGAGACTGCACCAATTCTTGCCTCACCAATGTCATTAGGATGAAATTTTTCCTTGTGAGGGTGGGGAGGCACAGGTTGCCCAGAAAAGCTGCGACTGCTCCATCCCTGGAAATGTCCAAGGCCAGGTTGGACGGGGCTTGGAGCAACCTGGGCTAGTGGAAGGTGTCCCTGCCCATGGCAGGGGATGATCTTTAAGGTCCCTTCCAACTCAAACCATTCTGTGACTCCATAATCCTGAAAAGAAGCAAATATGGACAACCCACAACAACCATTACCAAAAGCCCCAGCTAAGATCAGTCCCCTCGTGAGCTACATCAGTTACAACAACATTCCTCCAACCAGAGATGGATTAGTATGTTTAAACTCTCCTTGCAAATCACTCCTAATAAGCAGCTAATTTTTTTTGCAGAGCCCAGGCAGGCAGGTTGATCCAGAGGGCTGGAGCTGCCTGCAGAAATATGCAGTCACCTGACCGGGGCCTCGCAGTCTTCACAGGCTGTTTGGTAAACAGTCATTATAAATAATAAATCAACAGCATGCTAATGAAATGAGCTCTTTTTAGGATGCTTTAGTGAAAGCCTCTAATTTAATATAAAAGAAACTCTAATCCACCCTGCCAAGTTATGAAGAGGACTAAACCATCTTCAAATAATGGCAAAATATTCGGTTCCTGCCTTACTAGCACAGGAACTGAGGGGAAAGCACAGAAGAGGGGTCAGTTCCCCAATCCTTGCATTCAAAGGAGAACTGTTGTACCATGGTGCCTGGAAAACCTGTTAAAACACTGATCCTGTGTCCATGAAAATCAAACACCTGCTATCAGTTTGGTGGGAACTGCCTTCACCCTTCAGTGAATTTTAAAAAGCCTTTCTAACTCAGTGCTGCCATGAGTTGGCCATGGCCAAGTGGTGTTTAACAATGGAGTAAGAAATTTGTTGCTCCAGCATGTTTTCATGTGAAGGAAGGACCTGAGATAGCAAGGACCTAAGAGACACTGAGGTCAGAATGGGAAGGACTGGGAACAAGCAAAATGAGTTGTATGAGTTTGCAGTCAAATTTTGGGCTCATTTAAGTCAAGCTGAGTGTGTATAGAACAGAGCCCTGGTCTGAGAGCCTCATCTTCCCTTGACTTTTGAGTCTGTCCTGAAAATCAGAAGCTTGTTGAAATTATAGCAAAGACACAGACACACAAACATCACTTAGGTGGACAAAGAGAGTCATCAGAAGAAGGGGAAATAAAAGAAATGAGTGAACACAGAAAACTGACTGGGAGAAGGTTGCATGAGAGGCTCTGGGTTTTTTCTCAGTGGGGTTCAGTGGCACATGGATTTGAGAGGATTGAGATGGACTGTTCTATACCATTCCATCTGTTCTTATGTGAGGAACCACATGAAAAAGCTTTTCTTTAAAAGTCATTTATGGATTGATGAAAATTTCTGCCAGCTCAGCACTCTCAGCAATTCTGTACACTTCCCAACTCATCCACACTGCTCCATGCAGCCCAGAGCATTCCTGGAGCTGGGAACCTGAATGCTTGAGTTGAGGAACTGCAAGGAGGAAAAGCCTGAGACATGTGGGAGGGCTGGGGAGTAAGGGTAGGTTGGCTCTGACCTGTGAGGACACAGGGAAGATCTTCACAGCTATCTCTGGTGATGAAGAACAAGAAATGTCCAGTTATAGCACAGAATCACAGAATCATTAAGGTTGGAGAAGACCTCAGATCATCAAGGCCAACCATGAACCCAGCACCACCACCACACCAAGTGCCACAGCCACATGTTTTTTGAACACCTCCAGGGATGGTGACTCCACCACTGCCCTGGGCAGCCTGTTCCAATGCCTGACAAACTTTTCCATGAAGAAATTCTTCCTGATGTCCAACCTGAACCTCCCCTGGTGCAGCTTGAGGCCGCTTCCTCTTGTCCTGTCACTTGTTACCTGAGAGAAGAGCCCAACTCCCACCTGGCTCCCTCCTCCTGTCAGAGAGTTGTAGAGAGGGAGAAGGTCCCCCCTGAGCCTCTTTTTCTCCAGGCTGAGCCCCTCCAGCTCCCTCAGCTGCTCCTGGTGCTCCAGACCCTTCCCCAGCTCCATTCCCTTCTCTGGACTTGCTCCAGCGCCTCAGTGCCTTTCTTGGGGGCTAGATCAGATGGATGCAGAGCCTGAAATCTGCCAGCACCCCTGCCAACAAATGGAGTTTTAATCAATGATCAATTCAAAAGTGCTTGACAGACACATGGGAGGTGATGATATTCCACAGGATGCAACAACTGAAGACCCGACTCCGTGCACAGAAGAGTGAGCAGCAGTTGGACAGAGGCTGCTCAGCCCAGGGCATCCTGTTGGTCGTAGATGACCAGTTAATCTTGATCCCCACCACACCACCTGAATAAAGCAAGGCAGAAACCAGTCCAGAATGTCTGGACAACACCAGAGGGCTGGTGTTGGATCAGAGCTCCCAGTCAGTACCTCAGCTGCTGACAGTGACCTGTGGTCAGAGCAGGGCTGAGAGGAGCAGCCAGCACTCAGTGCCTGATTATTTTCTCTCATTTCCTATGCAAGTCTCTCATCATCATCTCACTCATCCCACAGTGACCCACAGCTGCACTGATTTACGATGCTGTGCGTGCACTGGCATCACACACCAGGCAGTGCAGCTGCTGGGTTTTATACTCCAGCCTTCCTAGGTGCTGCAGAAAACACAAAATACAGCCGGTCCCTGTCTCAACAGAGCATGCAGCCTTCTGCAGAGACACCAAAACATGCCTCACCTTCATGCAAGTTTTCAATAGATAGAGTGCCTCTTGTCTGTTTAATAAGGAACTGTCTAAATATGCATGAATCCAATCAAGTAAAACAGCTATCTGTCTGCCTGGGAGTTTGAAATGGCTCCGGGTTACACTTTATTCCTTTATTTAAATTTTTAAAAAGGAGGGTACTCCAGTGCAACAATGTCTTGCTGTATTATATTTACACAAAAGCCATATTCACAGAACCATAGAATGTTTGGGTTGGAAGAGACCTTAAAGATCATCCAATTCCACCTCCTGCCATGGGCAGGGACACCTCCCACTAGCCCAGGTTGCTCCAAGCCCTGTCCAACCTGGCCTTGGACACTTCCAGGGATCCAGGGGCAGACACAGCTTCTCTGGGTAACCTGTGCCAGGGCCTCCCCATCTGCACAGGGAAGAATTTCTCCTAATATCTAATCTGACTCTGCCCTCTGGCAATGGGAAGCCATTCCCCCCTGTCCTGTCACTCCAGGCCCTTGTCAATAGTTTCTCTCAATCTTTCCTGTCGGCCCCTTCAGGTACTGGAGGGTCGAAATTAGTTCACCCCAAAGTCTCCTCTTTTCCAAGCTGAACAATCCCAATTCTCTCAGTCTTTCCTCACAGCAGAGCTGCTCCATCTGATCACCTTGGTGGCCTCCTCTTGACTCCTTCCAACAGGTGGATGCCCCTCCTGTGCTGGAGCCCCCAGAGCTGAGTACTGGCCTTTGTCTATGCTGGGATTTCTTCTGGATAAAATAGGGCTGGGCTTGGCCATGGAAACAGCTCCCTGACCTGAAGGGCAGAGCCCAGCCACACCTGTCCTGTGCTCTCAGACACACAAGAGCCTCTGCCTCGCTCCATTTGTCAGCTCTGCTGGCATGAGATGAGCCAGCTCGCAGAAAACAAGACAGTCCAAGGGGCTGGGTGCTGCAGAGGTGCCAAACCTCTGTGGTCTGCCGAGGGAGAGCTCTCAGACCTTGGAAAGCCAGGTCAGACCTGGGACTCGACTGGCTCTGTCGCTTTAGAGCCATTCATGACCATTTCCCCACACCCCTGTGTGCTCAGACTGTGATCTATCTGACATGGACACATACCTGGAGACCATTGTAACAAAGGTAACAGGTATTTGTGCTCTCCTTGAAAATCTACAGCCACAGCAGCTCAGTAGCATCTTCACGAGGTTCTTACCAACACAATGTGAGACCAAGATGCTCATCAGGCACTGCTGGTTTCCAGCTGCATGGACAGAAGTGGTGCCTTTTCAAAGGTGGTACCATGGCTGCCAGTGAACACAGCCATCCAAGGATCCCTGCAACCTGTGAGGACTGGGATTATTTTAAAGCAACACTGTTTACCACAGTAACAGCAGAGACTGTCTGTTTTGGGGAACCCCTGACGAGATCCCACCAAGTGCATTCAGCTGCAACTTGGAATAGCAGCAAAAACCATGGGCAAACCTTGTGGCAGGTTTGTCATCCTCCTTCTTACACTGCCTAGTTCTCAATGGCATCAAAGGCTTTGGTAGACACCTCAGAGACCTTTTATCTTAATGATGAGCTGCCCTTCATGTTGCTACACTTCCTGATGCCACACTACTTTTCTCCAACCTCAGTCATGTTCTACTCTGCCTCTAAAGGCAGGTTAGGCTTAGATTTAGGATTAGAGTTAGGAGAACAGATGCACCTCGTAGCAAGTCCTGAAGATAATTTGCTTGAAATTCATGGAGAACAAAGCAGGGTGCCCTGATGACGTGTCAGGCATGTGGCCAAAATCACATTGCTATGGACCTTCCCTTGTCAGCCAGAAACTCTCAGCCTGTACTGCACACCTGATGCCCTCTGGGAGACAGAGAATAACCACAGCAGGCGGGGCTGGAGGAGCCAAGAGCGATGGCCACAAGTCAGCGAGGAGACATTGCAGCACAGGAATCCTCAAGGGCAGCCAGAGCCATCTGGCAGAGGTGGCAAAGTTCATGTCCCACAGAGGTGTCTGCTGTCACCTGGGACCAAAGGCTCCACAGGCTGTGTGATGGAAATCCTCCTGAGCTCTGCAGCGTGGCCAAGCAGGTCAGGCATCGAAGGAACTGACACAACCCTTCCCAGTTCCCCCAGCCTTGCCTTTGCTGGCCACAGCCACGGCCACCTGGAAGCTCAGACAAGTCCTGGGAGCCGCTGCCACGCTGGAGTTACGTGTCCACGGGTGGAAAGTGGTTATTCCACAGCTGGAAATGGAGCATTCCTGTTCCATGGGAGGCTGAAGGGCTGCTTCCCCAGCCTGACTACAAAACCCAACAGGAGGCCACTGTGGTGAGAAGCAGCAGCTCCCATGCCCCCATTTGCACAGGCTGAAGAGACTGAAGAGTCTCTTCAAAGCTGACGCAGCCCCTGGGGCTGCCTTGGCTGGCTAAGACTGGCTCATGAGTCATTGAAAATTACTTTGCTGTGCTCCAGCCCACAGGCTCGAGGGCAGGGAAGAGTTATGGTGACCCAGCTACCTAAAACACTGTCCTGGAGCCGCTGTTCTGTCTGTGAATGACTGAATGAAGAGCCCTGGGCTTTCAACAGGAGTAAAAACTCCATGAGAACTCTCAGGTTTATTCCGTATTCTGTCTCCCCTCTCTTTTCCAGACCTTTGCTGTCTCCAGCTCAAGCAGCAAAGTAGTCATGCAACTTTGATATTTGCTGTAAAAGGAAACCACAGCAGCAGCAGGCTGGTTGTCCGTGCTGCCCCACTGCCTGTGTGTTCCTGGTGCCTCTCACAGGAGCACTTTATTGGATGCTCCCAGCATCCAACTGCCTGCATGTTCAAAGAAGGGGAAGTTGTGATGTTACCACCGTCATGACCTTCAGAGAAAGGGCCTAATTATTCCCAAGCAGGCAGCTTAGTGCTGGGCAGCTGCTAATGAACATTGATAGGGAATGAAACGCATCCAGATGCAAATTTCAGAACTGGCCGAAGAGGTTTATGGTGGAGATGATCCTGTGCTGGCTGCAGCTTCATGGTTTTGCTGTGGCTGAACCTTCCCAGAATTCTGTCCATCTCAGACACCCCTTTTCATCCCCTTCTCCACATCCTCCCAAGCTGATTACAAACTGAATGCCCGTGGCCATTGCAGGGAGCAGAGCTGTAGGCTGGAGGCTGCAGTTTGTCTTGCAGGGACCAGGTTTTGGTCTTCAGGGGGGTCTCAGCAGTGCAGGGGCTGAATCGCCACCTGCAGCAACTGCCTTTTGTTTTGGGATGCATGGAAAGTGAGCTGCAGCGTCTCTGTGGAAAGGAGCCAAGCGAAGGCACTCCCAAGGAGGACACAACAGTTCAAAGTGCCAGGCTTGGATCACCAGGAGCCCTTGGCAACAGCAGCAGAAATGCAGCAAAGTGAGGAGGGCATAATTCTGGGGAGTGGTAATGCTGTGAGAAACAGAGAGGTGGGGCAGAGCAACTGAAAACAGCCTCTGAGCTGGGCAGGTTGCAAAAGGAGCAGTTGCTGGTTCCCATGTAGCCAAACTGCATCCCTAAAAGCTGTGTGTGCTTCGCACAGAAAGCTGTGCTGGGGGCTGTGATTGCAATCACCACTGGCAAGACCCTTTCTAGGCATGGGAGGGGTGATAACGGGCTTGTCTGTTGTCAGCATCCTGAAGGAGCCCGGGATGCCCTGGCAGGCTGTCACCAGTGCGTGCTCAGTCCCTGCTGCCTGGCTGCCTGTCCAATTCCACCTTGCACAAGACAAGCAAAACACAAAGAGGAGGTTGCAAAAAGCTCAAGTGCCCTGAAGACAAGAAGTGTCAAAAACCAGGCTGCCTGCTCAGCCTGGCTTTGGCAGACCTCAGAGTGCCAACAGGAACAAGTCTTACATTTTACAAGGGGAAACATGCCTTGTTTGGTGTTGAAGGGGTTCAGCCTGTGGAAGGCTGTTTGATGTTTCCCTTCCCCAGTGAATCCAGTGGGTGTCCTGGCCTTGCTCAGGGCAAGCCTCCCTAATGCTCTCATGGTGATGGAAGTGTTTGTCCCTCCTGGGCTGGGCTGTAAGATGTCTAATTCTGATTTTTAGCTGCTTGAGGAAAAAGTATCAGAATCAGTAAGATGTCCAGTGTGTGAAGATCTCGCCCTGCACCACCCCTGCATGATGGAGTGGACTGGCCCCTGTGCTGCACAGGAGCTCCCAGCCAGCACGAGCACTGACAGCTCTGCTTGGACTACACCTTTGCCTCTGCTCTCCCAGTGCCTTTCCCAGAGGGCAGAGGTGGAGGGGACTGCAGACAGCACCCCTTCAAGCAGCCATTCCTGCAGAACCACTCAGCCTCTCAGGAATGTGTGACTCCCTCAAGGGCCAAGCTCCTACCAGCCCCATTCCCCCTCATCTTGGAGGGACACACACGAGGGACACATCCAGAGGGCATAAGGATTTTGTCAGAGCTCATCTCAGGGGTCATCTGCCTTTCCCAGAGTGTCTCACATTCACCTCATACTATTCATGATCTCACAGCTTGCTGCTCACTCATGGTTTTCCTATGGCAGTGGCATGACAGGTGGCAGAGGTGCTCCCTGGAGCAGTATTCCCACATACCTCATTCCCTTGCCACTCTAGGACCCAAACCCCTCAGTCACTCATCATCAGACTTGTGCTCCAGACCCTTCCCCAGCTCCATTCCCTTCTCTGGACTTGCTCCAGCGCCTCAGTGCCTTTCTTGGGGGCTAGATCAGATGGATGCAGAGCCTGAAATCTGCCAGCACCCCTGCCAACAAATGGAGTTTTAATCAATGATCAATTCAAAAGTGCTTGACACTCACATGGGAGGTGATGATATTCCACAGGATGCAACAACTGAAGACCCGACTCCGTGCACAGAAGAGTGAGCAGCAGTTGGACAGAGGCTGCTCAGCCCAGGGCATCCTGTTGGTCGTAGATGACCAGTTAATCTTGATCCCCACCACACCACCTGAATAAAGCAAGGCAGAAACCAGTCCAGAATGTCTGGACAACACCAGAGGGCTGGTGTTGGATCAGAGCTCCCAGTCAGTACCTCAGCTGCTGACAGTGACCTGTGGTCAGAGCAGGGCTGAGAGGAGCAGCCAGCACTCAGTGCCTGATTATTTTCTCTCATTTCCTATGCAAGTCTCTCATCATCATCTCACTCATCCCACAGTGACCCACAGCTGCACTGATTTACGATGCTGTGCGTGCACTGGCATCACACACCAGGGAGTGCAGCTGCTGGGTTTTATACTCCAGCCTTCCTAGGTGCTGCAGAAAACACAAAATACAGCCGGTCCCTGTCTCAACAGAGCATGCAGCCTTCTGCAGAGACACCAAAACATGCCTCACCTTCATGCAAGTTTTCAATAGATAGAGTGCCTCTTGTCTGTTTAATAAGGAACTGTCTAAATATGCATGAATCCAATCAAGTAAAACAGCTATCTGTCTGCCTGGGAGTTTGAAATGGCTCCGGGTTACACTTTATTCCTTTATTTAAATTTTTTAAAAGGAGGGTACTCCAGTGTAACAATGTCTTGCTGTATTATATTTACACAAAAGCCATATTCANCTTGTACTGAGGGGCCCGAACATAGCACATGACTCCAATATGATTCCAACCTGCTTTGGAATTAACTTGATGCTTTTAGATGTAAATAAGATTATCAGGAATACTACTGATCAAATATCCACAAAAAATAGCAAAGGACATCCCTAATGATATCACTGGCTAAGCAGAGGAACACAGTCTGGTTAAGCAGACTGGCAGGTAAGACAGGACACTCAGAGCATCCATCAGGCAGGTGCAGCTCCAAGAGCTCTTGGACACAGCTGCAAGGTTAGAGCATCCCGGGGGATCTTCCACTTACAGACACTGAGTTGAAAAGGGACCTTGAGCAGTCATCTGCTCCATCCTCCTGCTCAAAGCAGGGCTAATTTAAAGAGTAAATCAGGTTGCTCGGAGCCTTATCTTCCTTATAGGTTATAAATAAACTGGACAATTCCAAAGCCAATGCAGAGGCAGGATATCTTCTTATCAAGAGCATTGATTAAGTCTCAGTGTTTTTCAGGGAGCAAGAGCCTGAAGTTTCTTGGTCATTTTTGTTTATGTCTGCACTAGGTCACCAGTGACAGAAAAATTGGTTGAATTGTACCTGTCAGGACTTCTAAGAGATACCCTGTTTCGTGGGAAAATGCATCTTCTTGACAAAGTGGAACTGCTTGGTCACAGGGTGATCTTGGATGAGGAGTCAGAAGGGATAATTTCCAAAATAACAGGCTCAGGGGTGAAGATGTCCCATGAACTGTCTGAATGAAATCAGGAGACTCCTTCAGCAGAATAGAAACCTGTCCACCCCAAGGAACCTGGACATCCCTGAAGTTGCCAGTAGCACCAGAGCTGCCAATCCAGTAAAACTGATCTTAGACAGATGTTCGGGTAAAGTTCACCTTGCAGGAGGAGACAGTTCAGTAAAAAAAACTTGTGCAGTTGGAAAGGATATTTACTAACAAAGTAGTAAAGATCTAGATCTTGATCTAGAATTCCCACGTAATTTCTGGCTGGGAAACAATAGGGAAATGTCCCAGTTTAAACAAAGCCAGGCTGTCTCCAGCACACTTTGTTTCCAGCAGAATTCATGTCCATGTCACATCAGCTGGCCCCAGATTAGCTCTGTGTCTGCAGCTGACCTGACCTGGGCAAAGTGGACTGAAAAAAGAAGACAAGAAGTCTTCCTGTTGACTTGTGAAGAGGTGGCATCAACCTCCCATCTTTGTTTCTTGATATATTTGCCTTATCTTTTAATGTACCACATGGCACAGCCCCATTCTTAGGGACGATAGGTCTAGATGTAAAAAAATGCAGCCCATCAATGCATCTACTTCATTAACTCTGTGCCTCAGAGTCTGCCCCAAATCCTCTGGTGCTGAAGGTGTGTGACCAAGGGTGATTTATGACAAAGTAGTCCCATTTCAGCAGAGAGGTGGCTGAGTGCTCACCCTTCACCCTGACCACAGGCTCTCCCTGGTACGTGTCTTCCACAAAACAAAGGAAACCACCACGGTGACTCTGTCCTGCTGGCACAGGGCTGGGTTGTGCCTCTGGAACCGGGCCACTTGTGTGGAACTGGGGGTGGCTGCACAGCTGCAGCACAAGCAAACTGTCCTGAGAGGAGGCAGTGGAGAAGACTGCACTGAGTGCATTGTGATACAGAAGAAGTGTTAGAGCTAATCCATTGCCATCTGTCTTTATTTTGCTAACCCGTTCAGTTGGACGCCACAGAAGTGCATTCACAGCAGATGAGCTGGGAGAGCCGTGGCATGGCAGCTCTTGGATTACTGGCATGAAAAGAATCCTTTTGTTCACGAGCCAGGAAGATTAGCTGCTGCCACGTCTGTGTCTGGTTTGTAGGACAAGAAAGAGAAGATGCAGCTCTCTTGCTGCCTTGGCCACTGCTTTGTGGCATCCCAGCTCCAGCTCTTTTCTCACCTCCCTCTTGCTTTATCCTTCCTCTGCTCCTTCCTTCCTGCTCTCTCCTCATCTCGAGCTTTCTCTGTCTTTTCCATCTGCTTCTCTCCTCTCTTGGCATCTCCTCTGCTTCTGCTTGAGTGCACACAATATCCCTTCTCCTCTTCCCCGAGTTCAGGCGGGCAACAGAAAAGTTCAGGGCGGCGCCAGCTCCCCTCCTCCGAGGTGCTTTACCTGCGGCCCCTGCTGCGAGAAAAATTGGCTCGCACCGCCTGATCCCAGGCAATTCCGTTCGCAGCGGGCGCTGGGGATAAAGCGCTTCAGCGCGAGGCGGCTGCGTCGTCCTTAATCGCGGGGCTGCCGGTGCCAGTTGGGCGAGCGGCTGCTCTGCAGGCTGCCCTCGGGACAGCGGAGCCGGGCAGGAGGAGGGCCGGTCCATCCAGACCCCGTGGCCGTGCGCTGCCGGAGCCTCCGGAGCGCCGTGACCCATTTAGCGGCTCCCCAGACGACCCCGGGCGCGCCGTGACCCGCGGTTTGAGAAGCGCTTCTCTCAGCAGGAGCAAAAGCCCTCTGTGTCCTTTAATTCCGGGAGTGCCACGCTGGGAGGAGATGCCCTTCAGATGCCCTCTCTGCTGTACCTGCAGGCTCTCTGCAGAGCACAGAGGAAACCTGGTCCTCTCTCATTTAGGGGTAAGGGCACAGTCCCAGCTCCAGGGCAGGAGTGCAGGGTTGCACATCTGCCTCCTGCACCCTGGAGGCTCGATGGGGGTGATCCTACCTCCGTCATGCACACCTGGGCTTTGCCAGTGTGGGTCCCAGCAGGACCTGCAGAGATCAGAGCTGCCTCCTGCTGATGCCTCCCCTGGAAGAGGATGAAACGTGGAGTTGAGGTGGGGAAGGGAGGTGAGAAATGTTCCTTCCTCCCCATCCAGCTGCTGCTGCATCATCCATGCCATCCCCAGCATCAGCTGCTGCTGCACTGCCCTTCCCTGAGCTCCAAGAGGTCTGGCACAATGTGCATCCTGCAATCAGGCTTGCTCTGGGCAGACTGACCTCAGGGCTGCATTCCAAGAGAGACGCTGGTGAACAGGACTGTCCCCCACAAGCTGTTGGGGAAATGCAGCCTTGTACCAGCCAGGATAGTTGGGGACACTCACAACCTGCTCAGTGGTGTGCAAGAGTCCCAGACATGCTCTTGTAACTCCACCCTGTACACTGCAGTTACCAGGATCTGTGCCACAGCCGACATTCCCAAATGCATCACCGCTGCACGTGCAGTGTCTTCTGTGTGGGGCTAAAGAGGGTAAAGAAAGGTGTTTGACTGCTTCAGGTGCTTCCAGTTCCTCCCTAACAGAGGTGAAAGCTCACCCAAGTAAAAAAATTCCCCAGAAACAGGTCTCCTAGTAGTGCCTGAAGCAGGTGCAGTGGATGAGAACGAAGATGTGCCTCCAGGAGCCAAGCTGCTCCCTGTCCCCCCAGAGGCTCAGCCCTCCTCCAGCATCCTTCACAGCTACCTCTGACTTTCAATCCACGTTCGTGAAAAAACTTCATAATCTCCCTGACTAGGGAAGGTTTTGGGTCATATACAGATGGATGGAAGGAAATTAATTTTCTGCTTGGGCACTGAATCGTCCTAGGAGAAGACCTTCATCTCACACTGCAGCTCACTGGACCATGCCAGCCTGTTGAATTTCCTCGTGTGACACTGCGAGGGGCTGTTTGGGCCCTTCGCAATCAAATAGAAGTCAGAGATACATAAAAGATGAGAAATGAGAATCCCTGCGGCCCTGCAGGGTGAAAAAACCCCCGCTGGCAAGAACACAGTCAGAATTTGACCCCCCATGGTTTTCAAAGCTGATCAGTAATCTGGGGGTACCTGAAGCTCAGCAAATTCACCAGCATGGGGGTGTCATGCTGGTCGAGTGGTTTAGGGTGCTGCCAGCCAGGTGCCTGCAATCACCAATAGTTTGTAGACTAGAAACTCATGAGGCCTCCACTGTTGCCATCTCCTGGGAGCCAAGAAGGAATCTCATGCCCTTGCACATCACATCCCTGCATCGCTCAGCAGTTGGACAATCAGGGTCCTCCCTGATCCCCACAGGGAAGCTGAGCTCCCCCCACCATAAGGTTAGAGAGCACCCAAAGAGGGGCAATGAAGATGGGGAGGGCCTTGATTTGAAGCCATGTGAGGACACTGAGGGCACTTGGTGTGTTCAGCTGGAGCAGAGGAGACTGAGGGGAGACCTCACTGCAGTTACAACTTCCTGGGCAGGGGCAGAGGAGGAGCAGGCATTGAGCTCTGCTCTGTGTGACCAGTGACAGGACCCCAGGGAATGGCCTGAAGTTGTGTCAGGGCAGATTTAGGTTGGATATTAGAAAAAGGTCCTTCCCCCAGAGGATGGTTGGGCACTGAACAGGCTCCCCAGGGCAGTGGGCACAGCACCAAGGCTGACAGAGCTCCAGGAGTGTTTGGGTGATACTCTCAGGCACAGGATGTGACTCTAGGGGATGGTCCTGTGCAGGGCCAGGAGTTGGACTCGATGATCCTTGTGGGATATTCTGTGATCCTCTGCAGCCAGGCAAGACCATGGCACCTGCAGCTTTCCACTTCAAAACATCCTCGCACACTGACCTTTGTAAATAGTAGTCGCCTTCCCGGTTCCCACTTTTCTCCCTTTGGCTTGGAAGCAACCTGTGTGGTCATGGGTCTGATCCTGCCTGACCTGACTCCCTTCTGCCCTCCCAAGGGTCGAGTCCCTGCGCAATCGGGACCTTCTCCCGCGGGAGCTCCTGGCTCTGCACATCAGATCCAGCACTGGGCAGGGGAGCAGCTGGGGCAGTGGGCACGGCTGGCAGGGGGTGCCCAGGCTGGAGCAGCCACACCAGCACTGCAGGGCTTCCAGGTGTTGGGTTTCCATGTGCAGGAGGAGAGACGTGCGGGATCATCGCTCCCCTCGCGGGCAGGGGCTGGCCATGGCCCTGCCAGCACCCCTGGATCAGATGGGAGCTGAAGGGCTGCCTGGCTCTCCGTGACTCAGCAATAATGCTTTGGGTAGTTAACATTTCATTATCATTTTTAAAGGCTAAGTGGCTTTTACCACCTGAGAAGTATATTAATGGCCCCAGTAAAACACTCCCCTGAGTGCCCTAATGCTTCTGTTATATCGATTCATTTCCCCCCTCCCCCCTTTCTTTCTTTCTTTTTTAAAACATTTTTTCTCTCTCCCTGCATGTATTCCCCCATTATGAAAAATACACACTCATTTATACGGTGCAGACAGGGGGAATAATGCCGTCCTCCAACTAATAACACCGCTGAATCCTCCCCTCCTCACTTGCTTATTACTCCCCGCAGCAGAGAGACAAGAGGCAGATGGTGACAAATTCCTTCCCTGCCCCCACAGATGATCAGCTTATTCCCTGGAGTACAAGGGGGTTTCTTGGGGTTTGGGAGTGGGTTCCTTCAGCCTCTGGAAACCTCCTCTCCCATGGGTTGTGCTGCTGCTTGTGTCTTGTCCCCTCACTTCAAGAAAGACAGTGAGGGGCTGGAGCGTGTCCAGAGAAGGGAACAGAGGTGGGGAAGGGTCTGGAACATAAGTCTGATAAGGAGCAGCTGAGGGAGTGAGGGGACTCAGCCTGGACAAAAGGAGCCTCAGGGGGACATTCCCACTCTCTACAACTCCCTGATGGGAGGGTAGAGAGGTGATGGGAGGGTAGAGCCAGGTGGGGGTCAGGTTCTGCTTCCAGGTAACAACGGACAGGATAAGGGAAAACAGCCTCAAACTGCCGCCAGGGGAGGTTCAGGTTGGTGTGATGGGAATGCTGGGAAGACACATCAGGAAGAATTTCTTCACAGAAAAGGTTGTCAGGCATTGGAACAAGCTGCCCAGGGCGGTGGTGGAGTCCTAAAATGTAGCACCAAACTGCTCCCTCCGTTATGTAAGGTTTGAGATGGATGCTCAGGGATCTTCACACAAGGTCTCCATCCCAGGAAACGGGTGCCACACAGAATCACAGAATTATAAAGGTTGGAAAAGACCTCCAAGAAAACTGAGTCTAACCTTTGACTGATCATCACCTTGTGACCCAGCCCAGAGCACTGAGTGCCACATCCAGTCATTACTTGAACCCTCCCAGGCATGGTGACTCCACCACTGCCCTGGGCAGCCCCTTCCAATGCCTGACAACCCTTTAAGTGAAGAAATTCTTCCTGATGTCCAACCTGAACCTCCTCTGGTGCACCTTGAGGCCATGTCCTCTTGAAGAAGATCCTCCCCTTCACAAATGCAGACCCCAAATTCCTGGATGCCACCTCCTGCACAGGTCAGGCAGGAGCCTCCCAACCCAGAGCTGGTGGCTGCTGCTGCTGTTGGGTCCCACAGTGAAGGACTTGCCACATCACCAGTGGCACAGCAGTGCCATGTGAGCTCCTCTGAGCTGCTGAGCAGTGAGAGGCTGTTACAAACCTGGGTTCTTGCACAGCAGCACTTCAGGCTTGATAGCAATGAGAGGCTGTGAAAAAACAGGAGAGTTCCACATTCCCAGTGGAAGACTCTCACAACTCCTGACCCATGCTGAATGTGGAAACTGGGAAGGGTTTGGATCAATGCACCAGGAGTTGCAGGAAACAGGTGAGGCACCATTTGGTCAAAGCTGTGTTGAATTTGGCACCAGTGGCACCAAAGCCCAATGTGTAACAGAACACACCAGTCACGTAGCTCATTATTTCCAGTCACAAAACATAATTTTTCACTATCAGTGGGGATGGAGCTTGGGACACTTTAAAACCCTTCTTTTCTGACTGGGGTAGCAGCCACCAAGGCAGACTCCAGCTGCACAACATGCAGCCCCAGCCCAGCTGGGGTAACAGGAGCTTCATAATTTCCTTTTTTCCATTAAACCTTTTTGCTATTTTTCAATTTCCAAACTTCTTCCTAATTCCTAAGTTCCATCCATGTAAAATTAGCTGTTTGTACAGCACCAAGAGCCAGTGGACCCCACTCTCTAGCCACAGATGCTTCATTTCTAGGACTCTCAGTTTTTCCAGTCCCTAAATCTGAGGAAGTATACTCCTCCCAGCATTTATTCTTCAACAAGCAAACCCTCTATTCTTTGCTGCCTTTCTAAATGACCTTTCCCTATCTTGTCATGAATCCCTATCTAAACTATGTGGGACAAGTGACTTCTTCTCATTGTCTCTAACATTTGTTGATGTAAAAGGGATTTCTTATCTCTGGTGAAATACACCTCCCCTTTTCTCATTCAGTTTTTTTTTGCTATTTCAGGTGAGCTACAGAAATTAATTTCAGCAGTTTCTTGTCTCAGTCCTTTTCTCCTTCAGGAGCTCAAAGGCAGCTTCCTGCACTTCCCAGCCCTCTGGGAGGGAGGCTGCAGGCATCCTTAAGAGCCACTGAACCTTGTTCCAGCCCAGAGGGACTCAGCCCTCCCCTCCTCTCTTCCAGACCTTGACATCCTTTGCATATATATCCTGACCTCAGGCTTTCTGCATGCCAGGCAGGGGTGTGCTCCCCTGTGACTCTTGGAAGCTCTGGAGGGAGGAGCAGGGACAGTTTGTGGGGAAGAGGCACAACAGCAGCAAGGAGAAAGGGAGGAGGGTGTCACCACCCGGGCCAGGAGTGAGTAGTGACTTTATCAGCTGGCTCCTCTCAGCACACCGAGCTGCCTCCAGAGCAGCATAACCCACCAGCTCTCAGGCATGGCCACCTCCCCCAGTTCATTCTGGAGGTTTCAGAAGCCACCCCTGCACACACCAGCAGTGGCACAAGCAGTAGGAGCCTTCCATTCCCGAGAGCTGAACCTCTGATGGACCAGTGGTCCATCATATCCTCTATTTCAGTGATTCCTTGACCACTTCCCGGCCTCTCCAGCCCCTCTCTCCACCTTGCCTGCTCTCCACTGGCTCCCCAAAGCATTACCCCCTCTCTTCCCGCTGCGTGCCCCCTTTCCCACCCAGCTCCTGCTTCTTCCATCACCTCCAGCTCAGTGACATGCTGCTGGAGTGGAGGGGACACGGCTGCTGGGGGGATCTGCAAGATACGGTGAGATGAGATGAGGAAGCTGGCTGAACTGATGCCCAAGTCTGCAGACTGTCACATTCAGAGCTGCTCTCCTGGAAGTGAGAAAATTTGGTCCCGATAGTAACACTTGGATCGCTGCTTTGCACAGATGTAACTCCTTTCTCCAGCTTCTGTTTTAATACGCGCGTTCCTGCCTATTCCTGGAGATGCAGTTCGGTGCACGCTGCCGGATGGAGGGAGCAGCCCAAGACACGCAGTCAGCCTGACTCTGCAGCCAAGGGGCTTCCCATTGTTCTCCCAAAAAGCTGGCCGAATCCAGAGTTCTGCCATCCCAGGGGGGTCACGCCTGGATCCCAGCATATCCCACTCAAAACCACCGCCCAGCCCTCGACTTCCAACCATCGCATTTCATCTGGGGACAACGAGAGCTTGACGCCACACCCTCCTTTTTCTTCCACCTCTACCAGGTTCATGCTACCTGTGCCAGGTGTGCTGGAGCGAGGAGGCTCGGGGGATGCTCTTCAACAGCACGTTGCTGCAGCCATGTGGTGTCCTGGCAGCCGGGGAGCCTGGGCTGGAGCGGGAAGGGCGGCTGCGCACGGGCGGCGGGACCCGGATCGTGCTGCAGCTGCAGCAGGAGCTGCCTGGCTTTGGGGCTTTCCGATTCACAGCCCTAATGCAACATTAATGGGCTTTGCTGGCGCTGAATATTTATAAACCAGGAGCAAGTTCCTACCCATCTACCGAGAAACTGAGGGCTGCAGGGCACAGAGCAGGGACGCGGCCTCTGTCTCGCCACGGGGGGTGGGGGCGGCTGGCCAGGACCCTTCCCGCCTGCCCTGCCCACCCCACTTGGGAAGGGGAAGGAGGTGTGGGCAGGGAGAACCCATAGCTGAGCTGTCTGCATCACCTCTCCCTCCCCTTTCAATCCTACATCTCTGCCTAAATTTGTGGAAAACCACACCAGCTCACACCAACCCACATCCCCTCCCTCTCCTGTCTCCCCTCCTAACATCCTTGTGCTGCCGAAGCCCTTCCCAAAGCCTGACTCTCCTGACTGGGGTCTCTTGTCCCCTTCCTCTGCTCCCCTCAGCATCCCCTTTCCTTCCCACCTCCCCCACCAGACATCTCCCTTCCCCAGCCCCTGCTCTCCTCAGCTCTCCTTGTCTCTGATTTGACCATTTCCCAAGGCTCCTTCCCCTCTTGCTGCACATCCTGGAGATGCCACCGGGACCTGGTGGCCACACGGCCCCTTCCCTCCTCCCACCATGTCCCTGAGGCAGCTGAGCCATGCAAACCACCGGCACAGGCACAGGCGGGTGGCACATCACACCAGGGGACTGTGCCCACCAGGGCAGGGAGGAGACCCTGAGGACAGCCTCTCCCAGGCCCCTGTGGCTCCATTCCACACTGCTGTGCACAGTGGCCTGCGGTGATTGCTCCAGCCTTTTTCAGCAGGAAAAGCACATGGAAAAAACACCTTTTTTCCCCATTTAACCCAGTTTCAGAGGGATGCTCTGGTTTTTGTTTGTCCCTTTAAATCTTTTATGTGGAGACAGAATGAGGAATCACCCTGTGATGGCTATCTGGCCGGCCAGAGGGAGATGCCAGGCCCCAGGGGACATCACTTTTGGGATGTGGGCAGTTTATGTCTCACCCAGCCTCCTTAAACCACTTCTTCCTGGGGTAGGTGGAAAGCCCTCCTTGGGTGTGGAGGGAAAGCCCAGGAAACCTCTGACCCACCTGGGGCGAGGCTGCATGGTTGGGCTCTTCTCCAGTTCACTTCACCTTGCACCAGGCTCTGCAGCTGAGGGTGCTCAGGGGGAGTCCTGGGAGCCAGGGACATCCCCCCTCCCCATCCCCACCACCCAGGGAGTGCCCGGTGGCCCAGGCCACCTCTCTCCTCTCCTGTTTGTGCCGTCAGCTGCAGCAATGAAAGCACCTCCCCTTCCCAGCCCTACATTAAAAGAGCCGGACCTAAAATTAATTTAGCCCTGCTCTTTGTTGTGGACAATACAGAGGGGATATTGTGTGTGGGGAGAGAAAGGCTTTTTGTTTGGGTGAGGAGACAGCGGCGGTCTGTTCTTGCGGACATCTGAAAACAAGGCTGGGAAGAGCGGCCCTTTAAGTTCGGCTGAAGCAAAAACACACAGCCCCATCTCACAATTAAACACAGTATCAAACCGAGAAAGGATCAATTGAGCCTAAAACAGAAAGCTCCCCATGTGACAGATTCCAGAAAGTACGTGATACACCATGCCCAGGGCTAGTACATGCCTGCTGTGTTTCCCAGTACATGATTAATTTGACTCAGGGCAGGAGGCTGCAGGCAAGGGATCTGCAGCACACACTGAAAAGTTTTAACACTTTGAAGACTGGAAGCGCGGCTGAGCGCCGGAGACAAAGGCAAAGGCGGCAACGAGCGGTGGGAGCACGGGCTGGACGGACCCACGGACGGGCGGTGACTCGGTTTTCAGCCCGTCGCCAGCACGGGAAGCGCTTCCCGCCGGAGGCCAGCACCGGCATCCCCCTCCCAGCATCCCGCCTCCAGCCCCGCGGGAGGCTGCTCCCCACGGCCGCGCTCCGGGAAAGATTTGCGGCGGGGGTCCATAGGACAGTCCCTGGGCTGCAGCCTCATCCCTTGGGGACTGACAGGGGTCGCCTGGGCAGGAGGTCTGCTTCCCTCGTCCGGTCTTACAGGTGACCTTGGAGATGCGCAGATTAGAAGCAATTAATATATTAGTCGTGTAATTGCTGGAGAGTGCAGATGAAGCCAACGGGCACTTTCCCCGGGAGGCAAGGGGTGGCGCTGCGACACCAGCGGAGCAGTCTGTCCTGGTGGGGTGCAGGCTGGGGACACTGGGGTGGCATCCCCAAAGCTGCCCCCTCCCTCCACTGGCTGGTCACAGGGGGACACGGCTTTTCTAAGGGCAGGATGCGATCTTGGCCAAGGGATGCAGGCTGGGGACACAGGGGTGGCATCCCCAGAGCTGGATGCTCTCTGTCCCCACTGCCCAGCTATGGGGGACACTGCCCTTCCAACAGCAGGACACCACCCTGACTGAGGGGTGGAGGCTGGAGACACAGGAGTGGCATCCCCAGCATTGGATGCCATCTGTCCCCTCTGTCCAGATGTGGAAGATGCAGCCCTTCCAGCAGCAGGACAGCACCCTGGCTTAGGGGTGAAGGCTGGGGATGGGGATGGCATCCCCAGAGCTGGGTCCCATGCCCCTCCTTGGGGGATACAGCCCTCCCTCAGGCAGAGCTCACCACCCCAGCCAAGGTCCACACCAACTAGCCCTGCACAATCTGTTGAGCAGGTGCTCCATCCTGGTGGTCCATCTTGGGGGCAACGTGTGGCCCACAGAGGCCACAGCCATGGGACTGGGGGGACTGGTGTGCAGCATCTGGCATTACTGGGCTAAGACAGTCCAAGTCTCCCCTGAAAGCAAACAGAGCCCAGGCTCTGCTCTCCCTAGGATGGCTGGAGACAGGACCTCACAGCTCTGCTGCTTGCTGTCGGCCTCTTTTCCCAGGCCTGGGAATGGTTTCAGCTTGAGAGCTGCTGCCCATCCTCAGTCCCAGCTCTGGACCCTCCACACTGACACAGGATGTGCTGCAGCCCATCACAGGAGCCCCATGGTTTGGGGGTGGAGGAGCCCTGAGACCGCTTGTCCCTGGGGGAATGTGCTGCACCCAGGGCTGCTCTGTTCCCTGCCACGCCGAGCCCCAAACCAGCACGACTTTGGGCAATTCAGGCTGTCTCAGGAAGGAACCAGACCCACAACCTACCAGGGAATGAGCCCCGCAGACATTTGGCACCAACCATCCCCTCTCCAAGTGAATCTCTCATGCTAAAGCAGTTGAGGCATCTGTGTGGGGGATGTGGAGCAGGACAGAGCCAGAGAGCAGCAGGGTCAGCCCATCCTTGGGCTCCGCTCCCCCCATAAAATGCAGACACTCCTGCCTTCCTCACAGAGGGGCTCCGTTCATTATCCGCTGCAAAGTGCTCCGAGATCCTCGGATCAAAGGTGCCGTCACAGCGTCGAGCCTGATTATTATTGATTATCCGTTTCAAGCCAGGTCCCAAACGAAGCCAGCGAGCCCTGAACGCAGAGGAGCCGAGGGAGGGCCCGGCAATCGACTGGCGATTTTTACTGCGGATGACCCGAGCCAGGGAGCAATTTCTGTTCATCCATCAAGGAAGATCCAGGCGTGAGCAAACAGCCAGGTCATGGGCATTCATTTTATTATTAAATCCTAAAGGGGCCGCGGCTCGTGCAGCTGGATGTAAGTGATCTTCGTGTTAAAAAGACGAGCTTTGAATTTAATTTTGCAGCCAGGCTGATAGACCTGGGGATGACTCAGCCAGAAGAACCAGCCAGGCCTTCTCTTCAGGGAGGAACAACACAGCCAGGAAGAGTCAGGGGCCAACTCCCAGCACAGCATAGCCCCCAGGTCCCTCCCGGAGCTCCCGTTGTCCCCACTGTTCTCTCCTGTCTTCCTGCACCGTGTGCCAGGGTGGTTCCCTCCCAGCCTGGGCTCACGTGGAGGGGACAGGCTCTGAGCTGTGCTGCCCAAGCATAAGCAGAGGTGGAGTGAATTGCAACAGTGCTCTGCTGGTGTGAGCTGTCCCTGGAGCAGGGGCACACACTGCGCCACGTGTGGCTTCATTGTACACGGCTGTGCCACACTCCCTGCATGGCTGTGCCACACACCACACACACCACACCGTGCACGCTTGCTTTCTCAGCCAGAAACCCTTTTGCAGGGCACTGCTGCAAAAGTGTTTGGTCATTAATGTCATTTTTCTAATTGCAGTCAGACCTGGGCTCACAGTCACCACCGGGGAAAAGCTGCTGGTGCTGGCCCAGGGGGTAGGGACAAGATGAATTTGCTCATGTAGGCTGCTTTCTGCATCGTGTGCCAGCCCCACACATTGCTGCACCCATGGTCCCCGCTGTGCCAGGGAAGGGGACAGGCTCTGTGCCCCAATCCTGCAGGACCAGCGGGGCAGGAGTCAGCAAGGAGGTGCTGAGGGCTAGAAGGATGCCCGTGTGCCAGCCAGCCATAAGGGAATATCCCCAGAGGGGCTGCAAACGCTGCTGCAAGTCCCAGGACTGTGAGTGTGGGAGCTGAGTCCCCTCTCCTCATGTTCCCCAGGGTGGCACAGAGCAGAGCACCCCGGGAGCAGAGCACAGCAGCCGCCTCTAAATCCCTGGCGCCCATCCTCATCCTCCTCCTGCCCCCACAAGACTGGCTCCACTTTCCCCAGCAGGAGCCCAGGGAAAAAAAAAAAGAGAGAGAGAGAGAAAGAGAGGAAGGGAGGGAAAGAGAAGCTAAAAATCTGTCTTCTTTAATTAATGAGGCAAGCCAGCCTGGAGAGCACGTTTGGGATCGCAGGCCCCCAGCCAGGGGCGAGCCAGCAGCCAGGGCCGGTGACATGGAGGAAGAGAGATGGGGGGAGCGTGGGGGGACACAGGCACGGCTTTTTATACTCTCCTGTTAACTGATCCACGGAGCTTTCCTGGCATCGGTTTCAAAGGTATCCCTTCACTAATCCGCCGGGCTGTTCCAGGATGGCGGTTTTGACCAGCAGGAAGGGGGAAGGGAGGGAGGAGAAACGGTCACAGGCAGACTGCACCTTTTCACAGCCCGCAGGAAAGAAAAGCAAGGAGGGGGGGGAAAGAGCAGAGTGTGGTGTGGGGCCGGGGAGGGGGGGGATGCTGGTGCTCTGGGCTGGGAGCTGCACACGCAGCGTCGCGGCTGCTCGGCCACTGCTGCGGACTCCGTGCTGCGGGAGGAAACCAAACAGCACCTTCCAAATATAGCTGCCACCACGCATCTGCCCGCCCCGGCACTGCGGGGATCCCAAACACGCCTCCGAACACGCCTCCCCCAGCGGGCTCGGCTGAATATAGGCTGACCCCCTCCCCAGTGACCTTCCCTGGGGGGCCCAGCAGGATGGCTCCTGCTCCAGGGTGAGCGCCGTGGGGCACCCACCCGAATTCCCCGCAGGGCACACCTCCCACCCCGAGGGAGGGCGAGCTGGCAGCCCTGCAGTGCACAGGCACGCCGGGGGCAGGCGGGGGGAAGGTGGCCCTGTGGCATTTGTCCCTCGGGAAGGGCTGTGTGGGTGTCACTTGGCCGTGTGAGGCGGGGATGGAGCAGACGCACCAGTTCTCACATGGAAGCGGCCCCTCAGGACCTGATCACCGGGGGAGCAGACACTGCCTACCATTACAAAGGCCAGGGGACTTCTTTAGCTGTAGTTCTTGCTGCTCTGTTGTTATTTTAATTTAACAGTGCAGCCCCAGAGAGAGCCTGCTGCAGGCTGTGGGGACTCTCCAGCCAGGTCCAGTCTGCCCCAGCAGCTCCCCAGCATTGCAGAATCGTTTCCCCATCCAGCCCCATGAGCTACTGCTCCTCTACTTCAGCACCTTCTCCTCCCAGGGCAGGGATGCTGGACTGACCCTGGCTCTGCTGTGCCCATCACCAGTGGACATCAGCACCCGTGGCCTCCGGGGTGGACCACCACGGAGGACAGCAGCACTTTCATGGGACAGAGAGGAGAGTGCAAGCTCAGCAAGAAACCCTTTTGCAGGGCACCACTGCAGGCAGCAAAAGTGTTTGGTCATTAATGCCATTTTTCTAACTGCAGTCAGACCTGGGCACAGAGTCACCACTGGGGGAAAGCTGCTGGTGGTGCTGGCCTAGAGGGTAGGGACAAGATGAATTTGCTTATGAGCTTTTCCTCTTGTTTTTTTTTTTTTTTCAAGGGTTTGTGGTTAAAAAGCTCAGTCTGTGTGACACAGAGAGATGTGCTGAGACAGATCTCACACCACAGCTCTGATTTCTCTGCCAGTTTGCTAAACCTCATGTCCTGATGTGTAAGATTTGGGCAAAGTCAGGTAAAACCCTCAGTCTCCCTGTGTCTCTGAAGTAGCTGTGCTAGCTTGAAAACCAGATGTATTCTGCTCTTCAGCACAGCTACCTAGTTTGGTCTCAAAATGGCTACAAAACTCCCCTTCAGTATAGGAAAAATGTCAATCCTCCATTCAATAATATTTTTACAGCTTCTTGCTTCCCAACAAACTCCCTGACACAAACAGTGTCAGTTTTGCATTATTTTTGAAAGGCCCCTTTTTGAGTGAAGGACCGAGCTTTTTGTGTATAGAAAAAAAAAAAAACAAACCTGAAACAAACCCTCCTGCACAGCCTAACAAAAATCACATGGTGCTGTTTGGTGCTGAGGACTGCTCTGGCTTCCTGGGCTTTTTTGGTCCCTCCAGACCTGGCCCACCACATGGACACTTCTCCTTGAGGGGTTCTGGGAGGAGGGTGTAGCCTCATGCACAGTCCCATCTCCCAGGGTGGAGTTTGCTCACCCATCCTTATGTCTACTGGAAGGGGGAAGGGTTCCCCCCACACCTGTCGTTGCCTGGGAGCCCCTAAGGAGAGAGGAAAATCCTCTTTCCTGCTAAGCTCAGCCTCTGATACTCCCAGGTTCCAATGTACTGAGAAGGAAGCTGCTGCACACTGCTGTGCAGAAAGTGCATTGAGGAAAATGGTGGGAAAGGAGCTGGGAAGGGGGGGATCACCTGATCCAGTTTTATACCAGAGTGTTGGACAGGTAAAGACTCAGTCCCACGTCCTCCAGGCAGGGAGGTTTGGGTGGCTGCTGCCTCTGAACAGGAATGCCATGGCAGTAGCCAGTGCATACCCAGCACGGAGACCTGACTGACACACCACATTCCTCCCTGACCTTTGTCCATGGGCTCATTAAAATAATTGATCCGAGCCATGACAGTCACACAAGGACCCCATGCTTGTCACATCACCTCCTGGGTGGCTCCTTCCCTTCCCACCGCCCTGGCCAGATCCAAGTCTCTTTTTGCCAGACCTTCCCTTGCCCTGTGTCCCCCCCGGGGCCGCAGCAGAGCCGTGTCCCAAATGCCCCAGGAGCAGCAGCAGGCTGGGTTGGCTCAGGGGGCTGGGGAAGGTGTCTCGATGCTGCCCACGGGGAGATCCAGCCGGTTGTTCTGCCGGCTTTATCTCTAGAGTGTTAATTATTCCAGCCCCAGGTGGCATTGTCCCTCACTATTACACGGTTGACCTGTATCTAATCCGTCATCATCTGAAACCCTCTGCCCCGTCCTGGCATCCCCGTTCGCCCCGAATCCCCCCAGCCTCCGCGTGCTTTATTACTCCTGCGTAAACCAAGTTACAGTTACAGGACAGAATCAAAGAAAAGCTCCTTAATTTCCATCCGGCAGAGCCCGGCGAATCTGGAGCCCCCCGGGGTGGCTGAATCCCGGCCAGGCAGGAGCTCAGAGCCCGCCGGCGGTGGCGGAGGGTCCCTGTCATCCCGCCCTCCTTACCCCCGGCTGCGAGCGGAGATGTCTCTCGGCTCAGCCTGTCTTTCGGGTTGCTCCCCACTGCGAGAGCCGCACAAAGGAGCCCTCCCCGCTGGTGTCCAGGCCAGCAGCATCTCCAGCGCATGACTTGTAACCCGCCGAGCTGGTCCTTCACACGCCGTGAATGATAACAGGGAGCTGCAGCCCATTGTCTGCGGCCCTTGCGCCGGTTTGTCAAGTTTGCGGTTGCATTTTAATCCTGACGCCTTTTCAAAGCCCAGCTGCGCATTGTGTGGGCGCAGGAATTCTTGACTTGCAAATCCCCCAGCATTAAATTCAACCTTCTGGGGCTGTGGTGATGGTCCGCACACTGAATGGGGGGCGGGGGGGAAGCTCCTGCCCCCTGCCATGAATAACAAGCAGATGAGAAGCAGCGGAGGACAGCGGAGGGGCTGGAGGAGCCTGGTGCAGCCAAGGTGACAGCAGTGGGGACCCCGAGGCTGGTACAGTGGGATTTGTACCCAGACATGGCCAGCTTGCCAGCTCCCCTCACCCCTTCCTGCCACGCTGGGTTTGGTGCCCAGAGCCGTTAAAGACCATATGTGATCCCCAGGAAAGGGGTTTCAAGCGTCCCTCGGTGTCAGATCACAGGGACAGTCCTCAGAGCTGAGCCAGAGGGAGGGAAGTGGGAATCACAGAATCATAGAACTTAGAAACATAGACAGTAAAGCTCATCTCATTCCAACCCCCTGCCATGGGCAGGGACACCTTCCACTAGCCCAGGTTGCTCCAAGCCCCGTCCAACCTGGTCTTGGACACTTCCAGGGATCCAGGGGCAGCCACAGTTTCTCTGGGCAGCCTGTGCCAGGGCCTCACTATCCTCACAAGGAACGATTTCTTCCCAATATCCCATCTAACCCTGCCCTCTGTCAGTTTGTAAACTGACATCCTTGGGGGTCATTTCCCCAAGGATGGGTATGGGACAGCAAAATCCTGCTGGTGCTTCCGTGCCAGCTGATGGGTCGTGCAGGCAGATTTAGCCTTGGCCTGCCTGTCTGGATCTGCTCCAGGGCTTGGAGAGCCATCCTGCAGGCTGGAGGTGGGGACACTGCATACAGAGAGTAGGAATCTGCCTGGGTGGAGGGGTCTGGCTGCAATGGTCCCATCCTGTGGTTAATGCAAGCCCTTCTCCTGCTCTGCACGGAGAACAATAGGCAGACTGTGTGCGGGGACATGGGCCTGCTGCCCCGCTCTCCTACGGGCTGGCTGAACTATCCTCCGACCAGTCAGGCAAGTTTTCAATGCAGTGGAGTTGGGGTTTTCATTTAAAAAAAAAAAAAAAAACAACAAAAAACCACACAACAAAAAAACCACACATTTGTCAAAGCTGAAACGTTTCAGGGAGCTGTATCGTTTGGGCAGATTTTTGCCAAAAGCCGGGCAGACTTAAGATGGCAGTCTGCCCGATTTCCTAACCCTTTTCCTTGCAGGCAGCCTCAAAAACCAGGTTCCCAGGATGCCTCCAGGCTGCCAGGGCTCGCAGCTTCCCGGCCCTGTGCTTCCCGGGAGGCAGCAGGAGCTGAACCGCCTCTCCCTACTCCGGTGGGAGGACACCGACTCCAGGCACCGCTTTGCACTGGACCCCGCGCTGCAGGAATCCCACGCCTCACCCCACGTCTCTTGTCTCTTCCCTGACGTCTCTTGTCTGCTGGAAGCGGCCCCAGCAACCCTCCGGAGCCGGGGCAGCGCGGGAAGTGTCAACTGACAGCTCTGCTTTGTTTCAGGGGGAAAAAAGAGTAACACAATCCCTTCTCATCTTCTCTGGTGGCCTCGCTTAACTTCTCAGTGCCTCGGTTTGCCAGGTTCTGGGATCTTAAAGCCCTGTAAAAGGCTCGGAGATCCTGGCACTCTGGGGAGGAAGGTAAGAATTAAAACAGGAGGAACAACTGGCTCCCAGACCCCTCCACCACCTCCTGGCCCAGCACTGTCCCTTCCTCTCCTCTTTGCACGCTATCATGTGCATGTGATTTCTCTGCACATCTTCACCTCCCAGAACCCATTTCTATGCTCTCCCTGTCCTGCTTTCCTTCTCTCCAAGGCCCAGGAATGCTGCTTCTGCCAGGCTTCCCTTCCTTGCTTCCTTGCCCCTGCTCTGCTCTGTGCAAGGGCTTGGACAAAGTGGATTCCTTCCTTGTGACCCTGAGCTTTCTTCACCTGGGGAGAGCCCCTGGCTCTGGGCACAGACCATAGTCAGGGTCAGCAGATCCTGGGAGCGGGGACCACTCACTGGAAGCCTGGAAAATGCAGGAATACAAATCCCGCAGAAGGAAAAAAGCCTTTAGGCTCCCCAGGACACTGGCCAGGAAGCAAGACCCTGAGCCCAGCCATGCTGTCCCAGCGAGGAGCTGCCCACTGTCTGTTGGCTGTGCAGCACTTGGAGTGACGTCTGTCCCCAGAGCATCTCTCTCCACTCAGCAGAATTCCCCGCACCAACCGGAGAGAGAATTATCTCCTGTTTGTTTGCCCTGGTTTGTTTTTACCAAAACTGTGCTGCTGGCTGTTTATCACTTCATTTTCCTCCAGGAGATGAGGCAAGCGAAAGAGATCAGCCAGAATAAAACACGACCTTTATGGGCTCTGCTGTGGGCTTGGACTTTCCACCTACTGCCTCGATGTACCAATGGGGTCTGAGATGAGCAGATGCCAGGTGCCATGTTTGGTGCTGGCAGAGGAGCAGCATATGTAGCTCTGAGCTCAGGCCCACGGGATACTCCCCAGCGTGTGCTCATGACACCCACCCAGAGAGTTTTTGTGCCACAGCTCAAGTCACTTCCTCACACCCTGCAAATTCCTCCTCCTGGTGCCCGTCCCCCCTCGGTGAATCTCAGCAGAGGAGGGCTGAGTGCTTGTGAGGGAACATCACACACACAAGACACCATTTCTGGGTTGTTGTGAAGACCCAGGCATGCAGGGACTCAATCCCTGGCCTTGCTCAGTCCCCATCTGGACTAATGAGTGCAGCATCCCTTAGGCATCCCTTGGGAACTGAGGGATTTTTCTCCCCGGATGTGCTCAGGACACAAAGGCAGAGCCTGCACTGAGACACAAAACACAGCCACGTGAAAGATGCTCTTATTCCCATTCCTGCCTCTCCACTCAGCTCTCCAGCCCATCCCAGGACCTGCCCCAGGCTCAGGTGGACCTGACTGGCTTCCAGCCAGGTCATCACCACCTGGGCTCCAAGCACAGCTCAGGTCTTTGCTGTTGGGAGCTGTTTGGAGCAGGCTGGCTCACCCAGCTCTCCAGCCAAGCCCCGTTCTCTCCCCAGGCCACCACACACTGCCCAGCCTTCCTGTGGGCTCCTCCTGTGTCACCCGTGTGCACAGCCAACCCCTCCCCATCTGGGTTTGGGGGGGAAAATTGTGGTGAGGGGTCTGGCTTGGGGGTAGAAGTGATGTCTCAAGGGGAGGCTGAGGAAGGCAGAGCTTGTACCACAAAATGCTCTCACCACCACTCCGCCCACCCAGCACTGAATGCCAGCTGGGCCATTGGTTGCTCTGGGGTGCTGCTGAGCCTCCAGGGTGCCCTGCCCCTCCTGCTCAGGGATTCACACCCAGTGCTCCCACAGCATTCTCTCCATCCTCCTCTAGACCCAGCCTGTCTCTCCTTCCCTTTTCTCAGAGAGAGAGTGAGACTCTCTCCAGTGTCATCCTTATTGCCTTGAGCCCCAAGATGTTCTGTCCAGTGATTCCTTGGACTTGTCACCCTTTGGAAGCACAGTGTGTATAGCACATCTCTTCCAAATGGTCCTGAGAGGGGTCAGGGGGTGCCTTTGTCCTGCCTTGTGTGTGACTCATAGGAACTGAACATTCACTGTATTTACCACAGTCTCTAGCTGTGGGAAGATCTTTTCTGACCTGTTTCTGAACAAAATCCAAAGCATTTTGACCCATGGATGCATCCTGAGTTTTGAAGGTATTTACTGAGCAGCAGTGGGCATCAAAGATGTGATGATGGACCAGGGAAAGAGTGTCCTGGTGGGGGTATCTCTAAGGGAGGATAGGAAAAGATCCCTTCTGGCTGCCACTCTTCATTCCTCACCTGAAGGCCAGCCTGGAGAGAGGTCCCTGATCACCTGAGTATCTGGGCACAGCCTGCCGAGCTCCAGAGGATGCTCTGACACTGCCTGCCTTTCCCAGCATCTGCCCATTGTGCTGGTGGCTTCTGGGCCACTAAAGACCTGAGCCACAGACCCAAAGGGCAGCTGTGGGGACCTGTGTGAATGTGGACAGTGAAGGGGACAGTTTCGAGCTTCTGTGAGAACAAAGCCTTTTTCAATGCTATGTTTCATCTTCGGCCTCTGTGTTTGGGTGAAGGTCTTGAGTTTCAAAATCCCTTGAAGCACCAAGAAAGGTGCCCTCCACCCCCACCAGCCCCCAGGCATGATCAAATCAGGGGGCTTTGGGCCACAACTAAAGGATTCCCCTTCAAGACCCAGGAGAGCCTTAGGGCATGCACAGGGAAGCAGCAGGGCACATGGGAAGGCAAGCAGCTCCCTGAGGGCGTTTAGGAACACCCTGGGAGAGCAGTGGGGCTGGGAGGTAGCCTGGAAGCTGCCCCACAGCCTGCCTCCCTGTGCCGAGTCCCCGGCAGGTAGTGACAGAAACCGAGCAGGTTTGCTCACAGTGACATTTTGGAGGATGCCTCCCAAAGATGAGTCAGGCTGTGCCTGCTGCAGAAAAACAGTGATGCAGAGTCTTGTGGGACAGTTTTAGTGGCTGCGGAGGAGGCAGGCTCACCTGAGCCAGCCTCACTGCGCTGGTCCTTGGGAACTGCCTACCACAGATACATCCACTGGCTCCTCCAAGGGCACCCTGAACACCCTTCCCTTTCCTCCACAAAGTCATTAAGGCTCTTGGAAACTCCTGCAGCAGCCAGAACTGAGGTGTCCTTTCAGCGAGGTGCCCACCCAGAGGTGTCTCACGTACTTCTGCCTGCAGCATTCCCATCCCATCCTGTCCCTGTTGCTAAGGTGCTCAGCAATGCCTGCTGCTGACACGAGACCCTGGATACTGCCTATCACATTTCCCGTGAGCAGCAGAGAGCAATGAAAACAGAGATCAGAGAGCCGAGGAGAGGAGCTCAGCCTGCTAATTACAGTGGGAAAGCAACATTCAGCACCTGCTGCTGGCAGTTCAGTGCTTCTGCCAGGGGCTGTGCAGCAAAACAGGTTTGGTCGGTGGTGAAACAGGGCAGCAAAACAGGATCCAGTAGGGTCAGGAGTGGAGGGGGGAAAGTTGGTGTTACAAGGAAGGAATAAGACAAACTGGCGGGTTTAGGGGTTGCACTCGTGATCCTGCTGGTCCAGAACTGCCCCCTCCAGATGGATTGGGTCTGTAGAGAGGCGAATTGTCTTGATCATCACCCTTCTGCCGTGTCTGTGCTCATCTCTGTGCAAATCACAATGTTTTCTTCCTCCTGCCGCCCTGCCAGGGTGATTTGTGTCAGCAGGGTCTCTGGCCAAGGTGATTGCAGCAGCCTATTTTTGGGACTGCCCTTGAGAGTTGCAAGCCAGGAAGGTGGAGCCCAGCTGTTCCCGGTGTCCGTGCCCTGGGGAGGCACTAACACCTGCAGTCCGTGCTGGCTGCTCTCCAGTGCCACGCTAATTGCTCCAGGGTCGTTAAATAATACAGCGACGTTGAAGGGGCTGCCTGCTGGCTCTCCCAGTCCCCGGGAGGGGCCAGAATGGCTCAGCTGGGGGCCACTTCAGGCTGCAGAAGATGGGAACACCTCTGTTCAGGCCCTGGGGTTTTGGCTCCAAAGGTGCTTTCGGACTCTGCTTGGTTGCTGGATGCCCGCTGACTCCCTGGGATGTTTAATTTGGTTCTGGAGATCAGCAAGGGGCTTGTGGATCCTCATTGTTTTGAGGCCATTTTAGGTACAGAGGAGGATTTAAGGGACAGGTCTGCACCCAAATGTATGTACATCCTGTACTGACCATGGAGATTTATTTATCTCACCTTATAACTCCAGGTATCATCCCCAGGTGCTGTCCACCCCCAAAACTGCCACGGTTCACCTGAACATGGCAGGGATCCATCTGAAAAGCTTGTTCCTGGTCCTCCCTTGATTGTCCTTGCCCAGCTGTGGAGGAGGCAGGCTCACCTACCTGGAAGTGTCCAAGGCCAGGCTGGATGGGGCTTGGAGCAACCTGGGATAGTGAAAGGTGTCCCTGCCCATGACAGGGGGTTGGAGTGAGATGGTCTCCAAGATCCCTTCCAACCCAAACTGTTCTATGATCTGATGACTTGCAACACCACAAAATGAAGGCAGAGACCTGGCTGGAAGCATGTTGAACAACACACAGCTTTGCCTTCCAGACCTGCCCATTCCAAGAACCAAATCAGTCCTTCCTGGTGTGGGTGTCACTGCAGGACCCAGGCTGATGGTTCCACATGGGCTTCCACTTCTTTCTGTGTGCTGTTGCACCTCAGGGGCTGAAATTTCCCTGCCTGAGAATGATGGTACTGCCAGCCCAAAGACCCATCCTGCCCAGGCCATGTGTCCAACAGCAGTTGGAGGGGAAGGATATCCCCTATACATCCTTCCCTACGACATGAGAAGAAGACAAACACACAGCACTTCCCACAGCACTTTCCCAGCCCCTCTCTGGTCTTCCTGAGCCAGAAGCCATCTGCAGAGTACATGCTTTTCCATGGATTTCTCTTCCATGATCTTGCATTGACACTAATGCTTTGATGCCCTTTATTAAGGAGTTCCACAGCACCACAGCACGTTCCCTGAAAAATTACTTCCATCCATCTGCTTCAGCTCACTGACTTTGCCTCGTGCCCCTGCTTCTCAACTGGGAGTGAGAATGAGCCATCCCTGTTCACATTCCCTGTGCTGCTCATCTTTTCCTGGATCTCTCAGCCACCCTGCAGGTATCTCTTCCTGCTCTGCCTGAGAGGTAGCTGCAGCTCAGTGGCGTGGGTAAGAAATGCTGTGGCCTGCAGAGTCGCCTGAGTAAAGCTGTAGTCTTGTGATACCCTCCAAATATTGCCGGATTTATCTTTCCAGCACACCTGCCAAGCTAAGAAATCCTGTTACCCCTATTCCAGTGAGGCACAGCACCGCCAGGTATCAAGCACTCCCCTGATGCAAAACAAGGAGCTGGAAACCAGGTGCTGAGCCTACACGTCCTTGTTCCCACCTGAGAGGTGCTCTGCTAAGCAAAACAGCTAAACCAAGCTTAACTAAGCACCTGGCTTAACTCAGTACCCAACCAGCTGACCAAAAACTTGTCATTACGTTGACCAACCCACCGACGCTGCACTTTGAGCATCTCCTGAGGTTGTCATCCAGCTCAAATGCCAGCAAAAAGCTGGAGAGAGAGAGAGAGACACCGCATTTCCCAGACAAAGGGAAGGAGGGGAGGGAGCAGCTGAGCCAGTGGAACTGTTTGTGCAGCCATAATCACACCGTAAAGCACAGCAACAGCACCTGGAAAACAGCCCTTGTGTAGCCTGGCAAAGAGGCCCCGGTGACCAGAACAGCTCAGTGTGGAGCTGCCTTTTTGGGGGGACTCACTGCCCTGCCTGGCAGGTGTTCACACACGGGCTGCCCACGGGGGCAGTGCTTTGATCCCTTTTGGGCATGGAAGAATTGCTAACCCCAGGTTTTGACGTCTGTTTACATTCATTAATTTTTTATTTTTTTTTTTTTTTTTAAAAGAGGAAGGCCAGTGTTTTTGGGCCGTTTGAAAAGGCCCCACCCAATGGAACCGGAAGGGAGCAGAGGATGGGGAAGGTCAGGAGGGAAGGTGTCCCAGCTCTGCCTGCAGCATCTGGCACTCCCTGCCCCATGACTGTGATGTGTGTGCCCTCCAGCTGTGCCCTGTGTGCCCTCCAGCTGTGCCACCTCCCTCTGCCCATGTTTCCCTTGCTAGGATTCCTCCTGCTGACCCCTCTGTGGGGCCAGAAGCACCGTCACTGTTGGGGTACAGCAAAGACACTCAGGGCTCAGCTCTGGGACACCAGCAGGGAGCAAGAATCCAAGGACAGGAAAGGGAGAGTGTGGGGCCAGAGCCTATAACCCACCTGAGCCAGGCCTTGCACCTCCACACTGTGTGTGGCCCAGGTGGGCACTGGGACACAGAGATGCTCAGATCTGTCACCAGGACAGAACTTGCCATCCCTGGCATTCAGAGATGCTCAAGTGCCATTCTGGGAGGCACAAGCAGGGACTGGGAGGAGCCCGTGAACTGAATCAAGTGGGAGAAACAAGCCAGGCTGTGCCTTTCTCTCAGCCCTGTCCCCCCCACACGCTGCAAATGAGAGCTGCAAAGACCTCTGTTCTCTGTGCTGGCCTCTCCCCCTGCTCCCACTCTCAGCAGCTCAGCCCTGCATCCAGGTTTACATATAAATAAAGAGCGAGTGTGAAATCCACCCTGGGGTCTCTCCTGACTCCCACTTGGCTCCCTAATTGGAAAGTCTGCCAGCAGGAGATACTGCAATGAGCTAAGGCAGAAACAAACTCCCTTTATCCCAGGCAGAGATGATGACTGGGGTTGGGTCCCCAGCCCAAACCACACCAGCTGGGAAGGACACAGAGCAGGTTTGCACATGTTCTGGTTCTCTGTCAGGCTCTGGGGGCTTCACTGCCCTGCTGTGCCCAGGGAAAAGGGACAGGGATGTATCAGAGAGCATCCTGCAGGAGCTTGTCCTCCTGGGAAAGGGCTGGTCTAGCACTTTGCAATCCCTGACCACTTGATGCCAACAGGGAGGGACATTAGGACAGGGGTGTGATCTCTGTGCAGCACTGGGGAGGTGTGTTGTTCAAACACCTGCATCTTCAAAGACACCCAATTCTGAGGTTCCCCCACCTTCCCAGTGCTCAGGAGAGGGGTTTTCCCAGTGCACACACAGCTCCCACCAAAACGCTGCTGACCTGCGGGAACACCCCCTCCTTTTGGTAATTCAGCCTAAAGGAATCAGGAGTCAGACTCTTCACCTCCTTTCTGGAGGGGAAAACTAATCCTCACACCTTGTGGCCTCTCTTGCTGGCCCCCAAACCCCCTACAGCACATGTTTGTCATCACCTTCCATGGAGGCAAAGTGCCCACACCTCCCCAGGTTACGTGGCACCTCCAACACCAATCAACAGCCAAGAGCCACCTGGCACTTGGAATGACACCTAGGAAACCTTCTCCACCAACCCCCCATTGATTTTTTTGCTGCCTCCTCTAGTTTTTGGAAGCCCTGGAGGCTCAAACGTTGCCTCCGGTAGAGCTGCTTCAAAAACAACAATGATCTCAGTACAAGCAGATCAATGTCCCAGAGCTTTATGTTTTCAGAGAATATAGCAGAGATCTTCCCTCTAACACGGTGCCCGGTGTCCAGAGGGTGTATTATCCACAGTAGGATGGCATGTTCACCTGGAATCAGGGATTAAGAGAGGCACAAGTTCATTCTCTTTAGGTCTGGCATCACCCAACCTCGATGAGCTCATAGGAGAGTAGACAGGGAAGATGCCCAGGGAAGGAAGAGGAACAAGGTATGGTTAAGTATGTTAAACCAAGGATGGAGTCAAAACAGGTACCCTGAGCTGCTGAGCACTGTTGTGGTGCAGAACCAATCTGCTCCCGTGAAGGGCAGAGCAGAGAGGGTGCTTTCTCTTTGATAGTTCATCAGAATTTCTGACAGATGTAGGACCCGGATAACCGGGAAGTTAAACTTCTTCAAACAGAAATTTCCATTTCTGGCCAGTTCTCTAAAGTGAAAACCATCCTGACCTATGAATTACCGTTTTATTACCCATGTTGTCTGTGTGAATTAAAGCCTCCACTGATGCAGCAAACAGTTTATGCCAAAACACCACCAAAATCAATAAATTCAGTGCTTTGATCATGACATTTGGAGAGAGAGCCAAAGTGGTGCAGGCTCACAGACACCTCCTATACACATAAACATCGTTCCTATGGCCTTTGGAGAGTTTCTGTGGTCATTCCCATGATTTGCCCGCTAAGACCAGACAGACCCTTGCAAAGGCACCTTTATGTCCGTACCTTTTTCCTGGTGAGATTCTGCCAGCTGAGTACTGCAGACTCTTCCTTCTGCTAATCCTACCTCCTGGAGGCACTTAGCAACTAATCTGGATTACCTATTTCTACTGTTCCGTGGCAAAAGAAACCTCATTGTTTCAAGTCCTGTGGGCTCACTCCCAGGCAGTGGCCCATGGGAACATCCCCTTGTCTTCCTAATTTGATTTAGGCTGCTCCTTTGCCAAGACCCCTCAAGTCTCACGTGGATTTAAGTGGGCCACTGCACAGGCTCCAAACACATCTCTAGCCAGGGACATTATCCTGCTGTAGCAAACACTCAGACCTGGGCTTGCAGCAGCAGGATTATCACTATTTAGCAGTGGCTTGTTAACAGATGCCTAAGGAAATACAGACAGCACAACGCTGACCCACAGCATGGAGCTGGAAACACCTTCCTGGTCTGATCTAGACAGGAGTTTTCTACTTCAGAGCATCCCTTGTCAGGTTTTAACCAGCCCATGTCACTGCAGGTCAGAGAATTCAAACAGGCAAAGTCCAGTTGACTCCCCCAAACAATGGAGCAAACCTTTGGCTCCAGTCATCGCCAGAAACAATCAGCTGGAGTTAGGAGTCCCAGAATTTTGTAAGCCAAGTGGGCCCAAAACTTCTGCATACAAAAGCCCCAGGGTCTGCCAGTCCTGGAGCTATTTTCCCAGCCTCCTCCAGATCCGTGCCTGTGACTGTCATTTGTGAGGTGGGATGTGCAGCCCTGCCCACAGCGCTCCGTGCGAGGTCATGGTGACACCCCCTGCCTGTCTAACGCCTTTGTGAAACTTCTGACATCCTTCCCTGCAGTCTCTTCCGTGAAGCCTCTCATTTTTACTCACCTTTTTGGTCACAGCTGGGCTTTCAAGCAGAGGTCCTCGTTGGGTTGTCACAAAATAACCCGATTCCTGGGAGGTGACAGCCAATTTAGGAGCCCTCGGTGCAGAGAGTGGCTTTACAGAGGCTCAGGATGGGCTCTGCCTCACCTTATTTGCAGCACGGGTTCTGATCTGCCCCATACAGTGCTGAGCTCGGCTGTGTGATCCAGGCCTGCAGTGCCTCTCTCTCCAATCAGCCTGGCCACCCCACTGAACCCAACCCTCACAAATTTGGAACAAATTAACAGGACGTGGTCTCTCTCTCCACGCTCCCTCACGTGTATCCCCTTGGCGCACACGAGACTTTTCACAAATGCCACTGAGTGTCATGTAGGAGGATTATTCCCAGGAAATCTCATTTCTCACTTCCACTCACACATCCTGGTGGCCCCTTCTAAGGACAGCAAAAGGCCCAGCCCAGGAGCCTCCCCAAAGACCTCGGAGGAGTGTGGTAGATCTTTTAGCCCAACTACGTTAGGCCAGTGTAAGAATTCATTCCACAGACTGCTCTTGGGAAGGAGCAGCCTGGCTTGGCAGCCAGGGCTGACCTGCTCCAGAAGGAAGGATGCTGGTAGCTGTACCTAAAGCCATCAGCTTGTTCACTCAGCCAGGAAAGACAAAGGCACCAGCTTGTCCCCAGCAGCAGCAGCATCATGCTGGTCATGGTGCCGCATGGCAGCTCCCAGGAAAACCAGTTCAGGTGGGCTTGTTGTGTTTGCAAGAGCTCAAAGCTGGTTGTCACAAAAGCTTTTTCACCTGCCTGTCGATCCAATCCTCCCTTCCCAGGCACCCTCCAGCTGCCACTGGTTCATACATGGCTCCAGAGTTGCTGAGCCCCTTGCCTGTCCTGGTGATTCAGCACCACTGTGGAGGGGAGATTGGATTGATCCAACCCTTCCAGACACTGCACCAGGATCCATTCAGCTATTCTGGGCTCTGCCCTGACTATTTCTGCTTTAGTGCCTCCTGCAGGGGGGCAGGCAGTGAATCTGGATAGCTGGGGGACAATTATCTCCACCCTACATGGGCGAATGAAATCTGGTGGTGGGGCAGCACCTCGCTGCAGACCTGGGTATTCCTGGGATCTTTGTCAGAGCAGCTTGGGAGTTGGTGAGGAAATGTTCATCCCTTTAGCACTGCCCCCAGGGGTTATCCAGGTGGTGGCTGAAGGCATCAAGCTGGTCTCCTTCCCTGTGAGCAGAGCAGCCAGCTCCTCTGGGCAGGAGCTTCTCCCTCCTGGCCACCCTAGGGAAGAGCTGACTCAGCTAAAATTAGATTTTCTAAATATCCTCTCCCTGTAGCCCCAGAGCCACTTCTGAGGGCTGGCACTTGCTAAGGCAGCCAACCCACTGTCCCACAGCAGAGGGAAGATCCACATTCCTCCTTGCCCCCCGCAGCACATCCCACCCTGGCCTCCACATACCCCTGGCCCTGCCTAGCCTGCAAATAAACAGGACAAAGCTGCCCAGGACACTGTCCACCAACATGATAATCCTGCTCTTGTGGAGCAAACCCCCAGCCTGTCTGCGTGGTGGGGGAGGACCAGCTGGGACCGCTGCCTCCCCTCCTCATTCCAGCACCCAGGATTGCAGCCCCAGGCGGATTCTCTCCTTGCTGGATAACTCACACGTAGCTTCCCTGCTCCATATACTCAGCTGTTCCTCTGATATGGTGCCAGTCTCAACACATGGAATCCAGGCCTTCAAAAATCTTCCATAAGCTCAAGCAACTTTACATTAGCACACTGTCAATGATCCTGAAGCCTACGGGCTCAGACCAGCAAACCTTCCATGAAACATCCAGCAAGGTAATGGTAGCTCTGTGTGAAGCAGAATGAAATGATGGAGTTGTCCATCTTTCCATCCACCACGTTTCTCCTGTCTGGGAAAAAAAATAAAATTGTTATTTAACGGTAGCGTTAAATTCAGTGCGACCTGTTGTATTCCTGTGTCACCGGGACCTGGAAGGGATGTGTTTCCTCACAGCTTTCCATGCTATTTGCGAGGATACAGGTCCTAATTGCAGCTCTGCTATGTGAACGTTTCCAGGAATTCCCATCAGACCATTCAACACCAATCCTTGGTTTCAGGGAGTTTCCCTTCTCTTACGAAACTTTTGCCATTCTTCTCCCAGGGCGAGTGAAAACAACAGAGTGGAGAGGGGAGATAAGAGCATTAAATGTCTTGAAGCAATTGGTCAATGAACAAATTTCTGTGATATTTTGCGTATTGGGACTATTCACCCCCAGTTACTAATTCCTCCTTTCTCTTCATTATGAAGCCACATTTGTTCCCTTCAAGACCACATTCCACCCCAGCCCTTTCTCAAACTCCTGCCCTACAGTCCACAAGCAAATCTGGAAAACTACCCCTGCTCTTCAGGAGCTGATGGAGGAGAGCTGGAGGAAGACCTGGACACAGCTCCAGTGTGGCAAGAGGTGCTCCCTCCCCTCCTGTCCTTCTCCAGGCTCCTGACAATCATTGAGTGATGAAGGCTCACAGCCTGATCCCAGCCAGCTGTCAGCAGGGTGACGAGGACTTCATTCAGCATCTCCTGGGCAAGCCAACACCCCTGTACCCCTTGGGATAGCACTGACCATTGGGTCTTACAAATCTGGGGAAGGTTCTCTCTGCCCAACAGGATGGGGAGGCAGGTCTGGTGGGGCTGCTTGAGGTGCTCAGCACCACCACAGTCTGGTCCTGCTCAGAAATGCCCTTAAGCTCAGCTGCAGGCTGACCCACTTGGCTGGCTCCCATTACTTTACAACAGGCAGTTCCCAGCATCCCAGGGCCTCTGCTCCCAGCAGACTTGCTCCCTGCTCCTTGTCCCACTGCTGGTGGATGTTTGCAGATGGCTCATCCCACCCCTGCCCTTCCAGCCCACCTGGAGTCCCTTTTCTCCTGCCTCTGTCCAGACATCAGCACCGACTGTGCCATCCCCAGCGCGCTCTGTGGGACAGCCTTGAGCTTCCTGCTGCCTTTCACCATCTCCCCCCACAAAACCCTTGACCTAAAGCCCCACGGGCCAGGCTGATCCTCTGGAGATATCTGCCAGCACAGCCTGCCTGGACTCGCAGCTCTCCCTGGAGGCAGGTTTCCCACTGGGAGGAGGGAGATGCTCATTCTCTCTTTCCTCATGTCAGCACCCGCTGCCCTAATCCCTGGGTCGTGCTACATCTGCATCCCCCGAGCATCCCCAGGACATCCCTGGAGGTCCCCACCACATCCCAGAGGTCCCCACCCCACTGCTCACAGGCCCCAAGGCCTCACATCCCACCCACTGGAGCACCACGGGGGAGGTCCCTATGTTTGATGGCTCTGCCTGGGGACAGCTGGCTTGTTCCTGTTCCAAACCCTTTCCCTGGAGCTGCCAGCCCAGCTGGGAATCCTAACCCCATCCCTCATGCCAGGCAGGGGGGTGGGTTGGTGGGGAACCCCATCCTGTCCAGCACCAGGGGGGCTGAGAGCAGGCAGCAGGGGCTCAGATTTCGGTTTCTCTGCCCTTGGGAAGTCCATGTGAGAGGACGGAGGAGCTGTTTGGACTCGCCTGCCTCTCCCCGCCTCTGCAGGAGGGTGTGGGTGAGATTCCGCTTGCCAAGAGAGCCCCATGGCTTGTCCTTCTTGGCTGTTTATGGCTCGGACCAGATCGGGTTTCTAAGCTCTTCCCAAGCCGGTAACTTTGGGGTTTTTTTAAAAAAAAAAAAAAAGTGCTGATTTTCTCCTCTTTCCTCCCCCTCCCTTCCTCCACCCTGCGATTTGTGGCCTGGCCTGAAGATGGTGAACGAGCAGCGGTGCTCCAGAGCACAGCCGGGGCTGAGCCACCTCTGTGTCCACCCAGGTCCCCCTGAAAACACCCACGGGCCCAGGCAGGCAGCGAGGAAGGGGCTCAGCATCCTCCTCCTGCAGCCTGTCAAGCAACCTCCCTCTGGTGTCCTGCGTGATCTAACCTGCTCTCCCAAGAGAACACAACTCAGGAAAGGAGGGGGGCAATGCTGTGACCCTCTCAGCCCCCTAAAAGACGTTTCCTGCTCCCTGCTGAGTGGCAGGCTGGCAGCACCAGCCACCACATGCTTCAGTCCCCCACTGCAAAAAGGGCTGGGAGCCCTTTCCCAGGGTGCTGT
Organism: Lepidothrix coronata; assembly: GCF_001604755.1. NCBI lineage: Eukaryota > Metazoa > Chordata > Aves > Passeriformes > Pipridae > Lepidothrix > Lepidothrix coronata. The sequence continues at coordinate 3,025,076 of NW_016690301.1, read as the reverse complement.
GGGGATGAATGCAGCAGATAGCGTGAGGTTCCCAGAGCAGGTAACGTCCCCCTAATTAAGATAAATACTAATTAAGTCTGGGACTTTCAAAGAAGCCCTGGGAGCAGACTCCAACTCCTGTTGAATTTCAATGGGAATGAGACACCTGACTCCAGAAAAACCCAGCCTCTGATACTAAGCTTAAATGGGCCCTCCTCTAACGTTGATATATTGCTGCTCTGTAACTTCCCGTATATCCGAGCACAACATCAATGTCCTGGAAATGCTAATAAGGAGCTTTAGGAGGGCAGCAGCGAACAGGCTCCAAGTCAGATGCCCGTGATCATCCTGTGCTATTAAACATTATGGACAAGCTTTGAGCAGAGCTTACCCATGTTGCACATGGAGCTCTGGCTGAGCCCCGGGTGCTTTGTGCATCCCTCCCTCCTCCTCCTCCTCTTCTTCCTCCTCTTCCCCAGCTGTGGAGAGCTTATGGTCCCTAGTCCCAATCCTGTGCTCTCTGGGAGACCCTTACTGGAATGAGTGTGGCAAAGGGACTATGCATGCCCGGGAGCTGGTCCACATGGAGCTGTGCCTGCTGGGAACAGCCTCCCAAAGACCACTGAAGGATGACAGTGGGGAGCAGACCCCCAGGCAGCCACAGAGGGATGGGAGGCTGCAGCAGACGGGACTGCCCATCCTGTGCTCACACATCTTTACCTACCCTCCCTTGTCCAGCAGAAGGTGTGGATCACCCCTGCAAGGACCACGCCTTGGAAGCTGTGCTGGGCGACCACCACAGCAGGAGCTGTTCAGGGGGGTGGGGGGGATGTAACACTGGTGTGGTGACGGAAAAAAAAGGAAGACACTTGGGATTTCCAGCGCTGGTGATCCAGGATCATGGGCCAGCAGCACTGAGCTCGGGCGGTGGAACCATTTGGGAAAGGCAGAACCATTTGGGAATGTCAGACCGTGAGACCCCTCCGTGAGCCACCACGTGTCCAGCTGGCTCAGACCCAGCATTGTGATGGACTGGCCCTGGCCGGCCTGCTGCCAGCCCAGAGGTCTGACAAACACAACCTCTCTGTCCTCTGGCCCCGCTCGCCAGCGCCTGTTTCGAATTAGCATTTCCCCTGCCCCCACCGCCTGCCATTTGGGCAAATCCCTCAGCTGTCTGCCAGCAGCGCCGGGGCGAGGGGACACCAACCCCGGGAGCCCCGTTTGCTTTCCAAGGACTTTCCCAAGTCCCCGGTACACTTTAGCAATTAGAGGGTTAAGTTTCCTCCCGGCCTCGCTGCATTAACTGGAAAGGAATGAAGTGTCAGGCATGTTCTCACCACAGCAGGCTGTTGGAAAGCAACTCCCTTCTCCACGCACACACACCTCCCACTGCTGCGACCAAATTATTTTCTATCCTCCAGAGACCCAGTATGCCAGACAAAATCTGCAGCATGACTCTGATTCATTGCAAAAGGATGCAGATGTAATATTCCCTTTTTTGCCGGGGCTTCTCGCACGCTAATTCACACGGCATCTCGGCGTTTCGAGTTTTACAGCTCTCCTGCTCTCTTTATTATTTTTTTTTTTCGGAGGGCTCTGACGCCCCTCGCTGACCCTTGGCCCCACGTCCTTTCTCCCAGCACCACCAAAATAAAGACACTAAGCCTCCCATCTCCAGCGTGCAAATAGGCAGCTCTCCCCAATGTGCTAATTAGCCGAGTGTTTGGAAGTAAATAGGTAAGATTGGTGGTAATTTCCTGGCTGAAGGGGTAATTATTTGTTTCAAACAGGCTGCAAAATAACCCCGTAAGGTGAGATAGGAAACTAAATTCAAAAGAGGTTTCCTATTCCCACTAAGCAGGATTGAAAACTGGTTTGAAATTCCTTTTTTTATTTATAGTACATGGTATCCATGGAAACCTACAGAGGAGGTCATGGTAGCTAGGCCTCCGTTTCACCCTGCTCAGGGGATTACCGTTGCACAGTGGTACGCAGCCGTGTAAGAAAGTAGATTCACAATTCCCCGCAAACAGCCCCCCCCCCTGCCAGCCCCCAGTCCCAGCCTTCCTGGAGGGCTGCAGGAGAGCTTTTGGGAGGCTCATAAATCTGCTCCGGGATGGGAAAGTGATGGGAACTGTGTCTCCAGCGTCCCCCAGAAGCAGGAGGCTGCCGGGAGCGCGCCGGCTCCCCGCGGTCCCCTGACGCGATGCGCTGCGGGACGGAGCCGCTCGCGGTGTGGCAGCGGGATCAGCGGGATCAGCGGGATGCTCTTCCCCTTGCCTGGGCTCTCATCCCTGCTCCAAACCCCGCGCGAAGGGGAGGAGCACCACGGCCAACTTTTCACTCGGCTCAGCCAAGTGAGGAAAGCCCAGGAGCAGTCCAGATCCCAAATTCCCACAGGCAGGGCATCTTCTGCGTTCACCTTTCCCTGCTGTTCTCGGGAAAACCGTTGCTTTAGAGGAAGCGGGAACAGCGTGGGGAAAGGGATGCCGCAGAAATGGCTGTGGGTTTTGGCCATGTCCCGGGGGCGTGGTGTTGGGCACTGCTCCCCTTGGCGATTCCAGCAGGGCAAAAAAGGCTGTTTCCCAACTTTGGGAACTATCTGGGCTCTTCCAGGTGCGAACCTTTTGCGGCTGCGGACAGGAGCGACTCCCTGTTCCGGTCTGGCTGCGTGTGATTTGGCGGCAGAGCACAACCGTTGCCTTTCACGCTGTATGTAAACCCCAGTCCCAGCCCGTGGAGCGGCTGGTGCTCCACAAACCCTCGGCGCAGCCGCGAGCGAGCGGTGCGGGAGCGGGTGCGCGCCGCCAGCTCGGCTCCCCCGTGCTGGCAGGGCCACGGCGGCTGGATGTTCCCCGGGAAGGCAGAGGTGGAACGTGGAGCTGCTCCACGACCATTTTCCACCCAGCCCAGCCCGTCCCCCAGACCCCCCGCCGCCCCCTCCAGCTCCCCGCGCTCTGCCCCAGCCGCGCGCAGAGCGACATTACGCCTGTGACCTTCACTAATTCACTCTCCCTCTCCACGCCGCCTTCCCCCTGCTCGCAGAAAGACTCGCTTTTTCACACAGCATAAAAATAGCCTGTGCAAGGCGTTGCCAGAGGAAGCTGCGGGGCCAGCAGTGTGCAGGCAGGAGGAGGGACCGGCTGGTCCCTGGCCCCGCTCACCCCACCCCTCGCCCCGGCAGGGAGCTCCCAGACCAGCCTCCCACCACCCACATGCCCTTGGCCTCCTTAACATCTCAGCTTCTTCCTCCGCCACTCCCTTGCTGGTCTCGATGTGGTGAAATCCAAACGGTGGAGGTCAGCAGCAGGGAAATGCTGTTTCATCAACCTTCTCCCTTAAACTGAATTTTTTTCCCCTCAGTTTTGGGGAAATTGAAGGCTGAAAGCAGCAAATTTAGGTGAATTGTGGGGCGGATTTTCAAGGCTTTCTAAACAAAAAATTATCCAAACAGTAATTTCCATGTCCTTTATGGAAATGATTCTGCTTGGGTATCTGTCAGTGGGAAATAGCACTGGAGCCATTACCACCATGGAAAAAACTGAACTGGTGGTATCAAACCGACGTTATGTTACCATAAACACCTCCAGCTCCTCTTTTCTTCACAGCACTTCACCTTGGTCCTTCCTCTGCCATCCCTCCAGCTGGCCTGGACTTGGCACCTTATGACAGTGGCCACCCCCAGCCACTTGCCCAGGCTTCAAGCCAGTACTGTGGTGTTTTCCCACTTCCCATTTCCTATCACCATCCCTAATGTGCCTCCCAGTCACCCCCCTGTTCTTCAGGTCCTTTCCTAGGCCCGCCCTTGGCCTTGGGAGCATCTCATCTGCTGGGCAGGGCTTCAGCTGGCAAGGGAGGAAGCCACCACCTGCGAAGTAAACCTCTGGGCACACCTCTTGGCTGATTTGAGGAGGTGATTACATCCTAGGAGTGTTCTTTTCTCTCTAGCAGCGGCTACAAAAGCTGGAGACACCAAAAGGGAGGCAGAGTGAGGCCAGCACTGCTCTGTCAAGTGACCAGCCAGTGCCACCACGCCCTGCTGTGCTCTGTGTTGGACTCATCTCTCCTTTCCCTGCCCCGGGGAGCTGCACCACTCCCCACCTCAACACAAAACAGCACCCACCCCATGTGTCTTTTCTCCCGTTAAGTTCATCCCCACGTCTGGTGGTTTTCTAGTGCTCACCACAATTTTGTGCCTACCTTGGCGCCTGCTATGCTACCGCCAGTGCAGTCAATCAATCTTGCCTCGGCCAATAAGCAGGAGAGAAGTAATGCTTTTCCTGCTCCCCCAGCTCTCCTCTCCTCCCGATCTCCATCAGGCACTCGGCAAGTTCACAAGGGCAGCCCGCTCTCCGTTTCCTTGGTCACGCACAGCAGCTTGCCCTCCTAGAGTAATAAAAACAAATGACACGTTGCTGGTTGTTGTCAGAGCCGTTGCCGGGCCCCTCCGTGGAGAGCAGATTTGGGGGGGAAAGGAAGCGTTTGCGTTTTCAGGTTCCTCCTCGGGCAGGTGGAGGAGAAGTCGTCAGTGGATGTGAGTTGTCAGCAGATGTAATGCCAGAGTCAACTGAAAAGGATGAGCGAAGACTGAGGGATGCAAGGCTGAGAGCCTGGGGTGTGTTTGCTCATGGAGGTGGTGAAATGATGATGGATCTGATTATCTGGGAGCAAGTGAGACCCCAGAGGGGCCTGTGCCAGGTTCTGGTGTCTGCCAGAGGGGCACAAGCCCCCATTCTGTGATGCTGCCTTGCATCCCCCTCTCCTGTCACTCTGTCACTGAATTTAGTCACCCTAACCTGCAGACACTGGTTCTAGCAAGATGAAGAACAGATCAACCCTCCCTTGTGTCTGGAGCCAAGACCTGCCCTACCTCCATTTGCAGAGTGTCTGAGTGTTCAGGAGCTGCTTGTGCCAGAAGCCAGGTCTTCCTTTATCCCCCACATAGCCCAGGGTGATCAAGACACTGCTAAGCTGCCCCCTAGCCCAGGAGCTCTGCACCACCTATCCTGCAAGCTCTGCATCCCATGCCATGTTGGAGTGAGCAGCCAGGCTGTCCATGGATCCTGAGAGAGAAGCTCTGTGCCTGAAGGACTTTACCATCTGGTTGCTGATTCAGGCACCGGTCCCCACTCCGGGACGTTCCAAAGACTGCAGGATGGGAGGGCTCGCAGCAGCTTTATCTTTAGCTTTGCCTCTCCCTTTATTCCTATTTTTATTAGCTGGGAGACAGCCCATCCTTTTTATAGCTCTGAATTCAAGGGTGATCAGATGAAAGTGGAGAGGGGCTCCCGCATGGGTAGATGAGTAGCCATAAGGTCAAGGCACCTGAAGGAGAAGTTTCCAGCTTTCACAGCCCTAGAGATTGTCCCATAAAATTACTCATAAAATTAAAGTGGGTTTTGGGTTTCAAAGTCCTGACAAACTTGAAATAGTCATCAGCCAATTCTGGTATATGGGAAGCCTCAAACCTCTGGTTATTGAGGCAGAGGTTAATGCTGAGCTGTAACATCTCCTGGGGACACGATGGAGGTGGCAGTGCCTGGATCAGCTAAGGGGTTATGGCTTAGGCAGTGGGTGATAAGTTGTTTTCACTATCACACTATGGATCTGAATTTCTTCAGTCAACTTCTTCCAAATAAAATACAGAGCCACTTCCTCAGAATCTTCCACAGGATTTATGAGGACTGGGCCCTCTCCAGTTTTCTTTCTGTATCAAAGCGATGATTTAATTAACTGATGATCTAATTTGGGCTGGAACTGAAGCTAACCTGGCGATTTCTGAATTTGACCTTGGTACAGATTAACCATGGTGGCACTTAGTGTTAGCTTAACAGCGTTCAGAACAGCTTTGTGGTGATACCTTCCCTGGACTTTGTTTTTTAAAAATTAATCTGTGTCAGGGTAACTGGTGAGTGTGAGGGACAGGGATTCAGGCGGCTCCAAGCACCTCGGAGAGGGGGTAGCCCCTGGCTGCAGATGTCACTGTCATACCTATGGCAGCAAATGCCAGCTTTGAAGCAGGCAGGGGAGCTGATCCCGCTGAAAAATAGCCCAGGCAAAACACGGGAGGGTTCCACTCGGCGGCAGATGTGTGGGGCAGCACAGGATGCAGGGAGAGGCTGCAGGGAAGCCCCAGGGAGGCACAGCCAGCGCTGCCCTGTGCTGTCCCTGCCAGGCAGGAGGCAGCAGCTCCAGGGATGTGACCTCCAGTGTCTCACGCCTGTCCCTGGTGCCAGCAAGTGCGTGGAGCAGAGGTCAGACAGCTACTGAGGCGTCTGTCTGTGCGTGTTAAGAGCCTCAGCACACACATACACCCTCCACACACACACACACACACACACACCATGTGTGCTGTCATACCTGCCTGTAACTGCACAGGTACATCCCCTGTCCCTGCCACAGGCACAGACACTGTCACACACACAGCCTGTGAACACACACACACGTACACACAGAGTGTATCCAAGCATGCACATGTACTGTGCACAACTTACACAAGGACACACAGCCTTTGTCCCTCACACTTACATCCAGTGCACCCTCATACATGTGAACATGCACATGCATGTACTTGCCTGGCATATGGGCTGCCCTCCCTGTGCTCCCCACACACCTCCCACAGCCCCACTCTCCTCACCTTCACCCCAGGCCAGGGCTAAGGATGCCCCAAGACCCTGGGCAGTCACTTGGGCTGCTCCTTCCTGAAGCCAGACCCATGCCAGGGATTTCCCAGAGCCTCACGCCAAGCACAGGACCCCACCAACCCCCCCCTGCCAGCCCCCACTGCACCAGACAGGACCATCTCCTGCCACCACCCAGCAGCTCTCTCCATCTCAGGGGGGGTAATGCTTTGGGACATTCCTGGTTGCCCAAGAACAAGAGGCATTAGGCAGTGCAGCAGGACCTGTGTGAGCTGGAGTTGCAGGGTCCAGTTGGGTGGTGGGAAGGAGGAGGAGAGACCTGATCCTGCAGGGTGGTGGGGTGGAGGGGCAGAGATCTGGTCCACGTTGGATGGTGGGATGGAGAGGGAAGCTCAGAGCTGACGTGGGACTGTGTGTATGTGGCTGAACACTGCCAGCAGGTACAGCATCCCCACACACTCCTCTTCACAAAGAGTCACCCCACGTGTCACTCTGTTCCAAACAAAGCTGTGCTCTTGGTACCCAGTGGTGCCACAGCTCCCTGTGCAGCCTGGGCACTGCCTGAGCCCTCCCAGCACCTCCTGCCCTGGTGGGTGCCACGCATCAGATCGACTCTCAGGGCCTGGGGACAGGAAACATGGGCAACACAGCTGTGGGATGCAAAGGGTGCAAACATCCCTCTGGGAACCAGGATGCGATGCAGGACCTCCTGGCCAGAGCTGGTCCACAGTGATGGATGTAGAGGGGATGGCTGGCCTGGGGCACAGGCTGTGTGTGGGCTCCAGAACATCCCCAGCTGCAGGGAGCTCTGTCTGAAGGATGGAAAACAGGGATGGAAATCAAGGGCAGGGGATGCTCTGCTGTATCAACCATGTCCTTCAGAGTCTGTGCAACACCCTCTCTGCACAGCATCTTGCTTCTGAGATGCCTTCACCCATGCAGCTGTGGGCTCCAGAGGGGCAGGCAAGGAGCTGGAAGTACCTCCAGGCTGCTGGAAGCTGTACCCTACGGCACACACCTTCTGCAGCGGGGTGCCCCAACCCCAAGCATGGGCTGTCTGTGACTCAGGGCGCTGCAGAAGAGGCACACGGGGCAGGGGCTGGTGTGCAGAGCCAGGGGGAAGGACGGCACGACCTCATTTCCTACAAGCCAAGGTGCAAAGGCCCTCTGCCTGCTGCGGGAGCTCGGTCCCGCGTGGCCGTGGCGCTGCCCGCGGGCTGCCTGCCCTGCTGGCGGGACGAGCATCCTCCCCGCAGCTCCCGCGGCACCGCGCCGAGAAGGTGAAACCGGCTCAAGCTGCCGATCGCCGCTGGGGCGGGGGGATGGCTGCAGGCTAATAATATTCCGTGTCTCATTATGCCGCGTATTAAGCTGAAATTTGCAGATGCTCTAATCACCGCGAGGCATTCTGCGCACACAGCCTCCCTCCAGCCCGGCAGCGCTGTGCAAACACCGGAGGAGAAGCCCTGCTAACCATCCTGCCACATGGTGTCCTGGAATCTTTACAGACCATTTCACCTTCACAAATAGCCTTGGAATGTCTGTGCATCGACAGCCCCTGCGGTAGCCAGATAGGCTCAGCCGCCTCCTCTGCAGCTCCCCGGGCCCCTCTTAAGCTTTTTCCCATCACGCCATGCAGATGCGAAGCTCCGGAATTTACACCGGCGCTGGGTAAAGCACCTCACGTCGAATGTGATCTGTGCCCCAGGCTCGCAGAGAACGTGAACTGTATTTTATAGAGGTTGAGGGAAGCTCCTGCCTGAATTGCTTTAATTTTTTTTTTCCCTCTCCGTGTCTTCTCTCTCCCTTCTTTTTTTTTTTTTTTTTAATGATTTTCTTTTCTTTTCCCAGATCTCTGCCCTTTGCCCTCCCGCGATCAGAGGGGGCACGCATTGAAGTGCCGTGGGAATACTGACTCCTTGAGTATTCTGGGCAATCTCACGAGAAAAGCTGCTTTTTCCCCAGAGGTAGGGAAACGCGGCTGGACCGGGCTGTGGGAAGGAGGGGTGGGTGTGAAGCCTGCGGATTCCCTGTGCGTGGGAAGGCAGGAGAGGGGAGCAGTGCGGGAAGGGTTAACCGGAGACTGTCCTTGCTGTTTTTTCCAGGCCTGGCTGCACCAGATTCTTCCATTTCTCTTGGCAGGGACTGAAACCGTGGGGCTGAGCTAAGCACATGAGCCTGGAGAGTCCCTGTGCTCCGGCGGTGAGCAGGACCCCGAGCGAGGTGCTGCAGCTCATTAGCAAAGCAGCAGCTCGTACGGGGCACGCAGGTGTCAGGCAGGCAGCAACAACAGCAAAACAGGGAGGGAGAGGCAGGAACGCACCGCACCGAGGTGGGCAGTGTTTGCTGCTCTGGGCATGCACAGGCACACACACACACACACACACACACACACACACACACACACACACACACACTTACTTACTACAGGTAAGAGGGAAACCTCGTCTGCTCTCTGTGTAGTGTGAGGTGTAAGGGTTTGGGCATTGGGCTCATCTCTGTGCCTGGTGCTGATTTGGGCCACTCCCTTTGGTCTCAGTTCATATGGCATTTGGCAGCTTTTCCTTGTTAGAGGGTTGTGGTCTCCCTCCTCCATCATCCCACCCTGGAGGATCAAAGCAGGATTTCAGATGACCAGGGAGCCATGTGCTGCCCACCTCTGGGCTGGCAAAATGGGGTGACCCAGCGAGCCCCCTGACCCAGGAAAAGGGCTGGGAATCATTCCCTGAATGAGCACAATGGCTCCTGCCCTGATGGCTCGTCTGGCTCCACACTCACAGTTGCCCAGGCGACTGCTCATGGAAGAGCGTGCATGGCCGGAGAGGCTCCAGCTGCTGGTCCCAGTGGTCCTCACCCCCTGCTCCTCCTGGAGGGGCTGGCACTGCCCTCAGCAAACCCTCTGCATGCAGCCCCCGATGGTGACCCCAGCACCTGCCACTGCTTACACAGCCCGAGGTCCTGTCCTGTGCAGGTGCCCAGAATCCAGACCCAGATCTGCCACTTCCAAAGAATATCGGGGTCAATCCTGACTGCCTCTCCTGCGGATTTATCCGTGTCAGTGTGTACTGCTGCCTCCACTGCCTCTTGCGTGGGTGCTGTGCCAGATGCTGTAAGATGCTCTTTATTGCTTTGGTGTTGGTCTGTCCTTCACCTAGGACATGTTTTTCCAGGTGGATCCCAAGCTGGATAGTCTGTGGTTCTCAGCTGGTCACACCAGGGGCTCCCGTAGCAATGGCAGTGGAGCAGGAAAAGTCATGGGCAGAGAGCCCAGGGGAGCTGCAGAAGTGGAAGGATTCAGAGTCCTGTAAAAATCCAAGCAGGCATCCTCCAAAGAGGTGGCCCAGGGGCTGCCTATCCCAACATTCCAGCCCCGGTCTGTCACATGCCACCTGTCTGTGCCCAGACACAGTGCACGCCAGGGAGCTGAACGGCCATGAAGAGCAGCTGGGTCAGTCTGCCCAGACAGACAACCTTGTGTCCAGCCTGCTCTGTGGAAGTTAGCACCTCTGGGGTGGGAACACCAGCACCTCTAAAACAGACCATGTCCCCACAGGACCTGGTCTGGTCAAACACCCCTGCAACCTGCTCTTGCTGAGGCAGGGCAGCTCCGTGCTGGTGTTGACATTGCGATGTGAGAAAGGCCAGGAGCCCCTGGGCTCTTGGTCTGGGTCCCACCTGGTGACCACAGAATGAATCCCTGCCTTTCACACAGCCAGCTCACCATCCTTTAGGTCAGGGTCTGGAGTGCCCTTGCAGGTGGGCACAGCCACCGGAGGGGACCTGTGCTAAGAGGAGGAGGGCAGCTTAGAATCATGGAATATCCTGAACTGGAAGGGATCATCAAGTCCAACTCCTAAACCCGCACAGGACAACCTCAACAATCCCACCCTGTCCCTGAGAGTGCTGTCCAAACGCTCCTTGAGCTCTGGCAGCCTTGGGGCTGTGCCCACTGCCCTGGGGAGCCTGTTCAGTGCCCAACCATCCTCTGGGGGAAGGACCTTTTCCTGATATCCAACCTAAACCTCCCCTCACAGAGCATCATACCATTCCCTAAAATCCTGTCACTGGTCACACAGAGCAGAGATTGGAACTGCCCCTGTGCTGCCCCTTGTGAGGAAGCTGCAGACCAGGGTGAGGTCTCCCCTCAGTCTCCCATTTTCCAGGCTTCTCTAGCTTCACCTGTCCCCTCTGTGCCAGCCACCCTAGTCCTGACATGACATGACTCTCTAGGCATGTCCCTGTTCCCTCCAGCCAGCACATCTCCAGATTTCTCCATGGCAGGGTGTGCTCAGGGCGATGCCACAGAAACAGCCCCAGCATCCATGCATTTAGAAATTTGGGAGCAGTTCCAGAGACCAGCGTGTTCCAGCTTGGACACCCTTGATCCAACATCCACTCTGCACAAACGCATCCCTCAGCAGGAAGAAAACAAAACAAGAGATGATTTAAAAGGAGAATAAACCCTCTCCTTCTGTGGGACTTTGTCCTTGGCCAGAGGAGGAATCACCTTCTGCAGGAGTTTGACTGGAGTAAGTAATAGACCCCCTCAAGCTGAGATGATGCCTCCTGTGAATGCTGCATTCAACGGGGGACAGGCCATATGCAGAAATAAACAGGGACCCGGGACACACTGGCAGCTCTTTAAAAGAGTGTTAATAATGTGCTGTTCACGTTCCTGGGACACTGCTGCCATGATCTGCCAGCAGCAGACGCTGGCAGTCCTGACGGGAGTAACTCCTGCCATGGCAGAGCTTCGCCTGTCACCAGGCACCAGCCCAACCTGCCCTTCCCCGGCCACGACCATCGGCACTGAGGAGAGGAACATGCTCCTGTGGCAGGGACACTGCTGATCCAGGTGACACAGGGCACGGGACAACCTCAGGCTTTGCACCCAAGCCCTGGTGGGCTGAGGGAGCCTCTGTGCAGGGCTGGTCATTCCCAACATGGATCCAGGCCTCGAAAGCAGGAGGGGGTTTTGGGATGGTGATGAGATCCTGCTCCAGACCTGGCAGGAATGGACCTGCAGCTCATGGGGCCAAGAGGACAGTCCCTAGAGAGCAGGACAGCAGTGGGACAGCTGGGTGGACACACATCCATCACTCCAGATGTTTCTCACACTGCAGCTTGTGAGCCAGTGTCTCCGTGCTTGTCCCAGAGCCTGAGCAAACAAGGCCCAGGTCAGAGTGGTACAAGGGAGAGGGAAATGGAAAATCATTCAAACTGCCACGTTTCTGTTCAATCCACCTCCTCACACTCAGGTTGGCCTTCATCTGTCCCATCAGATCCCAGCACTGGGTGCAGGGATGAGGGAAAGAGCATGAAGCTTTCCCCCTTTCCTGTAGGCAGGGATCAAAATGTGTCAGGCTGGAATTCTCCCAAGAGCAGCTCCCTCCTGGGCTTCGTTGCTGCTTCCTGTTCTCGGGGGCAGGAAATACCAAGCAAACAGCTCCGTGCACGACTTCAAAACTTCCACTTCCAGCACCGGCTGCAACATGAGGATGGAGGAGCCTGGATGATGGGAGCAGCCTGCCCAGAGGCTTTGCTCCCAGGGACCAGCCCCCCTCCAACTCTCCTCTGCTCCTTGGGAAGCCAGGTCCCCAGGAACAGCCTCTTCCAGCCCTTAAGGCCAGGCTCAAGAGGACTGAGCTCCTAGGCCATCAGTGCTGATGGGGTTCATTTGCTTTTGGTCTCTGCCTCCACTCGGAGCCAGGCAAACATAAATTAATAACTGCACAGAAAATGAGACTGTGCTGTGCAGCATGAGGCTGCTGTGCTTATCCCTCATGAGCGTGGCTGGCCAGCACAGCACAGGAGCTTCTGCAGTCCCCACATTGCTGCCACCATGAAAAAAACCCATGGGCTTTCCCCTGTCCCCACTAGAGTAACAGCCTGGGGGAAGGAAGGGATCTTCTTGTCTCCATTCTGATTTTTGAGGGTTGGTTCAGCCTGTCCTGCTGTGTCAGGAGCTTCACAACAGCACAGTGACTGTCGATGGATGAAAAAGGGCTGTTTCCCCCACTTGGCTGGTTAGAAATAACAAGGTAGTGCCTGGCCAGGCTCTGACAGGGCTTCCAACTGGTCTGTTGATCGCCCAGCAGACCATTAGCCCAGGCAGCAGGGAGCAAAACTGGGATGGGGACTGATGGTTCAGGGCAGGGGCCACCCTGGGGTTCTTCATCTCCAAGACCCAGCTGCTCCAGGCCGCAGGAGAGACCAAGTTGCCTGACTGGCATCCAGGTCTTACTGGACCAAATGTGCCCTGGAGGTTCCTGCATCAGAGCTGGGCTTTGGGGCTGACCCCAAGGGGTGCCTGCCTCCTCTGGGGCACTGCTGGTCCCTGCCAACACCCCTTCCCAGGATCCCCATGGGACGCAGGAGCTGGCAGCACACTCCACATGCACGCCAGAGCCCCAGAGGTGCCCGGCACAGCCTGAGCCTGGCAGGGGAGGTCACTGCCTCATTTGCCTCCTGCGAGCTCCCCGCGCTGCTCAGCATCCCCGCTCTTGGCCCGGGTACGGATGGAGCCAGCTGCTCCTGGCGCCGGCGCTCGTCGCTGCCAGGCGCTGAGCCATCTGCCTGGCAGGGCCAGCCACACCTGCTGGGAAGGAGACAGAAGCTGGGCAACCTCCCCGCCTTTGCGGCTTTCCGGCTGGCGGCATCGCACGGCGGCTCCAAGAGGGCTCGTGTGTTTGCACAAAGAGAGAGGAGATAAGGGGAGGCTTCTTCCCACCGCCCCCGGAGCCTGGCCCTGCCCGGGCACCTCGAAAGGAGAGCGGGCACTGGTGTGGAACCTGGGCAGCACCCTGATTGGAGCCATGGGACCACTCCCTGGGCCAGCAGGATGTGTGTCCCCAAACCCCTCTGTGGGGTGTCCCATGGTGATCCTCATCCCCAGCACTGTGCTGGGTCTGCTGCCAGCACCCAGCACAGGAGCCTACCAGGATCAGAGAACTACTTCTTACTCAGGGTGGGCAGAGTGGTTTTTGCTCCCAGGAGGGCAGGGGTTTCAGAGGAACACACTCAACCAGCTCAGGACAGTCATGATGTGTCTGCTCCCAAGCATCAGGGCTGGCAACTGCCCTGGGTGGTGTTCAGGGTCCACATGCACCCACCACCATGGCTGTGCTGTGATGGAGAGGAGCAGAGGGGAGCCAATGGCTTTGCCCTCCCCCATGGATTCACCTCATCCCGCTCCTCTGCATCAGGAGCTGTGGGAGCCAGAGATGTGCCACACACAGGGTGCAGGCTGCTTCTCCAGCTCCTGGTGCATCGAGCCCAGGCAGCACCACGGCACTGAGGGAGCAGAATGCTGCCACCAGCACTCGCATCCCAGCCCTGCTGCCAGGAGCAGCACCAGTTAGGTGCTGGGGTGGAAAGCCCCTTCCAGTCTAAAGGAACTGGGGTCTCCTGGCCTCAGGGGTGGCAAAGCCAGACAGCAGGACAGGCAGAAATGATGGTGACCATGTCCAGATGCCCTATTGCTGAAAACCCCAGCAGGGTTTTCTGCCCTGTCTTGTTTCTCCCCCGTGGGATGAGGAGGCTCACGGGCATCGCAGGACAGTGCTTCCCCCAGGCCCGGCTGGCTTCTCCCACCCCAGGGGAGCCACAGCTGCTCTGCCACTCCAGCACCTGAGCACCATGACTGGCATCCCCTGCTGCTGCTGCTGAGCCCAAAACCAGCCTGGAGAGCTTTCTTCAGCCCTGACAGGACCAGGTCACGCCAGACCTTTGTCCACTGTCCAGCCAAAGCAGGGAAGTGAGCTCTGCTTTTGGGGGGTTGGGAACACAGAAAAATCACCCTCAGGCTCTGGGAAGGCCTTGTTACCCAATCCTCCATCCCCAGCAGCTCTCCGGGGTACCCATAGCTCAGAGGTGTCTGCAGGGAGCTCAGCTCCTCCAGGGCATGGTGCAAAGACAAGTCTGTCAGCTCACCCATTCCTGGTCCCCTCAGTGGGACCATCCTTCTTCCTGACAGAGAACAAATGGAGGCACAAAAGGCCTGCCTGGATGGCTTGGTCTGGGTTTAGTGGCCTGCCTAGGACTGAGGATCTCTAGCCTTGCTAGCTAGCCTAGCTAGCTAGACAGCCTAGCTGTCTCCAGCTTCACCATCCTCAGGTGCAGCCTGCTGAGGTGGCTGCAGCTTTGCTCCACACAGGAGAGCCTGAGCTGGGCTGTGGAGAGCAGAGGGACCATGTTAGTCCAGCAGATGTGGATACCCCAGAGCAGCAGCTTGCCCAGTCCTGGAACAGGGATCATCCCCATCCCCTGCCAGCACCTCCACCCCAGCCAGTGCCATGGACCTGCAGAGAGGTGCTCTCAGGACATGGTGCCTCCAGCCCATTTCTCCTGGTGACCTTCGGGAAGGTGAATTGCCTCCTGACACCCGCTGCTGATGTCTCTGCCAGGCAGAGCTGGCGCAGAGGGTGTGGGCAGGCACAGCTCCCACACCACAGACACCACGAGTATTCCAGGGCTGGGCAGGCAGGTCCCATGTGTGCCCGAGGTCCCCTGGCCATGTCCTGGCCAGCTGACACCCCACAGAACTCAATGCTGGTCCTGTGCCTGCTCACACACAATGCTGCTCTGGCTGCAGCAGAAGACTCAGAGGGACACAGAGGTCAAAACAGGAATCCAACTGCCCTGGGGAGCACCCGACATCCCAGCTTGGCTTCAACATGGCACAGAAAGCTGGCAAGCAGCAGCACTGAGGAGCGCAGCAGGAGCTCCTAAATTTTGTGTGAGCCTTCCAGGGGATGCTGACCCTGGCTGGGATCCTGTGGAGACCTGATATTCTCACTCAACCCACCCAGGAGGCTGCTTACCGCCATCCAACCAAACCAGCACCAGACCCCAGCCTGCAGCTCAAGGCTCAGGCTGGGTCTTGCCCATTTCCAGGGCTTCCTCCCTCCATGGCCACCATACATGGATCCCTGCCAGCTAGTGCCACCCCCACCTCCGCTGACACCCACCCCAGTGGGCTCCTGATGAATTTTATAAACCTCCTCCTGCGCCAGCTTAGGAAAACTTTGCTCCAAGAGACCTGCTGTGTCCTTGACCTGGAGTAACTCCACGGTGGTGGCTGCAGGAGGGGACATGAGCTCAGCATCTGCCTGATGGGAAAGAAACACACACAGCAACCTCTCTCCTTCCTTCCCTCTCTCTCTGCCATCCATTTGGTGGGCAATGCGGCCCCGCTGCAGCTTTATCTTGGTTCTTTAAAAGGCTCCCTGGCTGACATACACACCGTATGGGAGCAGTCAGCCGAGGAGAGCTGTAAATCTCCCAAGGCCTCATCTTGCGGGGCACATTAGCTGTTTTAAACTTGTCAGCTTTCAGCGATGGAAATTGACTGTTCAAAGCCGCTCTTCCCTCCGCATCCTGCTCCGTTTTACGCAGCGAAGGTGCTGCATCCCTGGTGTGTTGGAGGAGGGGGATGTGTGCCCCCCCCACCTGCATCCTCAGGGACTGTGGGTGCTTTAGGGATGTTTCTCGAGGTCTCATCAGGGACATGAATGTCTCCAAGCCTTCTCCTTCCCTCCTGTCCCCTGAGATCCTGCCCACAGCTGGAGGTGAGGATGGGGATGTGCAATCCCACAAAGCATGCCTGTTCACACAAGCTGTCTTTCCCATGTCTGCCCATGCAGGACAATTCCAGATCCTGTTGAAGCTGAGTCTGGGAAGGCTTGTGAAAATCAACCACAGCTTCAAGTGAGCTGGTGGGATTCAGTGCAGCACTGTGTGTGTGTGTGTGCTCCAGTGCCCAGCACAGCGTCGCACGCACAGCCTGGGGACACATAGCCGGGCTGCTCTGTGCCCACCTGGGGACGGTGCTCCTGCCGCCGCTGCCCTGGCGCCGGCTCTGCCGGCACCGACAGCTCTCCAGCCGTGTCGAGAGAGCAGAGCGCGGGGGCTGCGAGGACGAAAAGCTCTGCTTGAACAGCTCTCCCCGAGGCAAACTCCCACACAGGCATCTTCTCCAAAAGGGCATGTGACCCCATCCACCCCACGGATCCGCCGCGGAGCCAGCGCTGAGTGGGCGCCCACCCCGCCCCTCCCGTGCGGGCAGTCCAGCTGAGCACAGCGATCCCTCTCCATCCTGCCGGGCGCGAGCTTCATCCCGACAGATGCTTCCCAAGCCTTGGCGTGGGACACGCAGAGAGGAGACCCCGGAGCAGGCACAACCCTTCATCCCCCTTCCCCTGGGGCAAACCCCCCCGTACTCTGCTTCGCTGCCATCACCCCCAGAAGCCCACGGGGGTGTCTGAGGAGCAGCTTCACCCCCGGGGGAACGCGGCCACCCCGGAGCAGCCCCCGCGGCTCCCGGCGAGCGGCAGCTGCGCCGTGTCTGCCGAGGGAACGTGACAGCCGCGCTCGGCCCCGAATCAGCCCCGGGTCCCTGACCCTGCGAGCGCGGGGTCAGCGCGGCCGTGACGGTGGAGGCGAGGGGGGCTTGGGGCCGCTCCGGGCGCGGGGCGATTAGCGGCGGGGCGAGCCCTGCGTCAGAGCCCCGCTTCCCCCCGCCGCTGATCCCTCTCCTTGGATACAGGAGGCACGGGGGAAGCGGGCCAGGTGGGAGGGGGGGCATGCGGGCCAAGGGAGCGCGGGGGCCCCGGCGTGATCGGCGGCAGGCGCGGAATCGTTGCCCCCGAATTATCCGAGCGGAGGATGACGCACCGCGCTCGCAGCCGGCGGGGAGGAGGGGGAGGCCGGCGGTGTCAGCGGGCAGCCCCCCCACCCCTCCGGGCAGCCACGCGGCCGCCGGTGGGGAAAGGATGCCGGGAAGGCACAGCGGGAATGGTCCCGGCCCCCAGCTGCCGGCACCGCCGTGTCCCCCCTCCCCCGGCACCCCCGGCACGGCCTCGCTCCCCGCCGCGTCCGTCTGTGGCGATGCCCAGAAATAATCTGGCAGCGAAGCAGAGCCAGAGCCGCGTCCACCCACCGCTCCACGTGAGCGATGGGGAGCGGAGAGGGCGAGAGGAGCCAGCTGGGCCCCTCTCTCTGGCGCTGTGGCCCTCTGATAACGCTGGATTTGGGTCCTGCAGACCTGTGACAAGGAGGGTGCCAGCGTGGGAGGGGGCAGTTAAGCTTCCTATCACCTGCAGGGCAGTGCTTCCTTAGGGATCCTGCCAGCCCACCTCCCCAGGGGCAGTGGAGAGGCTCCAAAGGCAGGGAGAGCACACTGTGAGTCCCACTGCCCTGGTCCCTACCACCCCGGCTGCAGGGACAGTGTTGAGAGCCTGATTTGCAGATTGCTGTTCGTGACACGGTGCTCCAGCCCGGCTGAGGCCGACGGGCTGGTTATTATATCGACAGCATAAACGTGTGGGAAATTGCCTGAATTAGCCGTGTGCCATGAACAGGTTTATGGATAATGGGATGCAGAGCCCTTTCAGGAGTAGGCAGCTCACAATCCAGTTAGACAGCTCCAGCCCCAGTCATTCAGCATTGGAAGGTGAAAGCTCATCAGATACACGGGACAAAACTGTGCTTCTCATGTGCAGGCAGGATCCATCCCAGCTAGCACATCCTGCTCTCCCAGCTGCTGCCACCTCCTCTGTCCTCCTCACCTGATTTTTCTCTTCCTTTGGGAAAAATTTCTCCTTCTCTTCCCCAGAAGATACTTTCCCTGAGAGTGTGAGGAGGTGGATACTCCCCTTTTGTGTCCAAATTGCATAACAAGGACTTTGGGCAAAATCCCCTGTCCCACAGGGCTGTCCTTAGCTTGGATTTGGAATTAGAACTCACCAGCTGTCCTGCCTCAGCTCCAGGCTGACCAGGTCCAGGGTCACATCCTGCTGCAGCTCTAACAGGCTGCCAGGGGGGATCTGAGGGCTGGATTAGCTCTTACTGGGTTTTCTGTGCATGGATTGATCTGATCACTTTTTTTGATCTATGCTTAGTTTTGGGCTTTCCTCAAAGGCATTCCCCAGCTTCTTCCCACAGATCTGTTGGGACTGAAAGGTGCTGGGTGACTGTCGTTAAAACATGGCCATCCTGATGTCCTTGGCTGGGCTTTCCTCTGAGTCTGCAGCCTCTCAGCCTGGACTGGAGCCCTTCCCAGTGTTTTCATGGGGGAGCGGGGTGTCACACCACGGTCTGGAGACCATCACTGTGGGGCAGCAGCAGGTCTGGAGGGGCCCTGGCTCGATGTGCATCCTCACTCTGCAGCCCTGCAAGAGCTCCAGCTTTAGAAAGGGGCTTATTAATGCCCACCGGCATCTCGGAGCAGCAGGCACCAGGCGGGAGCGAGCTGGGGAGAGAGACAAAGAGAAAGCCAGCAGCGGTGGGGAAGGGCCAGGCTCGCCTCCCCGCACAAGCGCTTTTCCTCAACCGAGCGGCGAGAAAGCAAAACTGAGAAGTGCCTAAAATTAGAGCTGCCAAACCCCAGCTGGGGAAGCCTGGAAAGATCCCCAGGCCCTGGAGCCTTGGGCGAGCTGCATAAAAGGCAGCGGAGGGGAAGGGAAGGGAGCTTGGGGACCGCGGCAAGTAGAGCGAGGCACAGAGGGAGCGGGGAGCGGATGGATGGATGGATGGATGGCTGCCTCCCCCTCCCTGCATCCCACCGCCTGCTCGCCACACTCCCCGCCTGTGCCGGCTGCTCGCCCCACGCTGCAGCCCCTCTGGGGGCTCTGATGGCCCTCTGAGGGTGTCTCCTTGGGCACGTGCTAGTCCCAGAAATTCCAGCATCCCCCAGTCAGACATTCCAGCTTGTCTGCCTCTCCAGGAGACCTACGGACCTGCTGCTGGTGCCTGAAGAGGTCCATGCACTTAGGTGCTTCTCCCTCAGCCCATGGGCTAAATAACACATTTATTTATATAACACTGTTCTTCAGTGGAGCTCCGAGCCCCATACAGTGTCACCTGCCTTACACCCCACCACAAAGCTGGCTGAGGTTCTGGAGCAGCAGGGATAACTGAGGAAGATGTAATCTGGGTGACCTGGGCCACCAAGTCTCACAGAGACTTGGACATCCACCTCCACCCCAAACTGGGATGGTAACTCTGTCACCCCCCAGCCACCCACCCTCGTGTATCTTCCTGCCCAAGGAAGACTCAATCAATGACTCAAAAGCACCAGCTCTGCCATCAGCCAACACAACAGAAGTCCCAGACACCAAACCTCAGCATCCCCCCAGGCCAGCTCCTTACACAAAGGCAAGAGCAGACACAGGCAGGACCAGTCCCACCAGCATCCCAAGGCTCCTCTGGATTCACGGAGCACCATCCTGGCCCCAGCAGTGTGGGTGGCACAGCCACCAGCTGTGCACCAAATCCACATCTAAAACCAGGAACTGCAGCAGCTCCACAGCCAGCCAGTGACTTTGCACTGAATTTGGCTTCCCAGCTCCTATTTGTCATGATCAAAGCGACTGAGGTTTAGCTCCAGCTTCACTGAGCTCAGGAGATGCTCTAAAATGGCTGAGTCAAGGGCAGGTCTGTATAATTTCCTTCAGTAACTGCAAACCCCCAAAGACACCCCAACACCTGGTGAGGGCCCAGTCCTTGCCTTTTCCAGGGCTGGGACCCCCCTGCAACCAGTCCACAGGCAGACTCTGGCAACTTAATTTGGGGTACCTTAGTCTCTGCTTGACATTTGTCCATGACTTGATGGTGGGGACACATAAAATGACCAAAGAAAGAGACAGACGTGTTGGACAGGAGCTGTAGAGAAAGGGTCTTGTGGGGAGATCTGTGCCAGATGAATGCTCTGGGAATGCCTCACTCTGAGCTCATAGAATCATGGAATATCCTGAACTGGAAGACTCCCACAAGGATCATCAGTTCCAACTCCTGGCCCTGCCCAGCACACCCCAACAATCCCACCCTGTCCCTCAGAGCGTTGTCCAAATGCTCCCTGAGCTCTGCCAGCCTTGGGGCCGTGCCCACTGCCCTGGGGAGCCTGGTCAGTGCCCAACCACCCTCTGGGGGAAGAACCTTTTCCTCAGATCCAACCTAAACCTGCCCTGACACAGCTCCATGCATCCAGCAGGAATGGGGCTGGGATGGAAAAGAATCAGATGACTTTGAGGGACAAGAGGATTGCACAGGACTGGTCACTGTGAGATGCAGCCAGTGGCAGTGATGTCGCTGGGGAGAGAACAGGACAGGACAGGACAGGAAGAACGGGATGAGATGGCCAGGAGTTGATGGGATGGCATGGCATGGCATGGGAGAGGACCACTGGGACTGGATAGGATCAAAAAGGGTAAAACAGAGAGGATGGGGTGGGGTGGAATGGGATGGGATAAAATGGAGCAGAAGGGATGGGATGGGATGGGATGGCATGGCATGGCATGAGACGAGACAGAATAAAACAAGGGATAGAATGGCACGGGATAAAATGGGATAGGATGGAATGAGACAGAATAAAACAGAAGGGAAGGGATGGAATGAGACAGGATGGCGTGGCATGGAAAGGAATAAAACAGAGGGGATGGGATGGAATGAGACAGGATAAAACAGGTGATAGGATGGGATGAGATATAAAAGGGACGGGATGGGATGGGATGGGATGGGATGGGATGGGATGGGATGGGATGGGATGGGATGGGATGGGATGGGATGGGATGGGATGGGATGGGATGGGATGGGATGGGATGGGATGGGATGGACCAGTGAGTGACAGGATGGACGGCACGGAGGAGGCAAGAAATCCTCCTGGGAGCCAGCTCCCTGTGGCCACGGGGGGTGGCCCAGCCGGTGCCTCCCAGCCTGTGGCAGAGCCCCGTGCTCGCCCGGCAGCCCCGGCACTGCCCCCCGTGCCCCGCTGGGCACCGCGCCGCGGGCGGGGAGCCACGTGCGAGGCCCGGCGCAGGCGTCTCACGCTTTCCCATGGTGAGGAGAATTGCTCCCTGGAGCGTGAGATCTGATTAGGGTCGTGACACACCGCGGCGTGGCAACAACGCCACGGCCGGCACCGCGCTGCGTGCCCCGCACCCGACCCGCACACGGCGGGAGGGGCACGGACAGCCCGGGGAGGGGGCATTGGGTATGCTCCGGGCTGTGTCCACACTGACACACGGGGGATGGCAAGGGCAGGGGCAGGGCTGGCTGCCAGCGAGCCTGGGAGATGAGCTCGGCTCAGCTGCGCGTCCACCGGGGCAGCCACCAGCCCGGGGAACTGCGGGAGGGATGGAGGGAGGGTCTGAGGTTCCCCCACCCCAGGGGGTGGTGACCCTATCCCTGTCTGGGGACCGTAGGAGGGATGGAAGGAGGGTCTGAGGTCACCCCACACCAGTGAGTGCCTACCCAGTCCCTGCCTCCTGATGGATACAAAATGATGCTCTCCCAGCTGTAGCTGGCAAGGCAGCTGCTGTGCCATCCTACCAGGGCAGCAGTTTGCCGAGCCTCAGAGAGCCCCAGGCAGCTGGAGGTCAGGGGAGCTGCCCAGCCAGGAGGGGATGCATCTCCAAAGGCCTCTCGAGGCAACAAACACTACCTGTTCTGCAGTTTACCCTTCACATTCGCTGCCTTGAACGGTTTCTGAGCAGTGCCTGCCTCTTTATTTGAGATCTTTCAACAGCTGTCTGATAGAGAAGACCTTTATCTCGCCTCTCCCGGGCTCCCATCCAACACCGGTCTCTGGAGGTGGGGAAGAAGGGGAAAAAAACCCAGAATTCACTCCTGACCGAGAGTCTCACCTAATCCAGTGCGTGTGGAAAATTACTGCCACCGCCCGGCGCCCAGCCTGGCCCCCTTCCCGCCCGCGCCAGCCAGCGACTGCTCCGACGGCTTTTGTGCCGGTTTTTTTTTCTCTCCTCTTCCTGCTGGGAGAATGGGAACCTCGGCGTTCGGACGAACCCTGGAGAAAACAACTTCAGGCGTGCTCGGGGCACTGAGTCGGTTTTTTATTTAATTTTGCCTGATCCCGAGACGGCTTTGCCTGGAATCAGTGCACAGGCTGTAAAATCACCCCCCAGCCCCCCAGCCTCCTGCCAAGTATCCACAGAGCAGGGACCACTTTGCTGGGAGCCTGCTGAGTTGTGCCAGCACTGCAGGCTGTGGCACCAAGCTCTGCCCCTCCACCCTTGCAATGTCACCTGGTCCCACTCAGCCCTGGCCACCTCACAACTACACTTCCACCCTGGTGGGGATGATGTGGAAAAAGATCTTCAGGGTGGTGTCAAGATTGATGGCAGGTGACCTCCCTCCTCTGCTCGATACAGACACTACAAGGAGAGGAGCCACCTCTGCCACCCCAAGATACCTGCACTGAGACCTCTAGAAATGAGGGTTGCCCGCCCTGGGTGCCTCTTTCATAGCAGAGAGACCGAGGCACTGCGAGGCTTCCCCTGAGCTCTCCAGCATGTCCTTCAGCATAGAATGGATTCTACCCTGGGTTCCACTGAAAGAGTGGTCAGGCACTGGAACAGGCTGCCCAGGGAAATGGTGGAGTCACCGTTCTTGGAAGTGTTCAAAAAATGCACAGATGTGGCACCTGGGAACATGGGTTAGTGGTGGCCTTAGCAGTGCTGGGTTAACAGTTGGACTCGATGATCTTAGAGGGCTTTTCCAACCTTCATAATTCCATGAGGTCACTGCTTGGGCCCTTGCTGGCCCCGAGGGATGAAGGCACCAGGTTGTGTTTGTGCTCTCCACAGCAGCTGCCCAGTCAGCATGTCCTCTTGTCTCCAGCACGTGCAACTGCATGGTCCTATAACATGCAGTTTGGAAAACACTCAGTCCTGAAATTGGGGTTAAAGACGTGCAGGTGCAGAGTTTCTTCCCATCTGGATGCTCTGGACGGAGCTTTGCCTGAAGGAGGAGGTGCATGAAGCTTCCCACGCTGCTGACTGGGAAGAAAGGATTGTTCTCCCTAGATCACAGTTGGGGAAGTTGAGTCACAGAGCAGTAAATCTCAGAGCTCTGGGAAAGGTTGTTTGGCTAATTTGGTCTTGCCTGTGAATATCAGGCAGAAGAAAACAGAAATGCAAATTGTTTCCTGTGGCAAATAAACCCCCCAGAGCCACAAGTTTTGCCTCCTGTATTCTCTTTTCACGTCATCCAGTGGCCAGTTCTGACCAAGGCATTGCAACCCCTGTGCCGTGTGTGACTCCAGACTTCTCCTCATCACTCTGGGATTGGCTGTGTAAATCACAGGGAATTTGCTTTCTTCATTCCTCAAACGATTTTGGAGCTATAAAGCACTTCCAGCATAGCTGCCAAGCTCAACCTGTGTGATCTTGCCCCGGGCCACTGAGATCTGAGCCCTGGAGACACTCCGTGACCGAATCCCTCCGGTTTAGCTGATGGCACTCACCTCACCTGAGAGCTGAGGGGAGGCAGAGGGGGAGGACAAGGGTGCAAACCCATTCCCTAATCTGCAAAGGCCACACCTGCCCATGCACACGCTGAGCCTACAAATAAAACCGCAGCACAACCGCAGTGGTGTTGGTGCCAAGTATTTATAGTCCGACTGCACCTGAAGTCCCACCCCAGGCCTGGGAGAGGGGAGGCAGCTGCAGCCTGGCTGCCTGGGTGGAGAGAAGGGGGAAAAAATGCTGCTTTTGGCAAATAAAGCCGTGGGAGGCTGGATTCACGCTCGGGTGGGTCAGCGTGGTGCTCCCTGGCACCGTGCTTTGGAAATGCCAACCCCCTCCACAGCCTCCCCACTGCTGGCACTGGCAGCCCCTGGAGGGACACGGCACAGGAACAGCCCACACATGGCCAGGGGTCAGCTGCCATCGCTGGCAGGATGCTCAGAGGTCCACAGACTAGCAGGAAGGCTGCTGGGATAATGTTTTTGCTAACGTGGGATCGTGGATAGCATTTTCTGAAGTGTCTTCAGGATTTAAGGGCCCGTCTCTGCAAAGGAATGGAAACTGCAGGAATGAGGCACCTAAATAAGAGTAAGGCACCTGAAAGCCACTCTGGATCAAGCTTTTAATTTACCATTTAACCACACGGTAAAAAAGCCTCTTGAAAGATAAGGGCTGTGTCATAGAGAGGCAGGAAACAGTGCTCTAACCTGGTCCTCCGTTTCCATCAGGGCCAGTGCCTGGGGAAGCGATTACAAATGTGGTTGGCATGTGTAACGTTTCCTTGCTCCCCTGATCTCCAGACATTCATGGAGCAGGGTTTTCTGAGCTAGAGAGGTGCTGCCTTTCTGCTTAAGAGCTCTCCATGGGCTTTTTCCTTCTGTGTTTCAGCTCCCACACCTCCTATGTGAAACAGGAGCAGCCGCTCGCCCTGTGGTGAGGAGTTCTCCTCAAGGATCCTCCATGGAAGAGACATCTCCTTGGGTTTCCTTTGAATCTGGCCCCTACTAATGCTGTTTCACCTAGATCCCAGTTGATATATGAGAAAAGGAGTGAACAATCACTCCTTTTTCTCCCTGATGTTCAGAGGTCTCTGGAAAGGAGCCAAATCTCCCACCACCAGCCAGGATGGTCCTGATGACACGGAACAAAATGACTTCACACTCCTTGTCGTGGATACATTTGGATGTCATTGTTTCTTTTCCATTCCTGACCAAAACAAAGAAAGGCAGGAAGAAAATCCTGTCCTGCCACATTTACTGGCTCGTGGCAGCTCACAAGTGACCTTGGAGCTTCCCACTGTGCCGAGAGCTCCTCCAAACCTCAGTGCTGCTTCCAGAGGTGGGGAAACCGAGCCACGGGGCAATTATTTAAACTTCTTCAGGCCACACAGTAACTCCACACTAGAGGGTGAAAAAAAGGCTCCCAAAACCTTTCGAGGTCAGTCCAGCCAACACTGCTGGAGCATTTGTGTTCCTTGCATGGATCACCGCTGCTTACTCTCATTTAGTACTTTTTAGCGTCCAAAATAGTGAGAGCAGGTAAACTGAGGCACCTGAGGTGCTCCTGCAGCCTGAAAAAAAAACCACAGAAATGTGGTAACACAGATGTAGATACCACCACACCTGGACCCCTTGCCCCCTGGCCTGGCTGGATACCCTGGGACATGGGATGGCAGCGGCTGGGCAGAGGGGGCACAGGGTGGCAGCAGCTCACAGAGGGGCTGCTCAGTACCCCAGGAGCCTGGCAGCCCAGGCAGGGATGCAGAGGCCGGGATGCAGAGGCAGGGGCACCACCAGCAGGAGCTCACCAGCCCCAGCCAGGCAGCTGATTAAAATGCAGTCCGGCCACCCCGGGCCTGTCCCCACCGTCTCCCGGCTTTAAATAATAGCTTAATTATCTCATTTACATTTGGCTCCTTTCAGGGAGGCACTGCGGTTGATTAACATTTTCCCTCCCGGTGTCTTGCTCTGCATCCCCGCTGCATCCCACCCTTCCCACGCTGCTGGTCCCAGTCCCCCGAGCACGGCTCCCCTCTCCCACCAGGGTCACCCACCACCGCCGGCCTCCAGCCCCACTCCTCCCACAGCCTCAGGGCTCTCCAGGGCTCTGGACATGCCAAGCCCCAGCTTGCAGATGGCCACGACAGACGCAGATGCTGGAGGATGGGAATCGGTGCCCTGGCTGGGCAGCTGTGGGATGAAGGCTCTCCTCATCCTCTCTCTGTGCCCTGACATTGCTTTGCTGCCGGCGCTGCCCCTGATCTCTCCCCACGTTCCCATTTCCGCCCCTCACTGGGCAGCTTTTAACTTTCTTTTTTATCTTCTCTTTTTAAATCTCCTTTGAACACTCCAGCCAAACACTGAATTCCTTTGAAGAAGAAGAAAATGTCTCTGTAGGTTGCCCTTTCTCACCGGCTGGAGCTGTGAGAGATCCCAGTGCCCAGCCTGGAGAGCAGAGACTCTGCCCAGTGGCTCCCCCAGCCCCAGGCACATCCCCAGGGGTGTTTCTGGAGGAGATCTGCCCAGTGGCTCCCCCAGCCCCATCCCCAGGGGTGTTTCTGGAGGAGACCAGGACTAGAGGCATCACCAGCCCTCATCTCTCAGATCCTCTGAGCCCTGTCAGGTTTCCCAGAAAAGCCACGTTGTGCTTCTACATCACATGGGGTCTTTGAGACAATTTATTGGCCCCTGCCTTTGCTGAAGGGGAGATTTTGCAACGAATTTGTGTGTAATTATCTCCCCAGCCCCATGGCTGTGAGGCAGAGGCCAGGAGGATGCATGTGAGCTCCCTGCTGTCCTCACCAGTCACACCATACCCCAAGCTGGGGCAGGACCTCACAGACAGGGGCAGGGAGGTGACACCGCCAGAGCCCCATCCCACTGGTGCTGGGGGAGGTGGATGTCCTCGAGGCTCTTCATTAGACCTGCTTATTGCT
This sequence comes from Lepidothrix coronata, assembly GCF_001604755.1. Lineage (NCBI taxonomy): Eukaryota > Metazoa > Chordata > Aves > Passeriformes > Pipridae > Lepidothrix > Lepidothrix coronata. The sequence goes on along the minus strand of NW_016690301.1, from coordinate 2,998,260 downwards.
GTGCGAGCCTGTGCCCCAGCAGCCCCTTTCCTCCCTCCTCTCATCCCCCTTCCCTGGCTCCGTGCATCCCTCCCCAGGCTTGGCACAGCCAGCCGAGCCGCAGCACAGCACTGCAGACCCCGCTGCTGAATTCCAACCCTCCTGCGTGACTGCCAGGCATTTCCAGATAGTCCTATTGATCCTGTGGAGCCTCCAAAACCCCCATCCCTGCTGCTAATTTAGCTGGGACAGCCGCGCCGTCCCTTCTGCCTTTGATCCGCTCCCTCCTGCTCCCTTCAAACAGCCCCCCACTGCCAGGAGAGTCTGGGCTCGGTGCAGAGGTGCTCTTTTTGGAACATATATTTTTAATGGGTATTTCAGACGTGGTGCAGGCACGAGGGAGCAATTCTCCCGTGCCCTGGTATTTACATATTTTCCAGCACAGGCAGGGGAAGGTTTCACGGAGGGAGCCCGGCAAACAGGAAGGAAAGAGCTTTGTGCTTTGTATCGCCAGGGCCCAATTACAGCCTGAAAGGCGAGGAGCCCATCCGGGTATTGCCCTCTCCAGCCAGTCCAAGCTGCAGTTACAGTCCTCGCCAGGCTCAGCGGGGTCTGGGAAAAAAATAGATCTCGAGAGCTTCAGAAATGATCACTAGCTCACTCTCAGGGGCGTGGGGATTTTGGGGCACCATCTGCTCGCTCTTCTCTGCCAACACAGATCCTAAAAACTACTGGGTTTCACCTGGCTCCTGGAAGAGAAGGAAGGCAGGGGAGAGCGAGCCCCGAGGCTCCCTGCTGTGGTGGAAGTGAGGGATGGGAGTCCAGGGAGGTGGTGCTGCCAGAAGGGCTTAGAGTGGGACATGGGAGGAGACCCCACAGAGCAAAGGGATGGGAGGTGCAGAGGGAAGCTGGGATGAGGTTCCCTGATCCCACTCCAACTGACCTTCCCGCAGACAGACATGACTCCCAGGCTGGGGCACGCCCAGGCACTGCTCTGCTGGTGGCACAGCCCTGGGAGCTGCAGGAGCCCTGTGACAGCGCCTGCATGACCAGGAGGGACAGCAGCCAGCCCGGTACCCCCTGGGGTACCCCTGGGGTACAATTCAGGTCACTTCTGAGGCCAGTACAAGCCATTCAGGCCACCAAACAACACCCCCAAGCTGCTCATGGGCTGGACTGCACTCGAGGGTTACCACCATGGGGACAAGGGTGTGTGGCAGCAGAGGGTGGTGGCATTGCTGCCTGAGGACCCATGCTGGGAACCAGGAGGGGCAGACCACTGCCTCTCCAGGGAACCAGTCTCCACGGGAGATTCCCTTTATGCTCCAGGCCACGTGCCATTGACCACAGCAAGATCTGATGGCAACAGCATTTTCCAGAGTTGCAGGGCAGTCTCTGGGCAATGACTGGGAAAACGAAGCTGCAGAGAGAGTAGGAAGAGACAAAAAGAGCTATATGAAAAAGGAGATGGAGATATATGAGAATCACGGTGTGATTCTTGGGGCTGTGCTGTGCAGGGCCAGGAGCTGAACTCTATAGTCCTTATGGGTCCCCTCCAGCTCAGAATATTCCATGATTCCATGATATTGTGTATTGTGCTAAGCCAAGCAAGCTCTGTTTTTGAGCCAAATCAATAAATACTGAAGTGGTGCAAGTGACTGAGCCAGGTTTGACCTTCAGGCACTTCTAGGACTAAGTAATGTTTCAAGGGGAGGGTCTGTCCCACTAAACTTAACACCTGAAGAACCACCACGCTGCTGTCAAAGCATATGAATTCCATTTTCTTTGAAGCTCTTCCAGCCTCAAAGTCCTGCCTGGCAGTTATACACATTTCCAGGTCTAAATTTGTTGGCCTGTCTCTAGACATATGCTGTACGATATGATATGGAGCATTTGGGCATGGATTGCCGTGCAGCAGCGCCGTCTGCTTCCGAGCGCTCACGCTGTGGCACTCTCTGCCTCTTCAGCTCTGGAAAACCTACGGATTAATATTGCCATGTGCAGGAGGCTGCCTCTGTACCTCAGTATGGGCAAGGGAAGGGTAGACCCGAATCCAGAGTTGCTGGAACAGAGCAGGGAGGGGCAGAGTGCAGGACAGGGTGCGTAGTTCTGCCGCCAGAATCGAGGCAGGTCACCCACCTCTCCCATGCTTTTTCTCATAATGTTGACCATAAACATCCCAACATCAGTGAGGAGGACAAGCACTGCTCCTGCAGTCAGGGCGTGGGATGTGGCAAGCTCTGCAGAGTGTGTTAAACCCAGAGTGTGTTAAACCCAGGGTTTCCAACCCTGGAAACCCTGCCTTGCTTTCCAGGGTTGTCCACACCATGAGCCACCCAGGACAGTGGGCTAGGTTTCCTGCTTTCCTCTCCAGCCTTGTTCAGGATCTTTGGACACAAGAATCATTCAGAGTTACAGTGGAGCAGATCAGAAGCTGATTCTGCTTCCCATCAGTAGGTCCCAGTGTGTGCTGGTTTAAAGGTAAACCAGCAGAGGAAATGAACTCAACTCAAAAGAGAGATTGTAAGTCAGAATAACAATTTAATAAAATAATACAATAAGTACGATTATACAAACAATTGGTTTTAACCCACAAAACCCAAATGTATAACCCAGCACCCTGGGGCATGAACAGAGTGGTGTTCTTTGGGCCCCCTGAGTCCAAAGTAAAGGGAGAGGGGAAAAACCTGTTGCTGAGAGTGCTGGTGCAGCCTGGTCAAGAGTGGTGGTTGCATTCCAGTCAAGAGTGGTGGTCTCAGTCTGGTTGAGAGTGGTGATCTGCAGTCTTCCTCTGGATCCCACCAGTGGTTAAAAAAGTTCCAAGACTCCAAGATTATATATCCTCCAGTTCAGGCAGGAATGCCCAGCACTTCCCTCAGGGTGGGGAGCTCCACAAAGGGTGTGAGGACAAGAGCATCCTCCTATCTCACAGGTCTCTTAGCACCTAGTTTACAGCCTGAGGAGTAAGGCTCTATGGGCAGAGGGTGTAAATGGTTCATTGATAACAGTTTCTGGGAAATGGCATGGAAGGCTATAGAATACACAGGTTTGGGTTACACCCATACCATGATGAACTGGTCCCAGATGTTCTAACTAGGACACAGTGTTAACAATCAAGTTTTTATCATGGCAAAGACTGTCCATGGAAAAGCAACCTGCAGACCAGGTTGCACACCCAGACACGGAGGGGTGATGACTGCAGCTCCCAGCACAGCCTGGATGTGAGGGCCTGCTCTGACAACATCCTGCCTTTCCCTTGGCACAGGAACCATCTCTCTGCAGAACTCCCTCCTTGAGGACAGGTTGCAGCAGGGGTCAGGGCCAGATTTCCCTCTTTGGAGTGCACACTGAGGGCCTGACCAGGATGACCACCCCCAGGCACACCCCAAAAGGCTTGAAGGAGCAGACAGAATTTGGACAGGTGGAATCCTGTCAAGCCAACCTACCATTTGGCTTGGAAAGGACATCTGAGGTTCCCACTAGACAGCCAGGCACAAAGCATGGGTCTGGGTCATGAGCAGGGCTACAGACAAAGCCCTGCAGCTCCCACCAGCCAGCAGACCACCCCATCCCTCATGCCATGCCCAGCCCTGGGAGCTCCCTGGGCTCAGGGGGCAGCAGCATCTGGCTGAGTGAGGAAGGAGGTCAATGCAGGAGCTGCTGGCACAGAGATCCCCTCCAGTGTGGAGTCCAGTTTCTGGAGCAGGGAGGTGACAAGGACTGGTTTGGAGGCCAGTTTGGAGATGCTCTTTCCTGTGCCCGGTTCCCTCTTTGGAGAGCTCTCATGGGGAAAAGAGGAAGGGCACACACAGTGCCATGGTCCTGCCTGGGGGTGTTCCCAGCAGCTGCCAGAGAGGCAGAGGTGGCCAAGCCTGACCACCCCTGCATTTCAGGATGAGTGTGGCACCCAGCAAGGTGTCAGTCCCCAGTGACTCCATCCCAGCAACCAGCAACTAGTCTGAGTCAGCTTTGCCTCCCTGGCTGAGCGTGGTGTCCAGTCCAAGGTCTCCACCAGTTTATTACCTGCCCTCTGAGCAATGTATAGGGGGTCTGAGGTTACCTGGCTCCTTGCTGTGCTCTGCTCCTCCTGGTTTGGCCCTGATGGAGCCACAAATGGTGGTGATGGTCTGTGCATCCCTTCTGATGAGTTCTTGCAGCCCAGGGAACTCTACAGTCCTCAGACTGGAAGAAACCAGGGGGTGAGACCAGAACCAGTCCTGTGATCTCCGAGGAGTGCCAGCACTGAGAGCCCTCACCCCTGTTTTGGGGCTAAAGGGGGTCCCCAGCCATAGTGTGAAGTATCAGGAGTCTCCATATCAGGACTTGGCTCCAAGACCCATCTACCAGGAAGTTTCAGCTGAGTGATTCCTGGATCAGGTCTCTGTCCCACTGAAACCACTTCCAAGCCCCAACACCACATCTGCTGGCTCACCCCACCAGCCCTGCACTCGGGGCCACAAGAAGATGAATTCCCCCCTTGAGCCCACCATGCTGCCAAGCCCCCACCTCCCCTGCACACCACTGCCCCTAAAAAAGCCAAAGCCATGTGCCTTGCTCCCAGCTGCTGGAGAACAGCCAGGAAGCACTTCCAGACTGCGTCACCACATTCACGGCCTCTCTCGGGCTATATATAGTTGCGTGACTGCAGGTTTTTCTGGACGTCGAGTTGCTAAAGAACCAGCACTCCCCACTCAAAGCAGAGCACATCCCGGAGGGGAGCTGAGCTGGAAGGGGGAAGCTGAGCTGGAATCGGGGTGCTGAGCGAGCTGAAGGAACCCTGAGCACCCTCCCAGGTATGGTTTGCCCTGCTGACAGGTACCTGTGAGCAACCAGGAATTTTAGCCCTCTCCATCTCCTCAGCAGTGAAGTGCGTGTGTGCAGCCTGGGAGCTTGTGCAGAGCCAATTTTGTTTTGCCATAGCCAGCAGATCTGGAGAGGATGTGAAACTCAGTGCCAAAAGCTGCCTTGCAAGGAGGTCACAGCAAACACGGAGGGAGGAACCGCGGCTGTGCTGAGCATCACATCACACCCCCAGCCTTCCCAGCCACTGTGGTCCCCAGGTTTTTTAGGAGAGTCTGAGCTCAGAGGCACTGACTCAAGCACTGCAGCCTCCCTGTGGTCCCCCGAGGCCCCAGTGCTCCAGACTGGCCTGCAGCACAGCAGGGATGGCACTGAGTGCATCTCTCTGCATCCCACTGGGTCCCTCTGGCTCAGGCACAGCCGGGCAGCTGCCAGACCTTGTGGTTCTCCTTCTGCTTCATTCTGATACCTGGGACTGTCCTGGGATGGGACACATGCCCAGGAGATGCCATGGATGGGGTGTGGGCTCTATCAAACCCCATGTCTTAGTGCAGAAGAGGAGGAGCTCAGAGCAACCTGGTCCAGTGGAAGGTGTTCCTCCCACAGCGGGGGGTTGGAATGAGATGATCTTTAAGGTCCCTTCCAACCCAGGCCATTCTGTGATTCTGTGACATTTGTGCAAAGGTGGAAGACTCCCTATGACTCTCCTCCTTCCCAGAGGAGTTAGGAGCCCTTTCTGTCCATGTCTTGCTGTTTCTATAAAGGCTGTGATTTAATTTGACCCCTGCTATCCTGGACCAGATTTCAGTGATCCAGCAAGGAATTCCAAAGAACCCACAATCCTTTTAGGACCCGTTGCTTTTCAGGCCATGTCCTGGTGTACCAGCTCCTGCAGCAGCTGTTGGTCCAGCCTCTCTCTCCCTGACCTCCTCCTAGTGCTGCTGCCTGTTCACTGCACCCGTGACTGCACTGGCATTGCTGTGAAAAAGCTTGACTAAAAGGTAACTCCAAAAATCACAACAGAGGAAGTGAGGGTGGGGAGGCCCTGGCACAGGTTGCCCAGAGAAGCTGTGCCTGCTCCATCCCTGGAAGTGTCCAAGGCCAGGTTGGACAGGGCTTGGAGCAACCTGGGCTAGTGGAAAGTGTCCCTGCACATGGCTGGGTAGTGGAACAAGATGGCCTATAGGTCCCTTCCAACCCAAATTATTCTAGGATTCTATTATATGATTCTGTGAAGCCAGTTCTGGTGATCCATGGCCTTAGCCTGGCCCAGCCACCTACTTCCAGCCTTCAGGAACCCGAATAGCTGCTTGTTGGAGTTCATCTTGTGAGAAGGTGGAGCAGTCCTGCAGTGTTGCCATTCCTCTGAGCCCACCCATGTTGACCTCATCATAGTGTGGCAGAACACTTCAGGTCAGAGGGGACCCCAGCAGGCCTCTTGTTCAACCTTCTGCTCAAAGCAAGGTCCACTGTAAGATCTCACTGTCCAGTAGGGGCTTGAAAACCTCAGAGGATGGAGATGGCACAGCTTCTCTGGGCAAGCTGCTCATGCTTGGCTGCCTTCATGGAAAAAAGTGTCTTTATCATCAGTCTGAACTTCTCTTTACTTACCTAATACCTGTTGTCTCTGTTCCTCTCACCATACACTGCTCTGAAGAGTCTGGCTGTCTTCTCAATAACCTCCCGTAGGTACTGCATGGCTGCTGTTGGATCCCCCTGCATCCTCCCCTCCTCAAGGATAAATCTCTCACTGCTGCTGTTCTTGCCACCCTGAAAAGGTGAAGAACTGCCTTCAGAAAGAAGAGAAAAGAAAAAAAGAAAGGAGAAAAAAAGGATTAAAGGAAAAAAAAAAAAGAGAACTACTTCAAATTCTTGTGACCCTCTTCATTCCAATCCCACTAAAAGCCAAGGCAGCTCAGAGGATCCCATCCCATCATACTCTGGACTGCTCTAAGAATCAGGAATGACTTACCTCAGTCCAAGGTGTTCCCATCCCTCTGCTGACACTGGATAACACAGGACTGTGAATATTCCCATCCTGGAACACCTCTGAAGGAAAAAAAGCCACTGTCTGCCAGAGTTCAACTTTCTCTAGGGAAGCAGAGATATTTAGTAGGTAAAACAAGGGGAAAGGAGGCTTGAGAGGTCTCAGGTAAATCCCTTAATCCCAGCATGCCTTCATTTTCCATTCTGCTCCTGAGGAACCAGTGGCTGAATGCACAAAACACCTGCACAGAAAGGCAAGTGCTGCCTGATCAACCTCTTCCCCTGGGTGAATCATCTGTTCTGTGCTGATTTCACAGTCCCTCACAGCATGAGACAAACCCAAAAAACAGTGCTCACATAGTCAAGGTGAGCTCTCCAAAAGGTGAGTTATGGTTGTTTCCTGGTTGAAGACAGGATTAAGAAGGGCTGGAGATACAGGATTTAGCTCCATCCATCAGAAGCAGATCTGGGTATCACCATCATCAACAACCATCAACCATCTTCCCTCTGCCTACAACAGTGTCCCTACAGTGTTTCAACCAGCACTGACTGAGGCCAGCCCTGGTCACAGAGGCAGCAGTTCTAGACTTGGCAGCTGTGGGCAGGCAGGTTGGAGACCACGAGTGACTGGGGACATAGAAGGTGTGATGGAAATGTGGTTGAGAGAAGTGTGGAGAGCAGGCATTGTGAGGGGGGACAGGGGATAACCAGATCTGACCAAGCAAGAGCTGACCATGAGCTTTGGATCTGCTGGAGAGAACCAGCTTCCATGACTGAAGGCCATTTGTGAGCCAGCATAAAGGTGAGAGCAATCCAGGAAGCCTTTGGAAGCCACCAGCAAGACTTAAAGAGGGTCAGGAGGTTGTAGGTCTCATCTCAAGCTACTCATTAGCCACAAGGACTCTGGCCTTTCAACCAAACTAATTACTGATTGCTCAAAGGATGACACTTCCCACAGCTGCCAAACTTGCTGACGCTGGGCCCTGGGTGTCTTCTATTCTGGGAAGGGGGAGTGGAGTCTCCTAGTGTGAACTTGTGGAGCTGGGCAAAGCCACACTGGAGCAGAGATAAAGTCAAGGACAGCTGCAACTGCTTGGCAATCGTTCAAAATGAGCCACGAGTCAGTGACTTGGCTATTCTGGGACGAGCTGAGGAGCCAGTGCTGGGGAGGGTGGACTCACAGCCTGCTCACACGTACATGGACTGCAGCAAGCCCGGACCTGAGCAACGCCCAGCACACAGGCACGTTTGTCAGGGACCTGGTCAGGGACTGCAAAGCCCTGTCCTGGTCACCAGGGAGGAGCCATGGCTGTGGATCTGCCTTGGGATTGATCTAGCAGACCTCACAGGGATACAGCAGGGCAGAGCCACACAGAGTCCCCGAAAGGCACAGAGAGAAAGAGCTGCTCCGAGGACTTTTCAACCCTCCAAGTTGCTTGAAATTGGGTCAAAGCCTTCGCCTGAGGCTGGTGTATCCAAGCCCAACTGCTGCTGAAGATTGTAGTGAGCCCAGCGAAGGTTTCCCAAGTCAGAATTTGTTGGGGTTGGGGTGGATGAAGCCTGTGATATTCCCTGAATTCGAAACCAGTGACCAGAGAAATACTCTCAAATCTTGGCCTGAAGCTGGAGCCTGAGTTGTTTATGTGCTGCATTTCCCAGCTTTTGGGTGGGAGCACTGGGGTGGGATGCTCTGATGCGCCCCAGCAAAGGTCTGTTCCCTGCCTCCAGTATTCCCAGCATGGCTGGGACTGACCTGACCCCACCACACAGCCCAGTACAGGTCACTTCCAGAGCTGCAAGACTCAGAGAGACAATTAAGCTCGTTGGGAGCTCACCCAAAGGACACCAGGCCTTTTGAGGTCACTCACTGCATATGCTGGAAAGCAGATATGATCTCATTAGGCAAATATTTATGATCAATATTGTCCACTCCCTGGCAATGAACAGCATCACTTGGAGCAAGAAGCTCTCCAGGGATGGATGTGGGTTGACACAAGAGCCTGGGTTGACTCTGAACCTCTGCTCACCTGGCTTGAAAACACCTACAGTTATCCTAAATACTTTTTTCACGATTCACCAGGAGATTAATTAACTGCTTGGAAACCCCAGACATTAATTATTGATTATGCAAAAGATTTTGTTCATCACAGTTGCTGAGCTTGTCAGAGTGCTGTGGGACAGAATGGCCGAGGACATCAGGATGGAAGGGGAGTCTGGATAAGCCCTGGAGAGTGGATTTGCCACTCGCTTCCCACAGTGGGGCCTCTCTGCAAGGTAGAACAGCTCAAAAACAGGGGCTGAGCGTGGCAGCCCAACTCAAACACAGCCTGCCCCGAGGGGCAGGGAACTGAGGCAGAGGACGGCGTGACCCGTCCAGGGAGCAGATCCAGGACTCCCTGCACCCTGGGGCTGATGGATGGGGCTGCCTCCGGGGCGTGCGGAGGGGAGATAACCCAGCATCGCCTCCCCCTCGCCGGCTCCACCGCGGCACCCAAGGCGCTCCGGGAGGAGAGGGGTCCCAGCGGCCCCTCCTCGCCCCGGCTCCCCGGGCAGGGCGAGCCGGCAGCCGCGGGTGGCAGTGATAAACCTCCTGCAACGCCCGGCAATTAATCTTGTGCAGCGGTGAGTCAGAGTCACCCGGAGCTTCCTCCCCTCACCCAGAACCAGCCACGGCCGTCTCCAGAAGATCTCGGCTCCGGGGAACCTGCAGATGCCACTGGGCTCAGGGAGAGGGATGTTTTTTTGTGCTGTGCCATCACTGAGAGGTACCAGATCCCCCTCTGCATCTCTCAGCTGCGCCTGAGGGAGATGAGACCCACTGATATCCACATGCGCTGGTGTATCTCCGCAGAGGAGTGGGGTGCTTTAGCCTCAGCCATGGGGAAAGCGAGAGGGAAATGCCATCCTCATGATAAAGCTTCAAATAAAGAGGTGTCAAAAGCCAGAGGGGGTGGAGGCGGCAGGAAGGACCTAAATAAAGCCCCCGAGAAGGAGTCGGCATGTTTAATTCCCACCAGGAAAATGCCCCCGCGCATTTCCCTCCGCCCCGTTCTCCCCCCCAGATCCGCGGTGCTCCCCAAACTTTGCCAAGCTTTCCCGGGGAAAAAGCCTCTTCCCGCCTTGCCCTAGGCATGAATGCAGTTTGCAGTTTTAACAGCAGATGTCTCTCCTATTATGATTTATAAAAATGCTTAAAATAAATAATGCAAACATATTTACAGGAATGAATTCCCGCTCCCGAGCGCGTTTGTCACTCGGAGGCTCCCGAGCAGGAGCGACTCGCCGCCTGAGTGCCTCCCGCACAGCCTCCCCGCCGCCCCCTCCCGCCGGCGCTGCGGCGGCTGCCAGGAGCCCAGGGCAGGGTGGCCAAATCCCAAATCCACCCCCCCGACTCACACACACCCTCCCCCGAACGCCGGGTCCGGGCCCACACCAGCGCTTCCATACAGATACGTTGTATAATCAACGTGTTAAATATTTAAAATGGTCGTGCAGGAGAGCTGGCCCGGCGGTGCCTGATTTCACACATCCTCACAATTTCACGGACCTCTGGGCTTACGTTTCTTGGCAAATAATGAAAGGCGGTGGGAGCCCCCTTTCCTCGAAGGGCGCGCTGGGGAGGTTTTGCCCTGGCCGCAACTCCTTCAAACGCGATGCGACTCGTGCAGCGCCTCTCCCACCTCCGCGCCCAGCCATGTCCAATGCTTTTAAGCGTGACCTTCGCGCGGGGCGGATGCAGCCGTCACGCCGCCGAGGTGACTCAAAGGCAGAGCGGGGGGCCGGGGAAGGGGGGGCACGGCCGGGGGGGGGGGGGGGGGCAGCTGCCGCTTCCAGCGGAGCAACTTTTCCATGGCCGTTTTCCCGCAGCCCCGCTCTTTTCCGGCGTGGCGCACACAAAGAGCCGGGCGTACCTGCGGTGATGCGAGTGGCCCAATTACCGCTCCCGCACCCAGCCTGGCCGTTTCCATAGCTTCGCAGCACAGCGCCTTCCCTCTCCCGAGGCCACCGGAGCAGGACCCGGCGTCTTATCAGCGATCATCCTGCCACGCAGCGCTCCTCCGGGCCCTACCTGCCGACGGCCAGTCTCGCTGGCAACGCAGGATAATATCTTTTTCCCACCAGAGCCGTGCAACGATTTCTTCCCGCTGTAATTTTGTCTGGCTTCCAAAGCCGCTTGCATAACCGGGGCCGAGGGAGCAGAGCACAAAGCAGGGCAGCTGCGGGAGCTCCCCGGAGCAGGGGATGGGGTGAGAGGCTGTCCCAGCCACGAGGGGCTCTGGTGCTCCGATCCTGCCTAAGGAAGGGCAAGAGGAGACATATAAAAGGGCTATTGGGTCTCCCTGGCCAAACCTCACCTGCTACCTGTGAAGCTGAGCAGGGAGTACGAGGAGATGGAGGGCAGGATTTCCCCCCACTATGGGCCAGATCCTGCCTGGGTGAGAGCATCATGGGAGCCCAGAACCACACCCTCTCAAAATTGGCACAGATTTTGGGCTAAAAAGCCTGCTTCAGATGGAGAAGGGGTGTTTGTGGCCTCCTGAAGGGGTGACATGCTCAGTGTTCTGTTTTCTCTGAGGTTGCCTTGGCAAGGAGCAGGAGCACTGGGCATGCAAAGGCATGGGGTGTCTCTGCTGGGACCTGTGTCATGGTGGAGAGGCCCATTCCAGCTGGGACAAGCAGGAAAATAAAGAACTGAACACCCTGACATTTTCCCAGTGAGGGTCCTGCATCCTTCCCCACCTCAACCAGAGCCACGGCCAGTGCTGCACATCCCACCCACCCTGCCTCCACTTCTCAGCTCCAGAGCTGGATCCACGGGCAAAGCCAGCAGGGACAATTACCTGGCACAAGCAGGTTGAGCCCATCTCCTGGCCAGAGGACCATGGCTGCACTGCCAGCCATCCCCCCAGCACAGCCCAGCAGGGTGGTAGCAGCACACACAGTAAAGGTTGCTCAGCGCTCAGCAGCCCCCGGGTGATGATGTAGGAAGGGCAGCCCCCGTCATGGATCCATCCACAACTTCCCAGCCAGGCTGGAATTGTTCACACTAATAGTTTATCCACCGAAATCTCTATTTTCAGAGAGACTCTAATTATTTCTCTCTGGTGACCAGCAGTGGGACCCAAGGGAACAGCATGAAGCTGTGTCAGGGGAGGTTTAGTTTAGATGTGAGGAAAAGGTTCTTCCCTCAGAGGGTAGTCAGGCACTGAACAGGCTCCCCAGGGAAGTGGTTGTGGTCCCAAGCCTGGCAGATCTCAAAATGTGATTAGACAACACTCTCAGGCACAGGGTGGGATTGTTGGGGTGTCCTGTGCAGGGCCAGGAGTTGGACTTGATGATCCTTGTGGGTCCCTTCCAACTCAGGATACTCTGTGATTCCATGATTCTCTGATTTGCAAATTTGGGCTGCATCTGAAAGGACAAGGAACATCTGTTATCTTGGGATAAGCAAAGTGTTTATTTTTTACTTCTGTGGTATTAGAGGAACTTTGCAACTTTTCACTTGCCATCTAGAAAAGTCATTTATATCAACAGTGGGTAAAACCAAGGGCCTCCTGCTGTTGAAGAAACACTTTTTTTTTGTTTCAGAAAGAATATCTAGAACAGTTCATTTTGGGTCGACCCAAAGTGATTTCTTTCCCCTGGGTTTTTGATTTAACAGCCCAAACAATACAACCCCACTTATTCTCCCAGTCCAAGGGTACTTTTTGCCACAGATCAGCTGCCTGCTTGAAATTTTCCATGCTTTGTGGCTGAGTCAGACTACATTTTTCTCTCCTTAATTTAAGCAAAAACTCATTTCTGAGAAGACAGTTTTGCCCACCAAGCAGGACCACGAAGCTTTCCCACTGCCTTGCCTGGAATCGAGAATGAGGTGGCTGTGCTGGACCCTGCTCCGTTTCCCAAGGAGCTGCACACACACTCGGGGGAATTACCAGCCCCTGGAAATGGTTGTTTGCAGAGTAGTTTGCACACTGGCAGTGCCACAGAATACGCTCAACTTCTGGAAAACAGGGATCTCCCAAGGAGCAGAGGGCAGCCCAGCAGGTGATGCCCAGGGAAGGGACTCAGGCAGGGTCCGTAGGGGTGAGATGCTCCCAGTCCTGGTGCTGTGGCTCAAGGGCTTTGCAAGATGGAGGTGGGATGTTTGTATTTTCTGTTCTTTCTTACTTTTTTTGCCCTAATCTCCCTCTGCCAGGTTTGAAAGCTGCACCTGCAGGACAGTTCAAACTCTGGTGTGAACTCCCTGCTTCACACCTCGCTACTGGAGCATCCTCCTGGATCCCACCGGGGGCAAATGGAGGTGATGATGGCCCGTCATACATGGAGATTGCAGGCAGAACAGCTTCCTCCAGGACCTTCCACCATCAGAAGGGATTCACTTCCCACCAGAGCTCCACAGGCAGGTGGAGGGAGGCAGGGGCTACCTGGCGAAGCAAACAATGGCTCACCGAGACCAAACACATCCATAGGACCCTGAAGGAGGAAGAGGACAAGGCTGACAAACTCAAGAGTTCTCATGTCCCAGTACAGCCACGTTTTCTAAGCTATATTCCCAAATTGTCCCATGTGCCCATCCCAGGAGCACCTGGGTGCAGTCAGGGCTTGCTGGCTCTGCCAGATGTGCCAGGCCTGTGCCTGCCCTCCAGGAAGGCTGCAGAGGGCAAGCCCCAGGACAGGTCTGCAGCCTCCTGGGCTGACACCCATCTGTGCTGGGCAGCAAAGGCACATCCACCCCTGCCTGCACCCACAGCACCTGCCTCGCCGAGATGGGACAGGCTGTGACCCGATTGTGGGAGGAACAAAAAGGCTCCCGGGCAGCAAATGCACCAGCCCAGGTTGTGCTGGGTGTCAGCTCAGCTCTGCTCGGCCCAGACATGACTCAGGACACCCAGCACACTCCTTGGGGACAGCTGGAGCAGCAGAGACATGGCAACTTAGGTCCATTTCCCTCTTTTCCCTGCCCACCTGGAGCTCTGCCACGGCCAAGAAGGGAAGAGATGCCCCAAAAATGTGACTAGAATACAAATGTGATGTTCAGACTGTGGCAGTGGCTGTAACCCAGTTTGAACTCTCCAGCCACAGAGGTCCATCCTGCACTGCAGGCAGCAGGGATGAGACCAGCCTGGCTGACAAACCCTCCCTGCAGCCCCAGCTCTCCACCACCAGCCCACTGGGGAGCTTCTGCCAGTTGCTGCCTGTACCCTTTTGCTTGCCCACAGAGCTTTCCTGCCTGTGCCACAGCCCGCAGCCCTTGGCATCCCCATGGCACGGCAGAGGTTGCTGGCAGTGCCTGTCTGAGCAGATGCTGAAGGAGAGGGAGTAGCCCACATGTGGTCATGCCTGGGAGAGATCCAGGCCACTGGGTTTGGTCACGTTGGAGAGCAGAGTCAGGGATGTGGATGTGAGAAATCCAACGGCTCTGAGGACAGGGTGGCTGCATCCCCAGGCAGCGAGAGAGTGCCAGGGCTGGACACCCCTGCCCCTGAGGGGGCTGTGTCTTGGGAGGTCCTCACCTGCCTCCAGCACTTTGGCTCTGAAAAGGGCCAGAAACCTCAGGAAAGGCTTCTGTGTATCCCGTGGAGCAGGACCACCCGGCCCTCTTCACCCTTGGCCCCCTTTCCATAGAAATTACCACCCTGCACTCACTCAGCTCCAGCACCACAGAGCTCAGCTGGAGAGTTTCCTCTGGTTTTCCAAACTCAACACACCTGAGCAGCAATTTGGGATGAGGCAGAAGAGCTGCACTGGACTGTTGGCATCCACGAGGCAGGACTGAGGTCCCTGGGATGCAGCATCCATGTGCAAGCACCCACATGTGAGCCAGACCTTTCTCACAGGAGTTGTACCTACTCCAGTCATGGTTTTGGGGGCATCTTGTCCTGCTTCAGACGTGGGACTTGTCCATGGCTAGAAGGATGCTCCATGGTGCTGTGGGCAGCAGAGGCTTTGCCCAGGTCTATAAGGTGCCTATTCCTGGGCTGGGAGAGGGGCCTGAGCAGGGCTTTGCTCTCCAGCCTGGGCAACCCATTGAGAAGGAAAGGGGAAGAGGAGAAGACTGGTTGTAAAGAGAGGCTGCTGCAGATCTGCTCAACCAGGGCTGTGGCAGCACTGGGGTGTGTGTTAAGAACTGGCTTCCCCAAGTTTAGGAGGCTGAGAGATGCGTGGAATAAATTACTTGTGACACTGACTCCTACACTTCCAGACTCACACGGGATTTAGCCACCAGACTCCCAGTTAAGTCAGCACCAGTTATTAAGGTCAGGAGAAGTCGGGTGGCTAAATCCTATCTGGGGCTGCGGCACAGGGCTGTGCCAGTCTGAGGAGGCATCCTGGTGCTCCGGGGGGATGTGTCCCCCAGCACCACTCCCCAACACCCAGAGCAGCCTGGGAGTGCTCCCATTGCAGGCTGGCAGTCAAATAAACAAATTGTCCATTATTGCATCCAGTTCCTTCATGGGGATATTTGGGAGAGGAGAGAGAAGGGAGGAGGGAGGAGAGAGGAGAGAGGAGAAAGGAAAGAGGAGAGAGAAGAGAGAAGAGGAAAGGCAGACCTTGCCCTGATCTGGGAACAGCCTGGTTTGTTTTGCTGCTGGTTTCTGAGTGGTTTCACTTATTCCTTTCCTCCTCCAGTACCTGAGGTTTCAAATGCTCCAGGGAGATGTCTCCATTAACCACAGTTTTCCTTGGCAGTTATATTTCATTATAGTCTCTCTTCCCACTAATCTTTCCCAGCTTTTGTTGTTGTTGTTTTTATTGTGATGATTTTTCACAAACCCCTTTGTTTCCAGCTGTACTTAACCTGGCCATGTCCCTTTAAATACCACAGCCTGGGCAGAATAGGGGATCAGTCCTTTGACAGGAGCTAAAGTCCTGTTTGATCTGGATTAGATGCTGATTTTGCTTACCAGACTAAAGACCGAGGGGGACCACGCAGTGCCTGTGTTTGCACAAACCTGCCTGGTCGCATTCCTCTTCCTCCCCGTGTCCAGCCGAAGGGGTGAGCGCGGGGCTGTGCACACAGCTTGAAATCCAAGCGGATAAACGGTCACTTTGTCTGGAGACGTAAGAAAATGGAGGTGGGAGGACGGAGGCGGCAGTTCTGTGCTGTGCTGGAGAGGTGGCTCGGGGTGCAGAGCCTCCCCAGGGTGAGAGCAGGTCAGCACCCATCGCTGGGATGCCCCTGGACATCCCACAGCCCTCGGCACTGCTCACCCTGGAGGGCCAGACTCTGTCTTGCTGCCCATCTTTGCCACTTGAGGCTTAAATGTGGGTGCCTAATGGCCCATCTCATGGTGGGACTGGCAGGATGTGGGGGCACCAAGAGACCTCAGCTGCTCCCCCCACCCAACAGATTGTGTTTTCTCCAAGGACTCCCATTCCTGCTCTGTCCTTTCCCACTCTCATCTCCCGCCTCTTCTCCTGCCCTTTTGTCTCATTCTTCTGCCCTAAGGACAAGTGTTCTCCCTTTCCCCCTGCACTCCCCATCCCCTGATGTCTAGCCCTACCCTGACCCCTTCCCCCAGCTCGGTGTCCCCCAAGCCCCCAGAGGCACCACTGTCCCCGCAGCAGCATCCCCTGCCACGCTCCTGCTTCTTCTGGAAGGGACCACAGCCGAGCCCTGCTCCAGGAGAGGTGACAGGGGCACCAGGCAGCTCAGGCGCTCCCCGGGCTGGAGCCGGGGGGGCCGGGAGCCCCCGTCACACGCACGTACTTGCAGCAAAGCCAATTCCTACCTCCCCCTGCGGCTGTCTCGGTGGAGAAATGTCAGGACTCAGGGCAGGGCAGCGAACCGTGCTGCCGGTGGGAGCCCTCCCGGCCCACACAGCAGCAGGAGCTGGAGCTCAGGGCAAGGGCAGTGCCTGCGCCCCGTCCCTCGCTGCAGGGAGTGGGGAGCACACAGGCCAGATCTGTGTTTCACCCCACCTGCCCCAGTTAAAAGCACCGGGAAAACCCTGGAGCAAAGCCCCTGCGTGGCGGCAAGAAGGGTGTCTCTTGCTCAGGGAGGCAGAGTCTTGCTGGAGGAGCATCTCCCATGGGGCTGGTGCCCTGGTTGCCTGGCAGTGGGAGATGTGTGCCCGTGATGGCAAGGCAGAGGGTTGCTCCCACATGAGTGAGAGCTTCCAGAGGGTGACAGGGCACAGCTGAGAGGTGCTGAGCTGTGCTGAGCACTCCTGCTCACTGTCCAGCACGGTCCAGCTCTGCCAGAGAGAGGTGCAGGACCTGTGAGGCCTTCACAGGCATCAGTCTCCTGCCTGGTCCACTCCCAGAGCTGGAAAACTAATTCTGCTGGAGGTGGGGAGGGTCATGGCCGTGCCACTGCTGGAGGTATCACTGCCCACAGCAGATGGAGCTTTAAAAAGCACAGAGCCAGCACGTCAGGTAAAATGCAGAAATTAATGACTGTAAAGGTCAAGCGGGATGTGCTGATGGAGGCGTCGGCCCTCGGCTCCTGGGGGTGGGCTTGGCTGGCTCTCACTGCTGCTGTCCCAGCCTGCAAGGACAGAAGGCAGGTAGGCACCTGCCCACCCCCAAACCCCCCAAGACACCTCAGTGGCAAGGGCAGGTGAGGAGATGCAGAAACCCAGGATCACCCAGGGCTCTGCCAGGGCAAAATGATGCTGTAATGTGGCACATGCAGGGATGAGAGCGGAAGATTGTCCTGCTGTGTCTTTTTGTCCACAAGGAACCTTCATGGCAGGAGGTGGCCTTGTGGAACACTCTGGTCATGATTTCCCTTCAGTCTAGAGAAAGAGAACAGGCAAAGCCAGAAGGCAGGTGGGACCAGATGGACCATCAAGGAACTTAATGATCTGGGAGGTCTCATCCTGCACCTTTCCTGCATTTAGTATAACCTGCTCTAAGCACTTGTTGGCTCATGGGTTTGCCTACAACACAGAGAAACAGCTCCTTCACCCCTGGTAGGCCTGCCCCAGGCTCCCTTGGGCTCAGGGAGAGGGGCTGTGTGATGGGGCAGGTTTAAGGTAGAGTGTCCAGCCAGCCCAGCTGCAGGATAATCCAGCCTAAGGTTCTCAGAGGCAAGGCAAGAGAGGGCAGGGCATCCTTCCTGCTCCATGGGCATCTCATCCTCCAGCCCTGGCTCAGAGCTACAAGGGGGACTGCAGGACTGGCTGAGGGGACAAGGATAGGGCATCCTGGTCCTGTGTTCCCACTACCCATAATACCATCTGGGTGCTCCACGAGCCCCACATCCGCTTGCAGCACTTTGTGGGGGGGAGACACCACTCCCCTGACTGATGCTTCTCCAGGGCTGCCGGCTCCAAAGCCCAGCTGGGGGCGAGGCAGGCTGCAGGCTGCAAACCCCCCGCTCAGCCTGGTGGTACCTGTCAGCTCTGCTAAGCCCCTGCTCAGCCGCTGTCGTCCACCCACCGTCAGCCGAGGGCTGAAGGCTCGCGCCGTGCCAGCCGCTGCCTCCCCGCCCGGTAACGCCGCGTCTTGCACCGAGTAGCCTCCTTCTGCTGTCAGAGGCCGACCTATTTCTCACAAATCCTGACTGCTCTGGCCTTAAAACATCTTGACGCAGTGCTGAAACCGGCCTTGGCACAGCAGCCAGTCCCTGATTAGGCGGGAGCTGCCGTGGCTTGGCGTGGGCTGTGCAGCGCCGGGCGCTGGCTGGGAGAGCAGCACGGACCGGGGAGCACCTGCGTGATCACCACGAACAATCAGGCATTGATTGTGGTTGGAAAGAGGGGTACTGTGGCTCAACCAGGCCAAACGGCCCTTGCTGCTCACGGCTGTGGGGTGCTGGAGGTTGGGGTTCTCTGATGGGGCTCAAGGAGCTAGGAGTGGAAGGGGTGTCCTCCTTCCTGCAAGCACAGCCAGCACATCCCTCTGCAGGCTGCAGGGGTGGGAGTTGACTCCAGACCAAGACAGCTTCTCCATGGACACAGCACAGGCAGGATTGCAGCTCTGGTGCACTCTGGTCCTCCAGGCAGGAGGACCTTGGGCAGTTTCTGTGCAGAAACCACCCCGTGACAGCTGCAGTAACATCCCCAGCCTCCTGTAGCACCACAGCAGGGCAGCCAGCCAAGGCACTTGGCCAGCTGGAGCCACAGCTCTGCCTTGCCTGGGACACCCGGGTTGGTGGGATGCAGGAATGGGTGTCAGCTCCCACCTACAGGGTCCTTTCAAAGGATGCTGTTGGATAAACATCCTTCTGCCCCGGCTCAGGCACAGGGAGATCTCAGTGTGATGTTAGGTCAGGAATTCTAGAAGCCTCAGAGGTGATGTGGATGTCAAGCCTTCACGGATAAAGTATCTCCCATGGTTCCTTTTCCCTGAGAAAACCCCTTTTCAGGCTTTGGTAGAGAGACAATGACAAGCACAGCATCCCAGAGACCTGGTGGGACACTGCTCCCCTGTCTCACACCTCGGCATGGGCAGTTTTGGGGGGAAGAAGCCAACACTCGTTCCCAGTGGAGAATCTGCAAAGAGATGAGGGATCCTTAGCCTGAATTTGAAAACTCTGCAACTTTTCAGAAGAACTTTAACCAAGGCTGGAAACTGGCCTGGAAAGCTCCCATGATGTGTGTGACACAGGGAAGGTCACCTGGCCAGCTGTGGGGAGCAGAACTTGGAAGGTTTATTTAGATTAATATTCCCAACTGATTTGTCCCAGCAGCCCCAGGCCTTGGAGACATTAGACAACCTGAGCCAAGCCAGGTGTGCAGTAGGGAGCATCCTCCTTGGCTGGCCATCCCTGGGGATCTCTGGCAGACCTCTGTGGGTCCTGTTTGGCTGCTGTGGGGCTGCCACAACCAACAACAAAGCTGATGTCAGCTTAGCCCAGGGAGCACTCACTGATGGCCCAGCTGTGCAAGAGATGCTGGACAGTTCTGACACCTGTGGGTCTGGCTTGTCCCCACAGCCCACTGGGATGTGCAGTGTCCCTGCCAAGGAAGCCTGAGCAGATCTCACCACCCCAACCCGCTCTTGGGGTGAACAGGCGTGCACTGGGTCCCCTCTCGGCAACCAGGATTCGACACTCATGGACATTCCCATCCCACCAGCAAGGTGCTCACAGCCTCCCTCGCCCAGCCCTCGGCCCCTGGCTGCCCCAGCAGCCCCCCGAGCCCCGGCAGTGGGATCAGGCAGCCGGGAGGTCACGCCTGGCCGGCGGCGCTCGCGGCGAGCCCGCCATCCGGCTCAGCTGAAGCACATTTTGTTCGGCGCTTCCTGCATCCTGCCCCATCCCCACGCCGGGGGGGCGGGTCAGCCCGGGGTCAGGCTGCTAATTGCAGCCCGGGGGACGGCGGGGCGAGGGGGCCGCCAGCCCATGGCATCAGGCTGAGACCCAGCGCGGGGGACACCCCACAGCCAAGCCCGGTACCCCACAAAGTGCTAGGGTGCCCCTGTGCCAGAACGGGGCACGTTTCTGGCACCAGCGTGGACGTTCCAGCTCCTGCTGCAGCTCACCCCGGAATCCATCCTCGCCAAGCCAGGGCACTCCATGTGGAAACCACCACTGGACCAGCCCCACACCAGAGTCCGGCCTCACCTGGTGTCACTCACTGGCACCTTCCCACGCCACCAAGGCCAAGTGGGGATTGGGACATGGCTGTGCCCTCTGTGACAGCACGCCCGAGGGCCACAGGCAGGTTTGGTTGCCCTTCTGCTAACTCTGTTTAATGAGGATGTTAATTAAGAGCGACTCGAGGCCAGCCCTTGTGATAGCGCCCAGGGTTGTCCCTCAGTGCCGTGCCGAGCTCGTTATCATTGTCCCAGGCACCCTGTGTCACCTGGCTGCCAGCAGGCACCCTGGGGACAGCAGCCCTGGGTGGGGACAGCCGGGCACAGGGGCTGTGCCTGGCAGTGGTTAAGCATGGAGGAGAGGATGGGTTCACCCTTGGGGGATGCCTGAGGTCCTGCCTGGACAGGAGCTCGTTAGGCAGGGCTCCAGGCCATCCAGCACAGGGCCATCCACCTACACACACACCTGGGAGGCAAAGGGGTGCAGCCCAGCACAGGGGTGAGCTGGAAGTGGGGTGGAGGGCACCCAGCACCTCATCTCCCAACCCAGGAAGGGTTTGAATCCCACCCTGTTTCCACCTCCTTCCTTTCTCCCAAACCTGTTTTCCCACGTGGGGAAGCCCTTGCTCTCTTTGTCCCCTGCTAATGTCCATGTCCTCCCTGCCAGCACCACATGCCTGCTATGGCTGCCCTCCCCTGCCAGTGCTCATCTCCCCTCCTAATACCCATGGTCCCTGCCATCCACTTCCCCGTGCCAATGACAGCCCCAGGCACAGCCCTGTTGGGGGTGACACAGCCAGGCTAGGGCGACATTCCCAGCAATCCCCAGCCCCAGCTGTGGGTAGGATGAAGCAGCACCCCCCAAGCAGCTCTCCAGGGGATTGGGTCTGGGGGGGGCTCTGCGTGCTGCTCCCCAGGACACTCTCCCAGCATGGGGTAGAGGCTGACTCCTCCCGGGTGCCAGGGCTGTGCCTTCACACAGCCCCAACCCTCAGCCACAGTCGTAAAAGGAACAGCCAGACTCCTTTTTCCCATAACACCCCCCCCCACATTCCTGCTAAGTGATTTCGGCTGTTGCCCGAGCAGCACGAACTGGGAACCAGCTCACAGCAGCCCCTTGCCAGTGCCACCCCGGTCGGAGCCGAGCTGGGAATGCCACTGCTGGGGCACAGACAGGCTCAGTCTGTCCCTGCAGGCCTGGAGCTTTGTCCTTCCCCATGCTGGCCCAGCAACATCGCTGTCACCACGTGCTCCAGTTGTTCCCACAGGCACCCCTGGGCTCAGGCACTGGTGTGACCGGGGTGCTGAGTCTGGGCTCCACACCATCTGGGTGGAATGCTGCTGGAGGGCGCTTTTGGGGCAGTTTTCCCCAAGAACTTTCTGCTCCATCCCAGCAGGTCTCTGCCAGGCAGGGACAGAGCTTATGCACCGCTGTCACCCCCCTCTGCCGAGTGCACATCTGGCCAACAGATGCCGGTCCAAATGCTGGCTGGAGCTGGGGACAAAGGCTCTTGCTACCTCCTCCCGGCAAGGCAGAGCTGGGTCCAGCCGGATCTACCTCCTGCCAGGCTGGGATGACCCTGGAGAACCTCCTGGGGGTTGGACGGAGGCACTCAGCCCACCTGCACAGCACCCAAAGCACCAACAGTGAGCATGATGGATTGTCCGTGGTTGAGCCCGTCTGGTTGTCTCAGACAGTTCCTGCTAACCCAGTGCCAGCACAAGGCCAAGTGTGGAAAGCCACCCAGAGCCCACTCACCTTTGGCAGCTCGTTTTAGACTTGTCCCAACAAAACGAGCCTCGCCGAGGTTCTCTGTGACCCACTAATAACATTATTTCACCAAAACAAACGGCATTGGCGCTGCTGGGTAAAACTCTGGGCAGGTCAAACTGGGAAATATCCCCGGGAGGAGCCAGGCTGGCTTAGCCCAGCCACTGCTGGGATTAACTGTGGGGATTTAGCAGCCGGGGCGACTCCAGCTCGGCTCATCACACCGTCCCACCACGCCCCAGCTCGGCTCATCACACCGTCCCACCACGCCCCGGCAGGACCGTGGCGCATGGGCAGGTGGGGGCACAGGGACCTCGGCCAGCATGGCTACTGGGGGGGCCCGGAGGGCTGGACAGAGGGGTGGGAGAGAAATAACCAAGCTGGAAATCATGACACAAAACATGCATTCATTTTATTCACAAAAACAGCCTGGATCGCTAAAACATTACAAACAGCATTTCAATTTAATGATGGAGAGAGAGCTGGAGAGACGGGGGGTGAACAGAAGAGAAATATCACTTTGCGTAACTGCTTCAGCACAGGTCCTGCAATATTCTGGTTTATTTTGATTTGAACTTCCGTAAGTTTACAAAAATTACTTCTAGGAGTAAACCGTTGCAATTAGGAGGATTTTCTGTACGCAGCATTTCTGGTTCTATATTAATAAACTAACAATGACTTTTTTTTTTTGACTTTTTTTTACTCTTTTTTTTTTCCCTTTTTTTTTCTTTTGAAATCCGCCGGTTGTGTAGCAATTGTTTTCTTCAACCTTTTATACCAACCCTCTTGTGGGTTAAACTTTCCAGAGGTGAATGGCGAGGAGAAGGGATACTACATCGCTTTAAACATATTCTCATTTATAAACATGAAGTTGAGGCATTCTAGAAACTATCCACTCTATTGTATGATGGGAAAGAATCAAATAAAAAGTATAAATGAGGGTGCAATTAAACAACTGTGCTAAATTACAGTAGTGCTTATTAGTAACTAGATTTTAAAAGGTTACTGTAAATTTACATTCCCTACACAAGTACTGCATCTTTCACACATAAACAACATCAACACCAAAACACAGAAAGAAACTGATTGTCCATACTCTGTCTATTAAGTCTTGGTACTTTACAGATCCATTGTTTTTTTCTTTTAATTATTTTTTTGTTTGTTTTTTATTTGAAAAGCAGTTAAATGTCTGACTAGGACTCGAAGATGTTAAAACGAACGCAAAAAAAAAAAAGAAAAAAAAAAGAAGAAAAAAAAATTATAAAAACAGGAATGAGATTTGCGAGAAAATATTTTTGGTTCTAAAGAGACACAGGTGCATCCATTCATTTCAGCCAAAAATCCCTTGCCTGAGACAACACAAGCAAGCAGTGACATTGCACTTGGATGACAGAGCTTTGGGATTCCCGTTCCTACTGGAACCATCTGAACGCGGCTCCTGTAGGAAGCATCACCTTCTGGAAAGGAAGAGAGACAGGGAGGGGGGACAGAAGAAGAAGGGACAAGGCGTTAGGTCGGGTCCAGCAGGGCTGGGCACCCACCCCTCACCCCAGCCCAGCACCCCGGCCAGCTGCCTCGGGACAGATTCATCCCGGGCTCAGCACCTCCCAGTGCAGCCGTGTATCCCAAGATTTCCAACCCAGGATGCCAGCTGGAGGGAATCTTGGGGTCCCCCGACTGCCAGCCTCCCACTCTGGCAGGGCACAGGCACAGCAGCTCGACCAATGTTCCCACATTCCCGTGTCCCTGGGACAGTGGCACAGCCCCCAACTTCCCCTCCCGTGAGCACAATGGTCAGGCCATGGGGAGTTGGCACAACAGCCCCCTTGGTGCCAGCCCCCACTGTCCCTGCTATGGATGGACAGACAGACACCCACAGGACGGGACCCAAGCCAACAGATGGGTTTAGGAGTGCATTTAGGTGCAAACTGAGGCGGGGAGTGAGCTGGACAGGCTTGGGGACACCAGGCAGGGAGCTGCTCGGGACACAGGGAACATCATCCCCGGCCCCAATGAACAACCCTGATTACAACACAGCAGCCCCAGGCACCAGCAGGGAACTCTCAGCACCTCAAAGGGAAGAGGGATGAGTCCCACCAGGCTCAACCTCACACCCAACAACGTGCCCAACAACGGATGAGACCTCTTTGAAGCCACCTCCAGGCAATGCCCCAACAGCACTGTGGTCCTCTGGAAGGAGAACCAGGGATGTTTCCCAGCTGGATGGGGTGGAAAACCTGCACAGTGTTCATGGGAACACGGGTGGAGTATGCAAAGACCACAACATCTCTCAGTGCCAACAGCCTCCAAGCGAGGCCAAGCCGTGCTAGACAGGCACACAGTCCCCTCAGAGGGCCCTGCATTCAGCTCCTGCATCTCCAAACAAGCAAGGGACACCAATGGGAAGAGGCCACAGGCCGTGGTGATGGGCTCGGGACAGCACACTGGGCTGCCATGGGGTGGGGAGGACACAGCCCCAGCTCCTGGCGTTGAGCCCGTGTGCAGGCCTAGGACACCTCATGTAGCATCCCAAGAGTCAAACCCATGCCACATTCCGGTCTTGAACCCCACACAGGAGTCAGACTGATCTCACTGGGTCCTCCTCTTGGATCAAGACACCCACCAAGCCTCAATGAGTAACCAGGGCAGCATCCCTGGGGGACCCCAACGTGCTCACTTCCATGGGCACCACAACCCACAAGTGGGGCTTGGGCAAGGGGAGGGGGGCAAAGGGCTGGAATGGGCAGGAGCTGGTGGTGCCACCAGGCTGCTGACAGATCACTCCTGCTCCTGCTCCCAGCCCCTGTCAGGTCCTCTGGGCAAACTGAGCCGGGGCAGCCACAAGTTGCAGGCATCACCCCTTCCCCGAAAGTCTCTGTGACACAAAATCAGGCATCTGGGGAAGGCCCAAGTGCCTCTGCCTGGCAATGCACAGGGCTGTGGCACAGCATGGTGGACTATCCAGCAAAGGCCACCAGCCCAGATCCATCATCCCAGGAGAGAGGAACAAGGGGTGAGGGGGCTCCTTATGGGTCTGAAAGGAGATGTCTGCTCCTTCATTATTAAAGGAAGCTGGACAACCAGCTCTAATGTGGATGCCCAGGATTGATCCCCCTCATCATCACAATCACAGACTCACAGAATGGTTTAGGTTAGAGGAGACCTTGAAGATCACCTCATTCCACTCCATGCCATGGGCAGGGACACCTTCCACAAGACCAGGTTGCTCCAAGCCCTGTCCAACCTGGCCCTGAACACTTCCAGGGATGGGGCAGCCACAGCTTCTCTGGGCAACCTGTGCCAGGGCCTTACCACCCTCAGCGCATTTCTATCTAAATCTAAACCTAAATCTACCTTTAGTCCAACCTAAATCTACCTTCTTTCAGTTTAAAACCCTCACCCCTTGCCCTCTGTGGTGAGGGTCTCTCTGTGAGGCCGACGTGAGGGTGGCAACGACCCTCACTGGTGCTATCTGGGGCCTCAAGGCACTTCATCACAGTTTCTCTGGATAGAGAACAGTTCTGTTGAGTCAAATCCCAACTATTCGTGGCCTTTGTGTGACCTACAGCTCTGCAGACAAGCCCAGGGTGACCTGGCCAGCAGTCCCCACGGCATTAGCCGGGGTTGCTGGGGCTGGAAGAGCCCAGAGGAGCCTGGTCAGTGCAGGGACGTGCTGCTGCCTGCTCCGAGCACCCAACCTGCCTCACTGGTCTCAGAGCCCCAGGCAGCCACCACCAGAGTGGGACACCAGCAGTAACTGGTTATTCAGGCCCTGTAGATGTGCAGATAAAGCTTAACGGCGGCTGAGGGATTTAGCCCGTTTTTTTATGCCGCCATAAAGGTTTAATTCTATTTTTTTTTTTTTACTGTTTGATTTTAGATCAATGTTTAATCACAGCTGCGGCCCCTGTCCGGGCTCTCCGAGGACATTCCTCTGGATGCACAGGGCTGGCAGGACAGAGTCACTGTCCTTCTCCCAGGCAATGGCACCACTCCCGACAGGGGGATGGTGCTTCACAAAGGCCTGTGAATGTTTCAGCTCCATATAAAGGGCCACTGAGTGGCCCCTTCTGTCCCAGTATCAAGTACAACAGTGTGATGGCACCCCACCAGGACCAGTAGTCCATCCTGGCCTTCTCCAGACTGGTCTCCACCACAAGGCAGTGCTGGTGGTTGCCCTGCACTGGCCCAACACAACATATGACCAAGGCTGGTTGACATAGGGTTAGGTTTAACAACCCAGCCATTGACCCAGGTGACCCTGGGACATAAGCTGGGGTCACGGTGTCCCTGACCCAGCCACAGTCTTGCTCAACTCTATCAAGGTCAACACATGGTGCAAGTGGATATTGTGAGAGAGGGGAGGATCTGTCCTGAAAAAGGGTTGGTGATGCCCTGGCGTGACCCACACCTACCCAGGCTTCCACCCCCACCAGCACAACATCTCTCTTCAGCCTCAACGCATCAAAGGTTGCGCCCAGGAGGGATGGGGACTCATCTCTGGTGAGGTCCAACTCCACCACATGAAGAGCCCTATTTCAGTGGCTCCAGTTTCTCAGCCAGTCGTGAGATGGAGAAGCCAATCACAGGGGTGACTGTTTCACGGGCTCCTGGTGCTATTTATCACCCCTGGACCCAGCGCAGCGCTGGGAGAAGGGAGCGTCTCCTCCGGCTGCTGCGAGCTCCGAGTCTATTGACCCGCTTTAGGACTCTTTGGAAGAAATGAACTTTTTTTTTTTTCCCTTTCTCCCTTTTTCCAGATCACTGACTCAGCAAATTAGAACAAGAATATAATTTAGCAATACAGCGGTTTTTGAAAGACACAGTCCCCCTCTCCTCATCCCCACCGCCCAAATGGATTTTTTTTTCCCCTTCAGTATTCATTCAGAGCTGATGCTAATTGAAAAACGTAGAACATGGCTAAGGGAGCGGCGGGTTTTGGTTGCGTTGGAACCACCAGAGGATGGGCAATGCCCTCATGCCAGGATGCACGATCCAGCTCTGATGTCCAGGTGACTTTTGAGCCTCTGCCAGCTCTGGGGATGCTCTCACCGGAAGGACAAAGCACGGCTGATGGTGGGATCAGCTCACAGAAAAACCAAACCTGGCTTAAGCACAACACGTTGGGGACCCTGCAGACAGGCCCAGAGCACCCATGGGTGTGCAGCACCATGGGACATCCCTGCATGGGCACCCAGCCCTCACCCACACCACACCACATCACCAGCAGCTGCCCATGGCCACAAGCTGAATTTCAGACCCACACAATAACTGGACTTTCCCTGCGGTCCCCACATGAATGTCACATGTCCCCGGTGGATTTGGCAAGGTGACACCCCAACCCAACAGCTCCTCCAAATCCAAGGGCAACATCCACACTGGGCCATGGTGGGTGGTGACAATCCAGGCACCATCCCAGAGCCTCACCCCAGGGCACCTGGGCATCCCCAGCAGGAGCAGGGGTGCTCCCAGCTCCGCTGGGTGCCAAAGCAGGTACACTGCCAGAGGGGACTGCAGCACTGCTACCACTGGTAAATCCAGCTGGTGCCTTATGGCCTCATCCTGACCACCCCAAATGGCTGCTGGCCCATGGATGGGACACCTGGCACAGCCACACCACAGGGGATGCTGCCCAGTGCACACTGTAGCAGTCCCAAAACCAGGGACCACTGTGCTCCTGCTCAGAGCAGGGTGAGCTGAGGGGCTGGGCTCTGGCTGCACCCCAGCCACGGGTTTCACCATCACCAGTTACTCTGAGCTTTGCCCCAAAAAGTCACCCCCTGCCTCCCCACCCCCTGGGGTTAAATGCTGCTCCCCAGCTCAGGGAGCTGCCATCCGCTCAGGACAAGGGATACCACCACCAAAACCCCAGCAGAGCCCCCATTCCTGCAAAGGGGAGAGTGGAGCTCAGCGTGCCCAGGTGCCCCAGGAAGAGACCCCAGCCCTCCTCCCCACACCAATCAATCCCAGTATGCAAGGGGGGACAGGGTCTGGGGGCACTGGGCAGAGCACACATCTCACTGCGAGAGCTGTTAATGGAAAAGGGAAAAATAAAAAAAAGTAAGAAGTACCAGGTGTTTTATTATCTAGGGCAAGATCCGAACCCAGGAGCGCAGCCCGAGGAGGGGTTAGGGTGCCTGAGAGGGGCCGGTTACCTCCAGTGCTGCAGAAGGCTTCTTTTTGAGTTCTTCACATTTTCGGAATTTGCAAATCTGGTGGCCAGTTTTGCGATTCCTACAACTGCTGCACTGCTCGCAGTTTATCCGTCTTCGGCAGGGCGGGCACATGCCGCATCTTTTCCGTTTCTTTTTCCCCGAATTGATGGCAGATGCCAACTCATTCTGCATGGGATACTCTGCCAAGCCAGCCATATGGAGCGCGCTCTCTGCCAGAAACACGCCGGCAGGGGTCATAATGAAAAGGCCTGGGTTGATGGGAAAAGCCCCCAGGTAAGGAAAATCAGAGGGGCCGTTCATTGTCTCTGCAGCTGAGACTGCCTCCATGTCAGAGATACCAGTCCCGTGCTCGCCTGCTAGAGGAAGATGCTCCTGTACCACTCTTTTGAGCATTTCTGTCGACTGAGCAAACTGTTGGAGGGCGGTCTGTCCTTCTGAGGAGAGCTCCGACATCCGGTCTAATTTGCTCAGCATACTAGAGATGTTTTTGTGCTTTGAGGTAGAATGACTTTTATCCACAATCGCATCGTTGCCATTAGCTAAGGGGTTGCCTTTCTCTGAATGTTCGCTTACTGAGCTGCTGCTACCAAAGGTGGAATAGTGGGAGAGTGGACGGGACTTCTTAAGACTTTTGTTCAAAGGTTCACTTATTATTCCACTTTTGTTCCTCCTCTCGGAGTTGACGGGGGGTTGAGAGTCATCCTGGTTATTTTTTTCCGTCTCTGGCTTGTTCCCAGTGTCTTGGTGGGAGCCCGAGTTTGACATGGTGCTCGGAGCACAGCAGCAAAACCAACCCCAAAATTTAAAAAAAAAAAAAAAAAAAAAAAAGGACGAAAAAAAAACCAAAAAAACCCCCACCCCCAATGCCACAGCAAAAGACCCCCAAAGCCCTTCTGGTAGCACCAGCCCGCCGGGCACCGGGGATGCTCAGACGGGAACGCGCATCAACGGGGCGTCTCCTCCCGCGCCGGCTGCGGAGGACTCAGGGCACTCTCAGTGCACAGACATACTCTGCGGCTCTGGGACACACCACGCGGCTCTGGAAGGAGAAAAGAAAAGAGAGTTAGCGCTGGCAAGAGCCAACGGGCTTTTCAAAGCGGCTCTTCCTCCCCCTGCCATGAAAGTCTCAGCGCCGCGAACAAAGGAACTCCAGGGAACGGACCTCGGTGGAGATCCGTTCCGCTGCTCTCTAAAAGGGTCGCCATCCAGACAGAAGTGGGGGGTCACAGGGGAAGTCCTGGCCTGGTAGCAATGGCACCGCGATGCTTAAAGACTCTCTGTGCCTGGCTCTCCTCCCCCGGGGACGGCAGCCCCAGGGAAGTCACGGGGCTCATCCCCTGCTCCGCTCCAGCGGCATGCGGCCCCACAACGGATGGGACCACAGGCGCCGGCGGGATGCTCCTGAGCTGGGAGATGGAGCTCATGAAAGGGGTGCCTGGTTCCCACCCTGCAGCCGCCAGTGTCCCCACAGCCGGATGCCACAGAGGCAGCATCCTGGCTCCCATGGCCTCCAGTGATGCTGCTCACCCAGCTCAGGCTGGGCTGCAGCCCTCACCCTCCTCCTGCTCCTCGTCCTCCTTCTCCTCCCGGATCATGTCCCTGGGCCAGCTCTGGGCTGGGGAAGGAAGCCACATGGAAAGCGACAGAGTCCACCTCCAAGCCCCACAGGGATCCACAGCACCCTCCTCCAAACCCCACCACCAAGAGCTGCAGTGTCCACCTCCAAATTCCTTTGGGCAGCCATGATGTCCATCTCCACATTCCATGGGCAGCCATGGTGTCCAGCTCCAAACCCCACCAAAAGCTCCAGTGTCCACCTCCAAACCCCATGGGCAGCAATGGTGTCCACCTCCCAACTCCCCCAAGAGCTGCAATATCCACCTCCAAACCCCATGGGCACTCAGAGTGTCCACCTCCAAACCCCACCAAGATGCTGCAGCTCCAAACCAAACAGGGAACTGCAGCATCCACCTTCAACCCCATAGGGAGCCACAGCATCCACCTCCAAGCCCCATGAAAAGCCACAGCATCCACCTCCAAGCCCCAGTGCTGACCTCCTGCCATGCCCCGGTGTGCCCAGCCCACATGCCCGGCCACTCCGGAGGCGCCCCGGGCTCTGCGGTGACAGGCAAAGCCTTCCCGGAACGGACGCTATGCCACTGTCCCCGGGGCAACTCCCGGGCAGCTGGGCCCAGTGTGGCTGCAAACACTTGTTGTTGTGAAATTCCTCCTCCTCCTCCCTCCCGAGCACACACGCACGCACAGGCACCGCCAAGTAATCAGGCTTTAGAGGAGAAAAGCTGCAGGGCTTAGTGGAGCAGGAACCCGCGTCCCCACCCCGGCGGCAGCTGGGGGAGGGCGGCACTGGGAGGAGGCCCCTCCGCTACCCCGTCCCTCCATCCTGGCTATCCCGGCAGCCTCCTCTCTGGAGTCCAGGCAGGGATGTGGCCATGTGTGGAGGGCTCTGCTGCGACCCTCGCTCCTGCGCGGGGGTGATGCAGGAGAGCGGGGAGGATCCTTGTGTCCCCCACACCCCATTCCTGCCCATCCATCACCCTTCGGGTCCCCATCTCCAGTACCACCCCAGGAACCCCGTGACAGCCCAGGACCTTTTCCCACGGACCCAGCTCGTTAAAACGCCGATGGGGGCAAGGTCCCTGCGCCAACCACCACGGTACCGGCTGCGGAAGCAGCCCTGGTGTCTCACTCCGGTGCCAGAGCCGGCTCGCCCACGGAGAAACCCCCCCGCCCTGGCGCTGAAAACCGCTTGCTTCAGCTGCTGCGGGATTTAAGATGCAGCGCGGATCGATGCAGGGCTTGGGCTCCAGCCGGGAGCTCGCCAGGCCACGTGGGGAGGGAGGGCTGCGGCGGCAGGACGGGCTGCCCTTCCCCAGCCCCACGCCAGGCAGGGGGATGCTGGGTGGCAGCGAGATGGGGTGCGCCCCAAATGGGTGAAGGGGGCTTGGAGCGTGGGCGGGCTCCTGCCGTGCAGCTGAATCACCCATCCCCTGTGCCAGGGAGGTGGGGGACCCGCCCCTGGAGACCTTAGGACGGGTCACACCTCAGTGCCGAAAGCAAGGGGCGCTGGGGCCGGAGCGGGGAGCGCAGCAGGAAAAGCACCGGACGGGAGGATGTGAGATAAAGCGCCCGGGGGTGTTATCTCACGCCTGCCCGCGGCCGCCTTTCCTGCGGCCCTGCGCCTCTTCCGCCCGGCTCCGCGCCCAGCTGGGAGCCAAGCGCCCGGCAGGATCGGCCCCGGATTTGCCACCCTGCCTGCTCGCCCTGTGGCTGCCGGGGGGCTGCGGGGGGTCTCCAGCCACAACCAGGAGCACGCTTTGCATCACCCTGGCAAAGAGCCGAGTTGCGCCGACGTAGGGCTCGATGCCACACCGAGGCGTCCCCAGAGCCCCACGGGGTGGGGTCCAGGTGCCAAAGGTGGGGAGGACACCAGCTGAAGCCACGGCATGGTCACCGTCTCCACCAGCCACGGCATGGTCACCGTCTCCACCAGCTCCCATCTTCCTCTGCAGCCAGCCAGACCTGCCAGCCTTCCCACCCCGCCACACGGATCGGGTGCCAGCAGCTCTGAGCCCCTCACTCACAGCCCCCCCAGCCGGGGCGATGGATGCAGAGCCTGGCAAAGGGCTCCCCTGAGCACCCAAGGCTTCAGTGGGTGGCACTGTGGGACAAAGGGACCCCAGCCCACCTGGTGCAGCCCCCCCAGCACCCCCGGAGACACCGGGCACACAGCGCCGTGGCCCCGCTCAGCCCCAGAGGCGCAAGGCAGTGCCCGCTGTTGGCACGGGGTGCTGCACCGAGCCGTGCCGAGCTGTGCCAGCGGCACCACTGCACAATCCCGCCATTGTCCCGGCCGCCGCTTTGCCTGCGCCAGCTCCCACCATCTGCAACCACCCGGCGTTGCCCTCCGGCCCCCGGGGCCACCGCGGCGGCAGGCGCCGGACACCGCGGCTGTGCCAGCTGGGATGGGGCTGTCCCCGCACTGTCCCCTCCAGGGACCCCAGGACCCGCGTGCTGGGGGGTGCCCGCCTAGTTTGCACAAAAGGGGGGTCCCCCCCGACTCTGACACCGCGGGACCACCCAGCACAGCAGACGTCTCTGCTCCTCGCCAGCCGCTGCCCGGCCCCGTCATTAATTGCAGCGGGGGGAGGAATTAATGATCTTAATCCCTTCTTTATGATTGACCCGAGTAAAGAGAGCGAGCCCCCCCCCTTCCCGTTCCTGCCCCTTTTCCGGCCCCCATCCCAGGGGAAGGCGCCGGGCAGCGTCATCTGGGTCCCTGTCAGAAGGTGCTTAGTCCCGGCCCCGGCATTAAAGGGGCACGTGATGGGCTCCCTCGCCCGGGTCTTTGCACGGGGCAGCTTAGCAGCCTGGAGGGACGCCAGGGTTCAAGGGGACACCACCAAGGTCAGGAGGCCCCAACCCACACCCAGGGGGTTCCCAGCCCTTCGCAGGACACTGCTCCTCCCCTGCAATGAACCACCCTGCCAGGTCCAGGCTGAGCCCACAGGGTCTGAAAGCCAGGTGTCTCAGGGTGAGGGACAGCACCCATGGCACGGGGTGCCCAGAGAAGCTGTGGCTGTCCCATCCCTGGGAGTGTCAAAGGCCAGGCTGGATGGGGCTTGAAACAACCTGGGCTAGTGGAAGGTGTCCCTGCCCATGGCAGGGGGTTGGAACAAGATGGTCTTTAAGGCCCCTTCAAACCCAAACCATTCCATGACTCCAAGGGTCACACCAAAGACCTGCCTTTCACCAGCCTGGGATGCTCAGATGGGGCAGGGCAGCCATGCTCTCCCATGGTCCTGGGGGGGAAAATGGGATTCTCCTCTCCCTGGATCTTCCCCCAGCGCTCAGCACCACACCAGCCTGCATCCCCCTTCCTCTGCCCTGGGGCTCCCCTGCACACTGCACACAGGGGACTGTGCTGCAATAGTCCTAACAACTCCAAAACAAATAAAGGTTGCAAAAGGATCATCTCTGGTGGTCCAGCACCCGGAGAAACCCCTGCCAGCCAATGGACTGAGAGTCCCCCCAGTTGTAGGCACCATTCACTGTCAGTGGGGAGCAGGAGAGAAGCTTCGCTTCTCCTAAAAAAATGACAAGCTGCAAATTCCAGCCGGCTCCCCAGTGTTTTTGCTGCATGGCTGGAAAGCCATCAGCTCCCGCCGACCTAAAAAGTCTCATCTTCAAGAGAGAACTTCTGCTTTCCTTTAATTTTGAATAAATCACGCTCCTCCCGGAAAAAAACGCCGGTTGGTCAGCCGTGCACAGACACAGCGTAAAGGGAGAAGAAAGCAGCAAAAGCTGAAGCTGAGCTGCTCCCGGGCTCCGGAAACAAAGGGAGAAAATCAAAATTCGCCTTTTTTCTAATCCCTGGGCGCTGGGTGGGCACCGGGGGCGGTGGCTTTGTCTGCCCTCAGCAGACGGAGGACGAGGACGGAAGGGACCCCGGCGTCTTTTCAGCCTGGAGAAAGGCTGTAATTGTCCCCTCCGCCGGGTTTTTGTCCCCACTTCCTCCCCCTCACCATGCAGCCGCCAGCCCAGCATGGCCCCCACCTCTCTCCACCACCACCATCGCTCCCTGGTGATGGAGGGATGGACAGACGGAGGGACAGACTCAGCCATGCCATGGACAGACTGAAGTAGGGTGCCCACCACCAGCACGTGTCCCTCTCCAAAGCATCCCAAGGGAAGGTCTAGGGAGGCTGCAGCGGGAGGTTCCTTCCCCTCGCAGCACTGGAGGTGGTTCCTGTGCTCCTCAGCCACCCTGGTCAACACCTGACAGGACCTTGGGATGGCCAGGAGCACGGGACCATGGTGGGAGCAATGCATGGGGAGACAAGACACCCTGGAGGCATCATGGTGTCTGAAACACACCCCGGGATGAGACACCCAGCGAGTAGAGCAGGAGCATGGCCCTGTAGCAGCATCACGAGTCAGATGGTCCAGCTGCAACCCAGGTCAAAGGCTTGGGAAAACAAGCACCACCAGAACAAGGTTCAAAGCAGCTCCGACCCCAGCACCACAACACCTGACCCAGCTCCCAGGTGCCCCATTTCCACAGCACAGTCAAACCTGCTGCTTCCTCCATCAGGTGACACAGGTCAACTGAAACAGGCCCTGACTGCAGGCTCACCGACCACATGGGCACCAGCAGCAGGAGAACCAAGTGAGAAACCAATCCGTGATCTCCCAGGGCTGAATATCCCTGTGGGACACCCATCCAGGGAGAACACGGTGCCTGATAACCAGGAACACCCGGAGGCAAAGACAAGGATTTTGTTTGCAAGCCATCACCTCTGTCAACCCAACAGCCCCCAAGCTCTGCTTTTTGAGTTCATCCTTCTGAAAACTGGTCCAGCTGGATAATCCACTGCTGGATGTGCCATGGAAGTTACCATCACCCACCACCTTTTCTCCAGACATCAAGAGAGGACTCCCAGGCCTGGGGGAGGTTTGGGCAGTGCTGTGAATGCTCAGGCTCACCCTGGACAGCTTAAGGAGTCGGAGGTATGACGGGTCGAGGTATGACAGGTCACCAGATGGGCAACTCACACGGAGATAGTTCATCTCCCGTGCTCCAGAACATCCTTCGGAGGGCCAGTTGTGGCAGCCGCTCTGCTCGTCTCTGCTGCCGAGGTGGCACTGAGGGACGTTAAGAAGCCAACTCCTGAATTAAAAAGGCTATGGAAGATTAAATCCAGCATCTGGAGTTCGCCCTGGAAGCAGATGGCGAGTCATCATGGTGCACAGAGTGGCTTTCACCCGTCTCCTCCTCGCAGGCAGCCGCTCAGCCCCGGTGATGCCCCGCAGGAGCAGCTCTGGACGCACACACAGCGAGGGCCAGGATGTGTCCTGCCAGGTGCATCCTTAGGGCAGCATGGTGAGGCCATGCTGCATCCTGCTGAGCAGGCAGGAGGTGATGCCACCTCCCCAGGTAGGCTCCCTACGCCAGGGATCCAGCAAGGGCACATTCTTCCCCGCAAACTGTGGCTTTTCCTATGTAACCCCATGGCTGCAGTGACCTTCTCAATCCACCAGCACGGCAAACACCCCAGAGCCTATCCCCAGTGTGCCCTGGACTTCCAAGGAGGTTACCACTGAGGGGAGGACGAGGATGTCCCCAGGGACACCACTGCCTCCACGCACATCCTTGAACCTCACCCTGTCACCCTGGCACAGCTGGAGCCACCACTGTGGGGACCAACCTGTGCCTGGGGCTGCCCCGGCCGGGAAACGTGGCTGCGTCCTGCCTCCGCAGGGTGGTGGTTACGGATTAAGGAGTCTTAAATGTCAGACGACCAGGCGCTCCCTGGAAATCCACTTATCTCCGCTGCCACTCGGAGCGGCCAGAGCCGGGCGGTTATGGAGATAACGCGATTTGAAGCGTCCACCCGAGCATTGCAGGGCTGCGGGTGCCCTGCGGACAACGCCAGGCACCTCCTCCCCTCCTCCGCTCGCCCAGCTGCTGCCCAGAGAGCCGGGTGACGGCTCAGCCCGGGGGCTGCGCCCACCTGCACGACCCCCCCCCTCCCCAATTCCGGGGGATGAGGGAGCCTTGGCAGCCTCGGTGCTCATCCATCCCCCCCTGTGCCAAAGCTGCACCAATTTGCTGCCCAAATCCTAAAACGACTGTAACTAAAACCTACCAGATTGAGCCTGGGGAAGGGCCCCCCCCCACCACCACCTCCCCGCCTCTCCTCCCCTCTCCAAATGGGATTGAACAGATCTGCTCTCGCACGAGCCCAGCTCGCAGCCAAGCAGCATCTGACATTCACGCGCCGTGGCACGGCTCTGCCGCTCGCCCACTCCCCCCCGGCTTGGCATCGCCCCGGAGATGCGCCATCAGTCCCAGCCCAGCAGAACCCCCCCTGTCCTCTGCAAAGCCCCCCCCAGACCCTCCTGGAGGGACTCCAGCTCTTTGATCCAAAGAGTTCCCGGTGTTCTCCGCACCACCGCGGTGATTCAGGGCTGTGGGGTTCAGGGGACCAGGCGGGATGACCCCAGGGCTTTGGGGACAGGTGGATGGGGCAGGCTCTGCCCGGTGGCAGATGCCAGGAACAACGGGCATCCCAGCAGGACCCCCAGGGAGCTGGGGTGGGCCCAGGGATGCCTTTGCCCTGGGGAGACCCACACACAGCCTGCCCAGGCCAAGCTAAGACGTGTGAATTGCTCCTTTAACAGATGGGGCGATTACAGCATCAATTACTGGGGGTCTGACCGACAACCAGGTCATGGAGAGACCCACTGGCAGGTGCAGAGCAACGAGGAGTTAATTAAAAATAAGGAAAAGAGTTGTAGGCACAGTCACGTGGCAATACTGGATGGCGAAAACCCCCAAAGCCATTAGTGCCACCTCCAAGTGCCACCTCCGATGGTGCTCCAATCTATTCCTGCCACCTCCAAGTGCCAGCTCCACTGGTGCCCAAATCTATTTGTGCCACCTCCAATCGTGCCCAAATACATTAGTGCCATCCCCAAGTGCCACCTCCAGCGGTGCTCAAATCTATTCATGCCACCTCCAAGTGTCACCTCTGGTAGTGCCCAAATCCATCAGTGCCACCTCCAAGAACAGCTCCAGCCTGGAGCTGTCCCCTTGCGCTCCCAGCTCTCTCAAAACCTCATCCCCCCACATGCCACCAGGCAGCTCCATGGTGGCAGAGCACACACCGAGGGGCTGCTTCAGATCCCAGGAAAGCCTGCAGTGGGAAGGGCCAGTGCACCCATGGCAGCGCCTGTGTCAGGGTCACCACCTGAGAGCGCCGGGGCCAGCTCGGTGCATTTGAGCTTGGCCATTAATGGGTGGTGAGGACCTCGTGGTGCTTAGTAGTGAGATCCCAAGCCACCACGATCTCCACTCTGGAAGGCAACCACTCTGGAAGAACCACTTTTCCCACCGGGAAGGCGACGGCCCCGTCGGAAAGCCGCCGGGGTCCGCAGACGGCAGCTATTGACAGATGTCTGAGAGGACGGCGAATAATCCCGTCTTCCTCTGGGAGGATTCGGGTCGCCCTCGCCCTCACCGGGGGTTTATCCATTGTCTGGATCTGCCGGCGGTTGTTATTTTTGGTCAGCTCCACGTTTTGCTTGGCCTCGCTGGCAGGAGGGAAGCGGGAGGAAGAAGAGAAAGGGGAGGAGGAAGGCTGCTTGGCCAGGGCCTGGCAGGGGGAAGAACCAGCTCAGCCCTGGGAGAGGGCAGTCAGGCACCCTGCAGCCCTCAGGGAGCCTGGGTGGGTCTCTTCCCAGCCCCACAGCCTTGCTGAGCACAGCCAAAACTCACCACAGCGATGGGGCTGGCCAGCCCAGGAATCCCATTCCCCCTGGTGCCCAGGGGAATCACTTCCAGTGAGCCCAAGTGGGCCAGAGAGGCTTGAGAGGTTTTGGGGGGTAGGCTTTGGGGGGCAGGCAGTGATTAGGGTTCTTTCCAGCACCAAAAGCAAGCACAGGGGAGCTCTGTGAGGGACAGGCAGATCCTGTCTGTGACCAGCACCACGTCAAGCCCTGCCTGCAGACCTACAGGTGTCTCAGGTCCATGCAGACAGGCCAAAAAAAGCTGGGGAGCCTCAGGAAGGCAGATTGGCATCCTGCCCTCACCCACCCGGGCTGTGGACCCCCATCCCTCTCGCTTCATTGCCAGCACTGCAGAATCCCAGTAGCAGGCCAGCCCTGCCGGCAGGTCCCATCCTCCCCAGTGGTTTGGGCTCACCAGCACTGTGGGATGCAGCTCAGTCAGCCACTGGGATCTGCACCTGGATCGCTCTGGGGGCACTGCTGAGGCCCTGGCACAGGTTGCCCAGAGAAGCTGTGGCTGCCCCATCCCTGGAAGTGCTCAAGCCCAGGTTGGATTGGGCTTGGAAGCCCTGCTGTAGTGGAAGATGTCCCTGCCCATGGCAGAGGGGTGGAACAAGATGAGCTCTAAGGTCCCTTCCAACCCAAACTATTCCATGATTCCATGATTCTATCCTTCCGAACCGGGTAGAGGGGAAGCACAGGCAGAGCTGGGGTAAGAGCATCCAAGAGGATGCTCCTGGGGAGAAGACACAAGCCTTGCCTCAAGACTTTGTGCCTCTCCCCATCTCCCTGGCAGCGACACAGGGAGCACCCCCACAAGGCAGGGCTCGCCATCCTTCTCCTTGTTGTCTTTCCACCACTCCCCAGTTTGCCTGCGGAGCAGGAAGATAACATAAAGCTGCCTCCCCTGCCTCTGTGGGTTCTCACTCCTGCAAGAGATGGAGGGCACGAGCACAGAAGTGCCTCTCCCGAGCTTTCCCCGTGCTCGGCACCGCTTGTCATTCAAGCAAACCCCGTGGCCTTTAAGCTGCCAAGGTACCAGAGCTGCTCTGGAATCGGAGTTCGCTCGGCTCCTGCCCTGGAGCAAGGAATCTGAAACGCTGCCACTGGAAACGAAACAGAGCATCCGTCATTTTACTTGCCAGAAATATATCCAGCCCCCAAAAAAAGAAATCCTGCCTGCGAAAGAGCCAGCAACAAAGCCCTCGATTCCACCGGCGAGGCTGAGCCCGGCGTCGGGCATTTCCACCGGGATCCTGATTCCCTGCCCAGTTCACTGGTCAGATTAGGGCTGGGGAGGCCAGGAGGAGGGTGCCAGCTCAGGATCAGGATGGCTGGTGGGGACCAGCAGCTCTCGCCTAGGATGCTACCAGGAAAACCCGTGGGTTTGGGAAGAAAAGAGGCAGGTGGTAGAGGCAGGGCTGGGGGGGATGAAAGGTGCAAACCAGGGTAGTGAAGCCCAGCCAGCCCTGCCACAGGAGTGTCCAAGGGACCCCACCCTGCCCGCAGCTGCTGCCAGCATCCTGCCTGCAATTCCCCCCCCCCTTCGGCCATGCAGGTCGTCACCGCCCCCCCGCCCCCGGCCATTCCCAGTCGCATCCCCAGGAAAAGCAGCAGCGCGTTCCCAGCCAGCCCAGCCCCCAGCCCAGGCACGCCAACCCAAATATCTGCGAGAGGCGCTCCCCTCCCTGGGAACGGCGACTTGCCGCAGAGTTCACATGCCCCAGCAATGCCTGATTAAACTCCCAAACTCCAAGGGAATACCCCTGAGGCTGTCTGAAGATAAGCTAGGAGCTAGGCTGCTCTCAGGAAATGCAGGAACTGGGAAAGAGCAATCCCTTTTTTTTTTTTTCCCTTTTAAATCCAGAATAACATAGAGCAAACCCTGGTGCTCTCTGGCTCAGACACAAGCATTGCCCAAGCTCACTGCTGTGCACCCCAAGAGCTTCCCGTTCCCTGAGACATCGCAGGTGACCCTGGCTCCAAGACAGATCCTGCTGGAGGCAGTGGGGATGGAATCAGAGAGCCCAGGATAACTCCAGGCAGCACAGGAGAGCGGACTGGAAGATGCCAAGCAAGAGGACAGAGCTGGAGCCCTGGGCAGAGGGAAGGGTGCTGCCCAGGCCAGCAGGTGCCAGAAGACAGGGACACTTGCTGCCAACACCTCCAGCACTGGTGACTCTTGGCAGGTGTTCCACCATTTTCCTTCACCCTAGGGAACACCTCAGACACCGATTTTCACTAGTCCCCAGGATTCCTGCACTCCTGTCTTTCTCCCCTCCTTGAGCTTTTCCATGAGGGACAGTCATAGCACTAGACATGGATCTCCCGAACCAAGCTCAAGGGCAAGGCAGTCAAGGAAACCATGTTAATGCAGAACCCAAAGCAATGGGCAAACTGGATCATCCCAGGATCAAGAGGAAGACGGTGCTCCTCCCTTCGGTACCTATTGGATCCCAGGGAGCAAACAGCAGCTCATCTTCCAGGAGAGCGGAGCCACAGGGAGGGTTTGCACCACATCCTGGGGATCAAGGAGCCTTGGCACTGCCCCATCCTGGCTGATGGGGTGGGGGGGACACTGTGACATTGGCTTCAGTGGTGACCAGATGTCATAAGGGAGAAGGCCTGCCTTCTACCAGGAGCACAGCTGGGAAGGGACCTGCACCAACACACACCGTGCTCTTGGATGGGCAAACGTGCCCGAGGCCTGAGGCCACAGGTGATGGACTGACCCAAGCCAAGCTCTCCTTTGGAGGTGTCCTCTTGGATATCTTTCTTGGTTCTTAATGCCTCTTCAGGAATCAGCCCAAGAGGAAGGGCATCTTCCTTCCCTGTACATGGCAGGATGGAAAAACAGCACTCCTGGGCAGTCTTCTCCTGGGAAGAGTCTTTAGGAAAACTGATGGGGTGGCAGAGCAAGGAGGTGTTGTACCAACAAGGCCAAGCTTCTCTCTTTGGTCAGATCCCAGTTTGGCTGCAGAAGACATCAGTACTGCTAGAGAACACTTGGATTGTCCCTTCCCTGGGGGTCTGATGCAGCCACGAGACCCCAGTGTGGCCTTTCCATGCATGAAGGGGGTGTGGAAGAAAAATGGAGAGAGACTTCTCACCATGGCCTGTCGTGACAGGACAAGGGGCGAGGGGTTTAAAATGACACAGGGCAGAGTTAGGTGGGGGAAAAAATTCTTCTTTGTGAGGATAGTAGGGCATGGGTTGCCCAGAGAAGCTGTGGTTGCCCCATCCCTGGAAGTGCTCAAGCCCAGGTTGGATTGGGCTTGGAAGCCCTGCTGTAGTGGAAGATGTCCCGGCCCATGGCAGGGGGGTGGAACAAGATGAGCTTTAAGGTCCTTTCCAACCCAAAGCATGATTCAACAACAATTTAACTCCCAGCACTGTGCCTTACCCAAAAAGCACAAGTGACACAGGTGAAGTTGGCAGATCTGAAAGAACCAACCCCAGGACAGTCAAAAAGCAGACCTGGAGCCCTGGGAAGGAGGAAAGGGTCACCATCACCAGCCACAGCACAAGTCAGGATGGGGAGACCCTCATCTGAGGGGGCTGCAGGACTCACAGTAAGAAACACAGGGGTTCACTCTATGACCTCAAGCAGAATAGCCATGGAAAAACCCATCTACAACCTGTCACAACACAGAGGAAGATAGAGAAGAGCCACAAGACTGATCCTGGGAAAGCTGGAGCATGAAAGAAACACCACATGGTGGGGGCTGGAAAGGGTTTATAAGACTGGAGATGTGGTTTGAGGGGGACTGACTGCAGGGTGTCACCATCTGTCTGGGCTTACTGGTCCTTCCTGGCCCCAAGCTTTCAGGGACTACACTAGAACTGGAGTTACATGTCAATACTTCTGCCTTTCCTCACTTTGCCGAAAGCTGAGGAACAAGGTGGTGAGCTGGAATGACAAGGAACAAGCTGGATGTGGTTGGTGCCTGCCACATGTTGGTCCATTCCTTCCCCAGCCAGCCCAGGCTGGGCTCAGATCCCCCAGTCTCCTTCCAGGGACCTTCCTGCTGGATTGGTGGCCCCTGCAAGGGAACCATCTTCCCTCACCCATGCAGAAGGGGTTGATCCCATCAGGGTTTTCACCCCTCCTGAAACCCAACACCCACATCCCCATCTCTCCTCCTGTGGCACTGGCAAGCCCCTGGGATGGGAGGGAAGCTCCCAGAGCACAGGGCACCCATCTAGAGGGGTGATATTCCCACTGACTGCTCTCAGCTTTCATGATGGACATTCTTCTCCACCTGCTGCTTCCTCCAACCCACCTTCCTCCCTCTTCTCCGTGCCAGGGGGTCCTGCACCTTGCCTTCAGTGACACGATCTGTGGAGGATGAGCCTGAGCAAGGCTGGGGGACAAGCAGGGGCTGTGGAACAAGCTGGGCAGGAATCCCTCACAGATTCCATCCCCCAGCGAGATG
This sequence comes from Lepidothrix coronata, assembly GCF_001604755.1. Taxonomy (NCBI): domain Eukaryota; kingdom Metazoa; phylum Chordata; class Aves; order Passeriformes; family Pipridae; genus Lepidothrix; species Lepidothrix coronata. The sequence goes on along the minus strand of NW_016690301.1, from coordinate 2,956,312 downwards.
GAGCACCAGGGGATGTGGTCTTGTAGGTGGTGGATTGGTCAAAAGGAAGCCCATCCTTGTGGCTGGGATGAGCCACTGGAATTTTAGGGACTGTCCACAACATCTCCCTCAGTGCTCTGACACAGCTGTTTCCATCCCACAGGTTTCACAAAGACCTATCCATGGGGGTTTTATTCCTCCTTTCAGTTTCGGGCACTTTTGACATAAGCACATCCGAGTTAAGGGTAGAAAAATTCCCCAGCAATTCTTGACAAGGTTTCCCTCGACCAGCGTGGCTTCCCCATCCTTGTGCACCCTGGATGGACCCACCTGCCCTCCCTGCACCTTTCTCCTACACACTGTGACTCTGAACAGCAGCACCCAGAGGAGGAACACCCTCCCCTGAGGATTTTTCAGAGGAAAAATGTACTTTTTCACCCCGATGCTGCATTTTAACAATGCAACAAAGCCAAAGCCCGGTGCCAGGGCTGCAGCCCTCACTATCCCGAGAGAAGCAGCTGGCACCCACAAGGGATTCAGGATGGGTGCCTCCAGAGAAGACCCGCGGGCATCCTCATGTCCCCACAGCGGGCACTCCCGCTTGGGCTCAAGGGGTTTAAGCCGAAGCAGTGCAAGTCCCTGCTGCAGCCCCCCGAGGTGTAAGGCTCCCTGAGCTCTTAATGGGCTTATTACGGAGCTGCCGGGACCAGAGCAGCGCCCGGGGGGACTTACAGGCATCCCCAGCCCGCAGCCCCCCGCGGCACCGCCCGTCCCTGGCACCGCGGGGGCCGCCCCCGCCCGCCCCTTCCCGGACGGGCCATCGCTGACGGCGCCGAGCGCTCAGCCTGCCCTCAGCCCGTCCCAAATCCCACACGCCGCCTCCTGCCCGCCTCCAGGACAAAGGCGGATGCGTGTCCCCCCCAGCCCTGCACAGATCTAATCCCCCCACAGGCCATGGCATCGGTGTGGCATCTGCATCCCCACGCCGTGTGCCTGCAGCCTGTGCCCCACACCCGCACCCCACAGCTGTGCCCTGTGCCTGCAGCCCCACTCTGGCACCCTGTGCCCACCCTCTGCTGCTCACCCCATCATCGCTGTGTACCCCACATCCTGCCCTACACCTGCACCCCACATCTCACCCCACATCTCACCCCACATCCTCCCCCAGGGCCACGCTGAGCCCACGCAGCAGGACGTGGTGGGGCTGTCGCTGGGGCAAGACCAGATGCAGGTCCCCCCAGCCGGCCTCAAAATCAGGCTGAGGGTGACAGGAGTGTGCCACTTGGCCCAGGGAGGCTGGAGGGGCCAGCACACCATCCCACACCATCCCCGGGAAATCCTGTTTTTCCGGGCTTGGATCAAGCACAAGGGACTGGGAACAACGGCCATCCAGGGAAAACCCTACTGGAAAGCTGTAAAACCCCACTCAGTAAATCCCTGCTCTCAACCAGCACAAGTTTTGGGGAGGCAGCCCCTGACAGCAGTGGCTCTGCCCTCCTTTTCATCCTATTTTGGGGATCTAGACTTTGTGCCTTTGGGTTTTTCCAGAGGGGAAATATATTAAAAAAAAATAAATAAAAAAACAGCAAAAAACCCCCAAAACCTAAGCACGCCACTGAGCTCCTGTGAATTCCCTATCAGCTGCTGTACACGCACATGGCACAGAAAAATCCTTAGCAAATTCCTGCTGAAAAATAAGAAAAAGACCAGGAAAACCCACCAAAGGCTGAGCTCGCCGGACACAGCGCGCCAGGAGGGGCTGACAGAGCTGTTACGGTCTATTGGGCCAATAATCCACAAACTAAGACAGATTTATTGTACATGGCAGATCCTAACAGCTCCAAAGAAACCATCACTGTCTCCCGGTGCTTAAAATTCACTTTCTTGGGGGGGGGGAAGAAAAAAAGGGCCAAAATATGGCTTTATGAGATAAGATGCGTGGTTGGACCACTCTGTGACAGGCAGAAGCCTGTGCTAACACATATATGGCTATTTTTTTTTGCCTTGGTATATAAATATATAAAATATCTCGTCTTCCAAGGCAAGTGCGACTGCATTACCCGTCGGAGCGCTGTCCTTACCACCGGATTACCCGGCTTGGTTTCACCTCCCTTAGCAAGATGGATTTGCAGGGATGTTGTTTCCGCCTCAGTATCACAGACCAGAAAAAAAAAAAAAGGGGGGGGAAGATAAAAAATTAAATTAATTAAAGCCAACTTGAGCCCCTGCATCCATCTGGCTTGCTGGGATGGATGAGTTTGGGAAGGTGCAATGATCTGAGGCGGGAGATGCTGGAGAGGAGAGCAGGCTCTTCCCACCGGCACCACGCCGTGACGGCAAGCTCGGGATGGGGGGATATTTCGATGATAATAATAATAAAAATAGTAATATTAAAAAGGGCAGAGCTGGCGCTTTCCCTGTTTCTGGCACACAGGACACCAGGCAGTGCAGAGCAGCGGGACCGGGAGCGGGATCAGCCCAATCCCGTCAGTAATTGCGGCGTCTGTTCGAATCTCCGCGACGCTGGAAATCACGCTGGGCCCGGCTCAGAGCTCCCCGGCGGCTGATCGTATCGGACGGGGATCAGAGAGGCTCAGCTAACGGGTTTAGTGCGCGGCTCGTCCCAGCCGGCGCTGCCGCCGAGGGGGGGCCGGGCTCCCGCTCTCCCCGGGGGGGCCGCGGGGCCGGGATGCTCCTGGGAAGCTCGGAGGGAGCGCGTGGGAGCGGAGCATCCCTCAGCGGGGCCGTGCCTGGGGGGATGCCCGGTGGGACAGCCAGCCCTGAGCCCCTCTGGCATCGTATGTGCGTGGTGGGTCGGGTACACCTTGTGTTCGCCCTGCCAGCACCCACCACCCCCTGGCTACACCCCAAAACCATCCGGGGGGGTGTGAGCAGTGGGAAGCTGGAGCAGGCGACCAGGAGAGAATGACACGGGCAGGGATGGATGCAGGGAGGGGGGTTTGCATGGATGCCCCAGCTCCAGCCCCGCGGATGCACCCTAAAACCATCCCAAGGGGTGTGAGCAGTGGGAAGCTGGACCAGACGACCGGGACAGCCACTTTCAGCTGAACCCGGAGCCTCGGAGCGATGCTCGTGGGTAGGGATGGGTGCAGGGAGGAGGTTTGCATGGATGCCCCGGCTCCAGCCCCCTGGCTGGCAGTGCAGCAGCGGGAAGGGATGTGCTGGGACTGGCCGGGTGGCTCCAGGGAGGGAGTCGAACGAGTAATTAGAGCAGGAGGCTGTGAGTCAGCAAACGATGCGTAACCTCGGCGAGGCTGACAATGAGGCAAAAGATGGCAGTTTCGACCGAGAGCGCCGGCTGAAAGGGCACATTTAGATATGCAAGAAGCAGCGACTCCTGACAATCCCAGGGCTGGGACCTGCCCAGCAAACCGTGCTGCTCCGGAGCCACCGTCTGCACCAAGCACTCGATTCCTTCCTCCAAGATCATTGTGAATAGAGACATGGGTGGGCAGAGCAAGGCAGCGGGGACCACTCCCAAAAAAACAGCGTTCAGGGGAAGACGCCAGGCAGCCTCTGCTCCAGCACCCCATGCTGCCTGGGAAGCGGGATACAACCAGGCTGGGCAGCTGACCTTGCTCCGGATGCCCCGGAGAGAAGTGCAGCCACGGCGGGGCCGATCCTCCCGGCACACCCGCTGCACTCCAGGGTGGATATTAAGGTTTGGCTTGGAAGCAACCCCCAGTTCCAGCCACAGGCTCGTCCCCCCCCCCTTTCTGGGGGGGTCCATCAGGGCTGCAGGCAGGTAGGGCCCCGCCGCCCAGCCGCCCTCGGCGAGGAGAGTTTAATTAACCCCGGAAAGCGATCGTTAAACGGCCGGCCCGGGTAATCGATGCGGAAGGGGCAGCTTTGCTGCCGAGGGACCATCTGCTCCGGGGAGCGGCGGCGGCTCCTCATCCCCCGTCACCCCTCACCCTGCGCCTGCCGGGAAGCCACGGCCACGGGGCAGCTGGTTTGGGGGCCTGATCCAGAGCTGAACCCCGGCCGAGCCATCCCGGGGGGATGGGAGCTGCCCCTCGCCTCAACCCTCGCTTCCCGTAAAGCCCCAAGTCCCTGAGCCACGTGATTTCCGACACGGCACAGCCCCCCCGGCACAAAGCCCACCGGAGGGTCCCTCCAGAGCAAGGCATTCCCCCCTTCCCCCCAGCCAGGATGTGGCTGAAGTAAAGCTGGGCAGGGATGTGGCCAAGCATCCTCCACGCCCCACAGCTATTTTCACCCATGAGATGAGTTTGGGGCGGTCTCAGCCTCGAGGGCATAGACAGTTTGTGTGTTTTCGAGTGCCTGGCCGCCCCCCCGCACACACAGATTCCCAGGGGATTACTCAGAGGGATGCTCTCGGCATCGCCCAGGATACCAGCCATCCTGCCATGGGGCACTGCGTCCCTGCCCACCTCCCCCAGCATTCACTCGCACCCTGAAACTCTGCTGGCAGCTCCCGACCCTTCTCCAACCCTGAATTTCCAAGTTTCTCCTTATTTCCACCCAGTACATGGTGCTGAATGCTCAGGGGGACAGAGGGGCTGGGTGGGGGGCACCCGCTCCCAAGGGACCCAGGAGCTGCTTTCCCCTATGGGGCACTGACTGCAGCTCTGGGATGGGGTTCCTGGTCAAGTCTGGGATGGACACAGGGAGACCCCCGGTCCCTCACCCTGTGGTCACCCCCCAGGAGAACTTTAGGGGGCAGCTGGGAGTGCAGCACCCCATGGCAAAGCCAAACAGCAGATGGAAGAGCAGGATTTTGCCCCCCTGGGATGAGATTCAGAGAGGCCAGTGTCCCAAGTGGTGTCCCTCTCCTATGAGGGGACACTCCACTATCATCACACCCTGCCCAGCTCCCAGTGCCAACCCATCCCAGGAAGCCTGTGAGGACATGGCACTGGCATGACCCTGCTGGGGTGATGCAGAACCTCCTGGTCTGGGTCTGACCCCACTCACTGGGAGAAGAGGGACCTGGGATTCTCCCTGCTCCGATGGCAGCAGCTCAGCTGGCAGGGAAAAGTGGCCCCTGCACCCACACACACCTACCCTCCCACACTGGCACCACCAGCTTGAGGGCCACCTCTGCCCCAGGAGAAGGTCCTGATAAATTCGATTCCTGGTTGCCAGGACCACCAGGAGATCAGGTCAGGCTCTGGCATGGAGTTGGCTGGGCAGGGGTTTGCCAGGACACCCACCACACCTGGGGAACACCCAGAGGGATGCCAAGGTACCAGCACCCAACCACTGGGCATGGAGGTGAGGTGACACTTCCCATCCCTGCATGTCCAGGAAGGGATGCCCACGGCAGTGGAAGAGCAGCTGGAATGCTGTGGGCAGGAGGCACCAGGGGCAGCTGAAGAGCTTCACTGCAGGAGGGAAACTGAGGCAGGGAAGGGCTGGGATGGGCCCACACACTTGGTGGAGTGAAGGGACCCAGAGCCAGCTTTTCAGCTACTCCCCATCCTGAGGCCACCCTGTGATGAGGACAGGGAGCAAAGACAGAGCAGGAACGACCCCCGCACTGGCCCCACTAGCCCCCAGCACGGGATGTGAGACAGGAGCACACCCTCAGTGGGGTGCTTGCCCCTCAGCCCTCTGAGGAAGGATCCAGCCCCTCAAACTGGGGCTCAGCCCCAGAACCAGTGCTTAGCCCCCCAAACCACTGCTCAACCTGAAATGGTGCTCAGCCACCCAACCTGGTGCTTGGTACCCAAATTGGTGCTTGGCTTCCCAAAACAGTGCTCAGCCCCCCCCAAGCCAGCTCTGAACCCCCTGAACACCCTGGACTGGTGCTTGACCCCTGAGATGGTACCAGCTCAGCCCCCAAAATGGTGCTCAGCTCCCAGGCTGGTGCTCAGCCCCTGAACCAGCACTCAGCCCATGAGACAGTGTTCAGCCCCAAAACAGTCCTCAGCCCCCAAATCAGTGCTCAACCCCTGAGGGGGTGCTCAGCCCCCCAAAACAGTGCTTGACCCCCCCCAAGTTGGTGCTCAGCGCCCTGAAACAGTGCTCAGCCACTGAGCTGCTGCTCAGCCCTCCAGAATGGTGCACGACTCGCAGGTCAAAGCTCAGACCCCAAACTGGGGCTCAGGCCCCCAAAACAATGCTTGATCCTCAAGCTGGCTCAGTCCTCCAAAACTGTGCTCAACCCTCATGCTTATGCTCAGCCTCACAAAACAGTGCATGACCCTCAAGTTGGTGCTCAGTCCCCCAAAACAACACTCAACCCCCCAAAACAGTGCTTGACCTCCAAGCCAGAATGACACTTGACCCCCAAGCCGGTTCTCAGCTCCCCAAAATGGTGCTCAACCTCTCGAGCTCAACACCCCAAAATGCTGCTTGACCTCCAAACCAGTGCTCAGCCCCCCCAAAACAGTGTTTTACCCCCAAGCCAGTGCTCAGCCCCCCCAAAAGCCTCATCCCCAATGGCAGGGTCAGCCACTCCATGGTCCACCCCAGGGGTGCCACTCCAGTCTCCTCCCAGTACACATACTGGTCCCGTGGTCCTTAGGACAGCCAGACAAGCCCAGAGGGGTCTCCCCAGTTTCCTTTGCCCCTGGTGTCAGCATCTCCCCCCTCCCTTACCAAGGGGACACAGGAGCACCATGGCAGGGAAGTCAGTCCCTTCCCACCCCCTTGGCTGTGGGAGTGAACATGTCCCCCACTCTGTGTCCTAGAGGGGAGCCCCTTGTCCCCCTTCCCAGCACTTCCCAGGGGAGTGTCACCACCAGGAGAGACAAGATTCTCAGGGCTCTGTCAGAAGCCCCCCCCCCGAGCCCCAGGGCCGTGAAGGGTGGAGGGCTCAGAAAAAGGTGAGGTCCCTGGTTATCCTTGGAGGTGGCCACGTGCTGGAATGGTTTGTGGGATGCAGACCAGTGAGCTCAAGAGGGATAAGAGAACATCCCACTTCTAACAGGGGTGGGGGATTTATTCCCTGCTGCTGGGGTGTTTTCCAGCCCTATCCATAAACCTATTGGCCTTTGGGATGAGTTGCTGAAGCCGCCCACACACAGCCCAGTGCCAGCTATTTCCAGGATTAGGTTGTCAGTGGTTATGGATATGGTTGTCCCCCCAAAAAATCCCCTCCCCACCAGCAGCCACAGGCAGCCTGGGAACCCCCAGGGACTGGCCACTGGCCTTCCAGGTCCCCCATTCCCCTGCAGCTCCCCTGTTTTTCTCCAGCTCTCCCTTTTTCCCCCAGCTGTGGCATCTCCAGACCCCCGGACACAGCCCCCTTCCCTGCCCCATCCTCACATCCCTCCCTGCAGTCCCCCACCCCCTAATCGAACCGGCTGCCACATGGATTCATCCCAGTTTAATCTTCACGGTGCATCAGCACGGGGGAGAAAACACAAACGTTTTTCCTTTTTTTTTTTGGGTCTTAATCTTTACCTGGGGTCAGATTTACCAATCCTCCTGCTAATCCCCCCACGCCTTCGCAAAGCAAAGGGCCCCCTCCTCCTCCACCCCCGGGGAGCACCCATAGCCCCAGGGTGCCTCGGGATTAGCACTCCAGGTGATTCCAATTGTTCCCAGCGAGGTGGCAATGCATGTTTTTAAAAGCTTCTTTTATTTAACTTGAATGTGAGGATGGGGAGGAGGGAGGTGACTGCAGCAGTGGGGAGATGGGGGCAAAGCCTGGGGGTCCTGGCACGATGGATGGGCTCAGATATTTGGGAAATATTCAGGGAAAGGATGAGAAACTGCTTCTTAGAAAGGATTCAGTGGCATTCCCTGCCTCAGTTTCTCCGTTTGTAGAGATGACAGGTCACCCTCTCTCCTGGGATTCAGATGGCTGTCCCTGAACAACCTCCAGGTCATCCCTGGTGCTGGGGGGACAGGACTGGGAATCACCCCAGGGCTTTGCAGAGGGAGGCCTGGGAAGGGGGCAGGGGTTCCTGTGGATTCCAGGGAACAGGGATCCCTGTGGATGGAAGAACACAGAGCTCTGCAGAAGGAAGGACAGGGGATCTGCATAAGGGGGACAGAGGTCCCTGTAGATAGGGGGACAGAGGGCTCTGAAGATGAAGGGTCAGGGTTCTCAACAGAAGGGGAGGACAGGGATACCTGAAGATGGGGAGAAGCGAGGGGCTTTGAAGATGGGGGGACAGGAGTCCCTGCAGAAGGGGGGACGGGGGCCCCTACAGATGAGGGAACAGAGGGCTCTGTAGAAGGGGGACAGGGGGCTTTGCAGACGAGGGCGGGACAAGCTGGACAGGGTTCCCCACAGAAGGAGGGGACAAGGGCCTTTGCAGACGGGGGAGGACAGAGAAGAGAGGGGTTCCTGCAGAAGGAGAGGTCAGAGATCCTTGCAGGAGGGTTTTCAGACAAGAGGGGGACAGAGGGGACCGGGGTCCCTGCAGATGCGGGGACAGGAGCAACAGAGCTCCCTGCAGATGGTGAGATGGGGTCCCTGCAGATGCCGGGGGGACAGAGGTCCCTACAAACCTGCCCTTCCCACGCCAACCTCCCGCTGTGCCCCCACCATACCCCACCTCTGCTGCAGCGGGGGGGCTGCGCAGACCCCCCCGGCAGGGTGGGAGGCAGGGGCTGCCCGCAGCCCTGCCCTGACCCCCGTCCCCCCGCGGCGGCCGGCGAGATAAGGGAGCTAACCGGGTCTGGCAGCGCGGCCCCCGCCGCGACAGCGCGCACGCTCGGCCGCGGCCGGCACTTCGCCTCGCCAGCCTGGAATTTGCAAGCTGTCCTGATGCATTAAAGCGCAAACGCCTGGCGACCAGCTCCCAGCCCCGTGCCCGGCTGTGCCAGGCCACGGCATCCCCTCCCCGGGGACGCCGACGCGGGGCCAGCTGTCCCCAAGGGCGGTCAGAGCCACCACCATCATCATCATCATCATCATCTTCGTCCTCCACGTTTATTTTTCTGCCCCCAGCCCCAGCTTTAAATAGCGGGATGGGGAGGTGGTGCCAGGCTCGCGCTGTCACCGGGACACTGGGGACATCAAGAGCTGGTGCTGGGGTCAGGCAGAAGCACAGCAGTGCTGGTGCAATGGAGCCCCTTCCAGCGGGCAGCCCCCTGTGCCAACCAGGGCATGGAGGGGATGGGGAGACACAGACGGACATGGATGGAGAGATGGATGGGATGCCCCAAGGATAAAGGCATGGGACCCTGAGGTGGGTGCCTCAACACCCTCATGGGCACAGCACTGCAAGGACCACCCCAGAGAGCCAGAGAGAGATGGGCTGCAGTCCTCTTGGACAGCATCCATTCCCTGGGGATCCCAGGGTCCCCCTTTCCCTGTGCTCACACTTGCACTGTGTCCCCCAGTTTCACTCCCTACACTGGGTTCTTCCCACAGATGCCAGAGGGGAAGGTGGGGAAGGACAGCCCCTTCACAGTTCAGTGTCCAGCCAGCACCCACTATCCCACATCCCTCACCCTGATGCCTATCAGATTCCCTGGGAGCCCCAAGGCCACGCATGCCATGGGATCCCCTCCAGGTCCTTCCAGGGGGCTGGGTGTGCTGAGGGAGGGCTGGGCACCCAAGGCTGCGGGCAGAGGGGACGCTCTGCTCCCCAGCACCATCGGGCACTCGCCCCTTGCCCACATGCCCAGCGATGCTCTCAAATCACCACAGGACCCAACAGCCACCAGGACACATCCAGGACACACAGGGAGTGGGCAGGATGGGCTCAACCAGTTGTGCCAATCCCAGCGGTGGCAGCGGGATGCCCGTGGGAGGAGGGAACGGCAACAGCTGGCTGGAATAGGAGTGTGAAGAAACGGCTCTTGCGTGCTCTGTCCGGAGCCAGCTAACGAGGCCATATTTGAAATGCTTCGCATACCTCCGGTCATCAGATTAGTGAGATGCAGAAGGTAAAGCAGAGGGCAGGAGGAGCACTCCCAGCCAGCGATCCCCGGCCAGCGCTCCCACCCGCTGCGGGAACTGGGGGAAAAGTCTCCGGCTGGCAGTGGGGAGCAGGGCAGGGAGCAGCCATGGGGACCCTGGGAGCGATGGGGGCCTGGGATCTACTTCCCTGCTGTGATCCCAGTGGTCACAGGGACACCAGGAGCAATGGGTGCCTGGGATCTACCTCTCCACTCTGATCCCAGTGGCCACAGGGACACCAGGAGCAATGGGTGCCTGGGACTTCCCTGATGTGATCCCAGTGGCCACAGGGACACCAGGAGCAATGGGTGCCTGGGATCTACCTTCCTGCTGTGATCCCAGTGGCCACAGGGAAAATAGGAGCAATGAGTGCCTGGGATCCACCTTCCTGCTGTGATCCCAGTGGGGACACCAGGAGCAATATGTACCTGGGATGTACCTCCCTCCTGTGATCCCAGTGGCCATGGGGACCCTGGGAGCAATGGGTGCCTGGGATGTACCCCTCTGCTGTGATCCCAGCAGGACAGGGCAGGCATGCAGGAGAGGAAAGTGGAGAAGGACAACCCAACCCGCTGCCATGTCCTAGTCACCAGCCACTGCCACCCCTCACCTCACCAGGGCCCAGGTGAGATTTGGACCTGCTGAAAGACCTTTCAACACGTAACAGGGGCTGTTATGTCAGAGAGAGACTTTTCACCAGGGCCTGCTGTGATAGGACAAGGAGCAAGGGTTTTAAACTGCCAGAGGGCAGGGTTAGATGGGATATTGGGGGAAGTTCTTCCCTGGGAGGGTGGTGAGACCCCAGCACAGGTTGCCCAGAGAAGCTGTGGCTGCCCCAGCCCTGGAAGTGTCCAAGGCCAGGTTGGATGAGGCTTGGAGCAACCTGGGCTAGTGGAAAGTGTCCCTGTCCATGGCAGGGGGTTGGAATAAGATGACCTTTCAGATCCCTTCCAACCCAGGCCATTCTGTGAGTCCCACACACCCTCCAAGTATCATCTGTGGGCATAACTCATTTCCCATCCCCCAGGCATCAACACTCCTTGGGCATGAATGGTCCTCCCTGCTCCTGCTCCAGGTCCAGAAGAGGCTGGAGAGCAGGAACCTGCCTCTGAGCAGAAAGTGGGCACAGAGGAGGAAAAGCAAACACTTGGCACCTTTCAGGGTCGGGATGTTCAAGTGAGAAGTCAGTCTTCAGGACATTCAAGCAAGGACAGGACTCAAGATTCAGATCTGGGCCCCGGAATCCAGTCTCTGAGGGCAATAAGGAGGCACAAAGGCCACAAGGGCACGTCCCAGCAAAAAGAAGTGAAAACCAATGACACCAAGACCCTTGGGGACACCAGGAGACAACCTGGGGGTTTAGTGGATGGAGCTGCATTGCTTGTTCGGGCACAGCTGAAGACTCCATAAGGAACACTGTGGGAGACAGATATTGCCCAGATATTCCTATGAAAAGCTGGAGCATGAACTCAAGGCAGGCTTGCAAAGGCGAGGCCAGGGCCACCTCCAACCATGGGGAACCCCCCACAAACCAAGAGGTGGCCAGGGACAGCAGCACCAGAGGAGGCCAGAGGGGAACATACCCAATCTCATCACACCAGAGCACAAACCCAACCCTGGCTCCAGCCCAGGCCATCCCCAGGTTGCTCAGCACCTGCTGACCAAACCCATGCCAGGGTCAACTGGGGGTTTCACGGGTGGCAGCAGCCACCCAGACCCCACTAGAGTCACTAATGAGGCCAGGACAGCACTGCTCCCAGCCCTGCCACCACCCAGGTGACAATCAGACCCTGGGGATGAAGCCCATCTCAGGAGTGACACAGAAATGACAGGGCAGGTCCTATCACATCAAGCCCTCAGTGAAGTATCACTGGGCTGCCACAGGGCAGAGCCAGTGACCTGAGCCCTTTTCCAGCTCCCACCTCTCTGAGCTGGGAGGGTGGGGATGGAAAAGCATATCCTGCTTGGAAAATCAGAAAACAGCTTTTTTGTTGTTGTTGTTCTTAGCCACCAGTTCCAGGGTCATGGCTGACACACACCCTCCCATTCCCAGGCCACCACACTGTCACCATCACTGTGGGGAGGTGACAGGCCTTCATCCTCCTGGCACAAAGGATGTCCAAGCTCAGGCGATGGAAGATGCTTTGGTACAAGCAATCCAGGACAAGGACATCAAGCCAGACCCACACATCCCAAGGTGAGCCCACAGCCTGGGAGCCGTTAGTCCAGTCCCTTTTCCATGCCATAACGATGGATGGTGGAAACCAGGGACACCAAGGCAGCCTCTGGAAAACCTTCTGACCTCAAAAATCCTTTTATCCACATAATCACAGGCTGCCACCCATGTGCAGCAAGGGCTGTCATCTCGGACCATCAGTACACTCCACCTGCCTGAAAGCCAAGGGGCAACACAAGCAGGGATGAAATCACTCCAAAAATGTAAGGGATGCACCCCCCCAGCCCTCCAGCCCCCCAGAAGGAGAGACTGTGGGGCAGGGCACACCATCAGCACTGAGATGTTGACAGACCCAAAAGCTTTGTGACTGTGGATGTCGGGCACCCCAGGGCCAGTGCCAGGGCAAACGTGCCCTTTGGACTTTCCCAAAGGCAATGGGACCCATGGGTCGCCCTCAGCCACTCACTGGGGTCACACTGTCCTGCTGCCTGGCTTTCCTTGGAGCTCTCCCAGGGCTCCAGCCCCACGGGTGTCCCAAGGGACACAGGACACGGATAGGGATGCAGACTGCTCCTTGCCCACATGCCCTAATGCTGCCCCAATGGGTTCCCTATGATGGGGAGTCACAGCCTCCCCACCAGGACATGTCCCTCTGCTGAAGGCAAAGGCTGCTGCAGACCTGATCCCCACAGCAGGGCCACTGCTGAGCAGGAGCAAACCCACAGTTTCCTCCCCATTGGACTGGGATTTCCCACTGGCCACCTCTGGAGGTTGTTCCTCCTCCAGTCACCCCTTTGCTCCAACACCTCTTCCCTTCTGCCCCTCCTACCCCACTGCCCCTGCATCAAGTCACAGAATGGTTTAGGTTGGAAGGGACCTTACAGTTCATCTCATTCCATGCCCTGCCATGGGCAGGGACACCTTCCAGGGACCAGGTTGCTCCAAGCCCCAGCCTTGGATACTTCCAGGGATGGGGCAGCCACAGCTTCTCTGAGCAACCTGTGCCAGGGCCTCACCACCCTCAGCATAAAACATTTCTTTCCTTCCTATGTCCAAGTTAACTCTGACCTGTTGCAGTTTAAAACCCTCACCCCTTGCCCTGTTCCTCCATCCCTTGTCCAAAGCCCCTCTCCAGCTCTCTTGAAGCACCTCAAGAGACTGGAAGGGGCTCTAAGATCTGCCCAGAGCCTTCTCTTCTCCAGGCTGACGACCCCCAGCTCTCTCAGCCTGTCTCCAGAGCAGAGCTGTCCCAGCCCTCAGACCATTCCCATGGCCTCCTCTGGACTCACTCCAACAGGCCCATGTCTGTCTGTGCTGGGGACCCCAGAGCTGGACGTGGTGCCCCAGGGGGGTGTCACCAGAGCAGAGCAGAGGGGCAGCACCCCCTCCTCACCCTGCTGCCCACACTGCCACGGTGCAGCCCGGGATACACTCTGCTCTCTGGGCTGTGAGCACACATGTCCCATCTGTCACCCACCAGCATCCCCCAGCCCTTCTCCCCAGGGCTGCTCCCAGCCCACCCACCCCCTGGCTCTGCCAGGACTGGGTGCTGCCCCCACCCAGGTGCAGGCCCTTGCACTTGGCATGGTTGAACCTCCCACCTTCCTCCTGCTCCATCACCTGCCTGGCAGGAAAAGAGCCACTCCCACACACCAGCTGCTGCCAGCATCTCCAGCCCTTCCCAAGCCACCACAGCCCATCCATTCCCATGTCCCCAGCTGGGTGGGGGGCCACCCTCTTCCTGGGATGGTGTTTCCCATGCTCCTCCCAAGTCTGGATGAGTTCCAAGAGCACCACTCACTTTGGGGACACCTGGCCCCCACGACTCCATTCCTGGGCTCTGTGCAGAAGAGTGGCTGCAAGGGGCAGCTATGGCAACTGGGGGTCCCACAAGACCCCCCATGCTCCCAGGAGTCAAAGTCGAGTCAGGGGAAAAGGAAGGGGAAAGAAAAAAACTAAGCCTTTTGAGTGCAATATTTTAGTTGAGCACCAGAGCATGAGTAAAGGAGGGAGCTTTTCGTGGTCTGGTGAGTTTAAGCTATGAGCTGAAAGTTTAACTATTAATACACTTAATCAAGAGGTTGTTCCTACGGCTGGGATTTGGGAAAACAAACCAGGGAGGCAGGGGAACGGCGGCACCCGCTGTGGCCACCCCAGGGAATGTCCCTGCTGGGGGAGGTGGAGGGTCCAGGACCAGACAGGGCTGGATCCAGCCTCAGCCAAGCCTTGCATGGACACACCAGGTGCCAGGTGCTGGCTGTGAGGGCCAAGCGTCCTGGATCTGGCCCTCCTCCCAGTGCCTCACACAGATTTGTCAGAGGGGGCAGTTTTGGGGAGAGGATGCCACCCCCAAGCCCTGCAGCATCCCCAGGGCACAGACAAGCAGCACCTGCACTGCTGCCACCTGCCTGGAATGGCCCTGGTGACAACAGGGGATGCCGGTGGGTGAGTGAGCCTCAAGGTGGGGGATCCCCAAAACACCCCCCAAACACACCCACAGCATCTCCTCTTGCACCCACCTCTGCCAAGGAGGAAGAGGCTGAATTCTGGGGTGCAGCACCCAGAGCCACTTTCCCCTTCCCGCCCACCTCGTGTCACGGGCAGGAGGCACAGGCAGGAGTGCAGGCAGGACAGGCAGAAGGTGCGGGCAGGGGTGCGGGCAGGAGTGCGGGCAGGCGCCTGGCAGCGCGGCGCCGGCTGCCCGCATCCCCGCCACAAAATCCATGTCAAGGACGCCTCGGCCGCCTCCTGCCTCTTCCCACCGAGTGGGGGGGGGGACACGGGGATATTCGTGGCGCCCGCACAGCAACCCCCCGCCCCCTGCCCGCACATCCCGCCAGGCAAACAGCCCCCCCCGCCCCTGCCCCCGGGGCCACCGAGCCCCGAATGGCGCCGGCACCAACTTCTGAGCGGCACCGGCGGGTCCTTTGTTACTTTGCTTTTGTTGTCACACGCCGGCGCGTCCCCGTCCCCATCGTCCCGTCCCCGTGTCCCCCCACACATCCCTCCCACACCCCCCCTCCCCCGGCGGCGGCCCCGAGGTCAGGGCGCGACATCTGCCAGCGCGACGGGGCGACGCCGGTACCGGCACCGGGGAGGGGGGGGCGCCCCGCCGGGGGCACCTCCGGGGGTACCCCGCGCGGGGACACTTTTAGGGTGACACCGCCACCGACGGGGATGCGCTGCGGCGGCCCCGCGGGTGCCGCTGGAGGAGCCGGTTCTCCAAAGCTTTTCCCGGTGGGAATGCGAAGGACGGACGGACAGACGGAGCGGGGTTTCCATGCCTACAAGCGCTCCCGCTGAGCGGGACCTCGTGGGGGGGGGTGTCACCCCCCTCGTTCCCACGCGACCCCCCCTCGGCTCGGCCCCGCCGGGGGATGCAGCGCAGCCCGAGGGGAGCTTCGGGGGCCGGGGCACGCGGGGGGCCGAGGTGCGGGGGGGACCGAGGGGGTCCCCGTTCCCCCGCAGCCCCAGGTGCGGCCCCGCCGCCGGGCTGGGGGCCGGGGGGCGCGGACAAAGCGGCACAAAGGGGCCGCTGACACAGCAGGGCCCGTTTCCAGAGAAACAAAACTTCCGCCGGCCACGGCTCCGCGCCCCAGGTAGCCGGGATGGGCATCCCCTCCACCCCTCCCCAAAACCCGGCCTCACCCGCCCTCTCGCAGCACGGCACCCCTCGTCATCCCCCCGTGCCCCCCCCGGCAGGGAGCGGCGGGGGGTGAAGGTTGCCCGGCCGGGTCAGCGCACACGCGGGGCCGTTACCGCAGGATGTGTGCGCAGCTTTGTTTGTGCGTGGGATGGCCCCCCCGCAATCCCCATCCCATCTCCCACCCCCCCATTCCACCCCCCTATCCACCTCTCCCCAATCAATCATCCCAGCAAAGAATAACCCGACCCGAAGCAGCCCCGGCCCCGCAGGAAGGACGCTGCCGGCTGCGGGATGCGGTGGAAAAAAAATTAGGAATAATAAAATTAAAATAAAAGGGGAAAAGACCGCAAAACACCCCAAACCCCCACGGGGCGCGTGGGGCCGCGGCTCGGCGGAGTTTGGGGACGTAATTCCCAAATTCGGGCACAATCCACAGCCCCCACGGTGGCTCTGGGGCTGGCGGCACCCACGCCGGTGCGGAAGAGGGATGTTCCACGGTGCGACCGCGGTGGCTCGAGGGGTGTCGGGGTGCGTGGGGGGCGCGGGGTGCCCTCCCAGCCGCGGGTGGGGGGGGAGCGGGGCGTTTGGGAATCCCGTCTGACGGCGAAGCGGGGCGGGGTGGGGGGTTAGCTGGGAACGGGAGGGGGGGGGATGATAAAGTTGGGTGAGTTGTCGCACATGGCTGGGCGATGGCGAGCGGCGCCGCTCCCACGGCCACCCCGCGCCCGGGGCACCGGCGGCGGAGCCAAACTGCGGCCGGAGACCGGCGCAGCCCGGGCAGGCGGCAGCGACCCACGCGCGGAGACCGAGCACGGAGGGGCCGCCACCAGCGCCGGGTTGGGGGTCCCCCCCCGGCGCCCCCCACGCGATCCCCGTCGCGGGTGGCAGTGCCGGCCCCGCTGCCCACCGCCTCCCCCCGGCGCCGCCGCCCCCGCCGCCCCCCGGCCCCGCCGCCACCATTGTCACCCGGGAAACCACCGGGCGCTGCCGCGGCGGCCCCGGGGCGGCGGGGGGGAGACGTGGGGGGCTCACCCCATCCCTCCCCGCGGCTCCCAGCGCATCCCCGCCGGGCTGCGGGTACCGGCAGCGGGGTTCGGCGGCGCCGAGAAAAACTTTGCTCGTTACCCCCGCCGTCCCCCCGCCATCCCTCCCCATCCCCGGGAAGCGGCGGGGCCGCTCGGGCGCCGCGCAGGCAGCACCGGCCGGGCCCGACGCGGGCAGGCGGGCAGGCGGCCAGCTCCGGCCCCGCCGCCGCCGCGGGCAGCCCGGGCACGGCGCCGGGCAGCGGGGCGAGCCGAGAATCCCCCCGCCAAACTTTTTCTTCTCCACCACCCCCGCTTTACCCACCACCCCCTCCACACCCCCCACCCCAACTCCGCCGCCCGGAGCGCCCCGGGGGCCGGCACCGACCGGCGGTCCGGGAGCCACCGCGCTGCGGGCAGCGCTGCCGGGGAGCGGGGGGCGCTGGGGAAAGGGGGGCAGGAGGGGAGGGAAAGGAGGGGGAAAAGGGGGTGGTCAGCACCTGCCCGGGGGCCGGGGCCGGGGCCGGGGGGAGCCGAGGCGGGCTCGGTGCCTCGCCGCCGCCGCACACCCACCTCCACATCGCCGCTCGCTCTGGGAGTGCGCAGCCCCCGCTCCGCGCTGCACGGCGCTGCCGCCGCCGCCGCCGCCGCTGCCCGCGGCTGCCGGCAAAACCCGGACCGGACCGGGCCGAGCGCAGCGCCCCAGCGCCGCCGGACACCGCGACCGCGACACGCCGCGACCGCGACAGCGACACGCCGCGCGCGCCCCCCGCCGCCCCGCGCGCGCGCCGCCCGCCCGGCACACACACACGGACACACGGACACACACACACACGGACACACACACGGACACACTCACACACGGACACACTCACACACACACACGGACACACACCCACACCCCGCACCGACCGACCCCCCTCGCCGTGTGCGTACACACCCACCCCCCAGGGTCCCCGCAGCCCCCCACGGGTGTCACCCCGCTGCGTTCCAGCTGCCCCCGCGGGTGGCACC
This sequence comes from Lepidothrix coronata, assembly GCF_001604755.1. Classification (NCBI taxonomy): domain Eukaryota; kingdom Metazoa; phylum Chordata; class Aves; order Passeriformes; family Pipridae; genus Lepidothrix; species Lepidothrix coronata. The sequence goes on along the minus strand of NW_016690301.1, from coordinate 2,938,625 downwards.
GGAGTGTGCCCCTCGAGCCCCATCCAACCCCCCAAAGGGGTTCACCCCGCTGGGACCCTCCTCCCCCCCCCCCGGCTTATCTACCCACACAGGCACCCACGGGAGTAGCCACGGTGTGCCCACCCCCTCCCCTGTGTCCCAGCCGCCCCCACGAGTGTCACTGTGCTGTGCCTTCTATGGGTTGTCCACCCGCCACGGGTGTTGCTGGGATGTGTCCCCCTCCATGTCTCAGCCACCTCCCATTGGGTGTCACCGTGGTGTGTCCCCTCGTGTCCCAGCTGCCCCCCCCCGGGTGCCACCGTGGTGTGTCCCCCCGTTTTCCAGCCACCCCTCTGGGTGTCACCATGGTGTCCCAGTCACCCACATGAATGGGATTGGACTCTGTCCCCCATATCCCATTCACCCCCACGGGTGTTACCCTGTTTGTACCCCCTCCATGTCCTAACTGTCCCCTATATCCCATTCACCCCCACGGGTGTTACCCTGTTTGTACCCCCTCCATGTCCTAACTGTCCCCTATATCCCATTCACCCCCACGGGTGTTACCCTGTTTGTACCCCCTCCATGTCCTACCTGTCCCCTATGGGTTTCTCCCCACTGTGCACCCCATATCCCAGTCACATCCACGGGTGTCACCCCATTGTGCCCCCCACTCCCCACATATCCCCTGTGGGGTGTCACCATCCTCCCTGTGGGGTGTCACCCTGTTGTGCCTCCCTCCATCCTTCTGTGTCCTGAGCAGTGACATCCCTGTGTGCACCCCCCTACCCCAGAGCGGTCATCCTCCTTCTGTCCCACTGTGGGGTGCCCATCCCTCTGTCCATCCCCCCCATGGGGTACCCCCTCAATGTGCTCCATCCCTCTGTCCCCACTGTGGGGTGTCCCCCTGCACGTACAACATCTCTCTATGTCCCTTGTGGGGTGTCAATCCTTCTGTCCCTCCCCTCCGTGGGGTGACCCCCGAGTGTTCCCCATCCATCTGAGTGAAGCTCCACCCCTCTGTTCCCCCCATGGGGTTCAGCTGGCAGCAGGTCCCAAAAGCAAGAGGTAGGCGAGGTGCAGGGGGGGGATTCTGGGGTTCACAGCCCCCCCATCCCACCACCACACCTGGGTACACATTGTGTTGGTCCAGGGGTCAGCAACCCCAATTCCAGAGCCCCGGAGCCCTGGGCTTGCCGCTGCCACCAGGAGAGACCTCGTGGTCCCACGGCGGGACATCGCTGAAATCCCCCTGAATAAACAGCAAATAATCGATGGCCCGATAAGTCACCGGGAGGGAGGGGACAAATCCCGAGGTTTGGCCCCGCGGGGGTGGGAGGGGGAACATGCTTGGCCCAGAAGTTTCCTGCTCAACTTTTTGACAGGATTTTTTGCTGCTGAGGGGGAGAGTTGTTGTTGGCTCTTTTTTTTTTTTTTTCCCCTTTGAGTGGTGGGCACTGAAAAATTGGAAGTTTAAAAAAAAAATCGCTTCAATCCCCACTCCTCAGCCGAGAGCAGCTTTCCAGGGACAAACAGCCCAAAAAAAACCCACCACCCCCAATTCCCGCAGCCTTTTCGGTTGCCAGCAAAATACCCAAACCCTCTCAAAAGCAGAAACCCTGACAAAAATGAAACTGGGTTTGTGTTGCCGTTGATTTTTTTTTTTTCACAGGAATGCGAAATCTCTTCCCACCCCGCTCCCGCCTCGAAAGGAAACAAAAAAATCTGCGATGGGGCGGGAGGGGAGGGAGGGGGGGCCGAGGAGCTCGGATGCGCTGTTTGTATTTGATCCACGTCTCGTTAATTATGTGCCTCTCGCATATTTAGCCACTGGGATTTGCAACCGCGGGTGCTGTGACGATGCTCTGCCTTCCCAAAAAAAATCTCCCTCCTGGGTGGCAGCGATGGGGGGCACTGCCCCCTCCTCCTGGGCACCCCTTCAGCTCCTCTGCTCACCGTCCCAGCACCCTCCCCTCCTGCCTCTCTGCACAATTCAGCCTCTCAGCCCCCCTCAAAAAAAGGAGCAGAGGAGCCTCGTGCCAGGCACGAGGGCTGAGGGTGACACATGGGAGAAGGGACATCATCCCACCAGCACCACAGCTGGTGACAGTGCCCAGCACACAACACCATCTCACCCAGGTGGGCTTCACCAAGGGCGTTTCCTTCGCCTGTTTTTGGCTGTTTTTAAGGACCTGACCTGCTCCCTGATGCCACCGGGAGCCACAGGGTGTTGGTGTCCCCTTCGCCAAGGGCACGGCCTGTGGTGGTGGCACCTGGAGTTTGCCACCCGCCGAAGATCCCCAAATGCAGCAGCATTTCACTTCTCAGAGTGTCTGGAAAACTTCCATGAGAACAAATGAGAAACTGAGGCACGGGGCCAAGTGGGGACTTGCCGACAGTGGCAGCAGCAAAGCTGGGGCTCCAACCCAGCACTCCCCAGCAAACCTCCAGACTGCCCAGCACTCCCACAGCCCAGCCACCAGTGCTCCAGCCCCAGGGAGTCCCCCAGATCCAGAGGAGGGTCCCCCAGTGCCTCCCAACTGGCAGGCCCCCACAGCACGGGGCAGATCCTGCCAGGGATGCAGCCCATGAGCCTCCATCCTGCTACTGGAGCCTTTTCCCAGGATGTGCTGGGGGCTGTGGGGGACAGGAGGATGAGGATGGAGGAAAGGAGGGTGAGGGAACAGGGATAGAGGATGACAGGGCCAAGGATGGAAGGGAAGGGAGACAAGGTTGAAGAGGGGAATGGGGATAGGGATGAAGGGCAAATGGGACAGGGCTGGAGGGACAGAGAGACAGGACTAGAGAATAACAGTGCTGGAGATGGAGGACACAGGGCACAGGGATAGAGGGGACAGGGGATGGGGACAGATGGCAAGGGGACAGGGAGGAAGCATGTCAACAAACAGCAGAGCTGGCCCTGCCCTCTGCCTGCCAGAGCCATGAGGCTCCACCAGTGGGGTCTGCACTGCCTCCTCCCCAGTCAGGGAGCAAATCCGGGACCTCTGCCTGGCTCCAGATAGGGAGCCAGGAATAACTGGGGAGGGACATGGGACGTGAAGATGATGCTGGGCAGCCTGACCCTGCAGCAGTGAGGGGGGTCACAGAGGTCCATGTCCCCCCCCGGGTGGCAGTGGGGCACAGTGGGACAGCAGCTGGAGGGCTGCCAAGGCTGCATGAGCGGGAGACGTGTCCCAACAACCTTCAGAGCACAAACACACCTCCAAAATTCTCAACCCCAAGTTCCCCCGGCCTGGTCACTGCCATCCAAGTGGCTTACAGAGCTGGCACTCTCTTGTCACCTCCTCCAGACAGACTGTAGGGTGTCTCCTGGCAGAGGGGGCCCAAATCCAGCCAGATGCTGTGCTGGGAGCCCCAGACCTTGGTGACATTCCTGATTTTTGGGAGGAGGATGGATGGGGGAACCTAGTGGGACCCAGCAGTGAGAAGCTGGACAAGGTCCTCCGGATGCTCTGCTGGGAGATACCCCCCCTACCCTGGCAAGCTGGGGGCAGACTGGTACAAACCCCTTGGCCCTGATGGTGCTGGAAAGCAGAGCTGGAGCTCACAGCATGTTTTGGGTGCCGACCTCCGAGAGCACGGGTCGGAGTGACCCACCATCATGCTCTGCTGGCTGCCTCGGCAGCACAGGGCTCTGTTTGTGCCCAGACAAGCCCAGGGGACACAGCAGCCCCTTGTCCCCTGCCTGGGGGGCCATGGGAGTCCCCACCTTCCCGGCTGCACAAGCCTTGTGTCCCAGGACGGGGGTCCCCGGGCAGCACATACCCCTCCGCCGGCCCCCGCTGCCCCTTAATTGAGGTCTGTCTGTGTTAATTTTTAACCCCAGCTGTCTCCCACATGGCGGACGCTGGACGTGCTGGCCCCGCTTCCCGGGGACATGCCACAGAGGCGCAGGGACCGGCCACCCCTTCCTGGAAAGGGCTGGGGGCGGGGGGACAAAAGCCCCTGCTGCCCACGGGGTCACTGGATGGTTCACATCCCTCGTGGGAGCCCAGCGTGGGTTCCTGGGGTGCCCGGGGAGGGGGGTGCGAGTGCGGGGCAGGCGTGTGGCACCGGCCTTTGTGGCCGGGGGGTTCGGGCTGTCCCCCTGGCTCCTGTGCAAACGGCAGCGGCTGCTGCCCGGGAATGTCCTGGCAGGAGGGACCCGGGCCTCAAAGCAAACAGACGCCGCGCCGGCGGTTGGGAGAAGGGCAGGAAGCCGGTTTCCCTCTGCCCTCTCCCACCCAGGCACAGCGGAGCGAGGGGGGAGCACGGCGTGGGGAGCCTTGGGGGGCTGGCGAGCATCCCCCCAACCTGCAGCAGGGAGGCACAGCCAGACCCTCACCCAAATCAGCCCTGACCTGGGGGCTGAGGAGCTGCTCCCGAGGTGCCCAGGGACACCCCGGCCACCCGCGTGTCCCAGCCTTTGGCAGGGGAAGGGCGGGTGGGCACAGGGGGTGTGTGCCGCGGGGCCGGGTGGGCTGGAGCCGCAGTCACGCCTACGTGCCAGGCAGCAGGAGAACCACGAGGACACTCGAGCTGCAGCGTTTCCACCTCCGGGGACCCTGGCAGGCGTTGGGGTTTTTTTTTCCTTTTTTTTTTTTTTTTTTTTTTTTTTGAGCCGGGGATTCGCCTGGAATTCAGACGCCCACGTGGTCCAAAATAGCCTGGCTCCAACATCCGGAGCGCCCTGCAAAAGCCATCTGCCTGCGCAGGCAGGGCGGGCAGCCGCGGGGCTGGGGCACGTCGGCACGATCCCATCCCATCCTTTCCCGGTGGATCCTGCTGCCTACGTCTGCTGCTGGGGGTCACGGAAGCAGTGCCTGAGCCGTGCCAAGGACAGAGGGACAAGCAAGCGCCGTGGTGCGTGGCCAGGCAGGGGACACCGCTCCTGGGTCACATTAACACCAGAGCTTTCCTAGAGCCTGCGGATTTTTGGCTCACCCCGAGCTGCTGCTCAGCAGCCAGGCCTGGGGAGACACCAGTGGCATGAAAACAGCCGTTCTCAGACCAGGGTGTTGCCCTTTAGACAGGAGCTAAATGCAGAGCAAGCCAGACTCCGGGGGGGAATTATTCCTGCCCTGCTCGTGTCCTCCTACATTTTGTCCCTTGGATAGCCCTGTGTTGTCACCTCAAATCCAGCTCCAGCCCCCTGGTGGGACAGGAGCCTTCATCCTCAGCACCTGGGATAGGAGGATACCTGCTCCACGTGTCCCTCCTCGTGAGCCTTCACCAGCAGGACTGCGGGGCTGGATGGGGCTTTCCAAACCTCTTCTGCCTGTCCACACAAACAAGGAGACATGGAAAGGTCGAGGCAACCCCGATTTTAAAAACAGACGTGCAAGTTACATGATTTCCACTGGAAATATCAAGGTTACTTACGGCAAGAGCTAATTTGGGCAGGCTTGAGTCAGGAGCTGCGGAGAAAGGACGGTGAAAACTGTGCTGGCCTCCTCCTGGCCAGTGTGGCAGCCAGGTCATTGCCTCCTGCCCAGCACTCCGGCCCTGTGACCCTGCACCCAGGTGTTGCACGTACAGCCTCAGGAATGTGGGATCCTGAGGGTGATGGTGTCACCGGAGCACATCAGTGTTTTATGGAAGGCCATGGAAAAGCCTGGATTGTGTAGCAGAAGGTCTGGCTAGTGGCAGCATCCCTGTGGACACGCTGGTGGAGGTGGCCAGCAGCCAGCAATGCTCAGGGACACAAAAGGAGGAGGTGGTGCCCTGTCACCTCCCAGGGTCACGAGGCCTCTGACAACAGGCACACAGTAGGTCCCTGTGCTGTGAGATCCCCCCTGGATGCATTTTCCTCTCTTTCACATCCCCTCTTCCCATCAATGGTGCTGCAGCTGGGCCTTGACCAAGACACCGTGGAGGTGAGCCATGCACACCCTTCCTTGCAGAAAGGACTTTGGCACTGGAACAGGCTGCTCGGGGCAGTGGTGGTGTCACCATCCCTGGAAGTGTTCAAAAGATGTGGCACTTGGGGACATGGGTTAGTGGTGAGCACAGTGATGTTGGGTTAACAGTTGGACTCGTTGTTCTTAAAGCGCTTTTCCAACCTTCAGGATTCTATGATTCTGTGATTCTATGACTCTCAAAGGCTGCTTTCTCTGCCCAGGCTGCTCTCCTTTGCCCAGCTCCATCATCTTAGACCTGAGGAGCAATCACCCCCTGGCCCTCACACTGGAGCAGTGCCCCAAACCCACCATGCTCCTCTCTGCCCATACCAGTGTCAGCAGTGGCACGTGATCCATGGATTGAAAGGAGCTGGCAGAGCTGACTCCATGGGTGCAGGAAGCTGTGATCCCCTAAACCCCATCCATCATCCTGGCTCTGCACTGATCCTCAGCCTTTAATGGACTGGGAGACATCAAAAAGATCCCTTATGTCCAGACGACTCTTCTTCCAGATAGGAAGCTTTGGGGCCAAGCAACAACTGGATATGTCTCTGTAACCACCTGAAACCTCCAAGTTCTCTCTCCTCACTTTATCTTCAAGGGACCCTTCAGCACCATTGTTCAGTTACAAGAGCAGCACCCGATTCTTGGGCGAGCTGAGGTGTGCAAGGGTGCCATTCAGGTCTTCTGGGAGACACCTTGTGCAGCCACCTGAAGAGAAGGAGCACTGGGGTGCACTCCTGCTGTGGGAGAAGCCACCTTTTCTCCAGGAAGCCCTTTGTGACCTGGCTGGGAACAGGGATCCTTACTGGGGACCAATGAGCAGCCCTTCCCCCTGCCCTATCCCACCTGGCTGCTCCCTGCTGACAGCTTCCCTGCACTCCCTGGGGGTACCTCCACAGCCCCCCAGGGATGTCTGGCATCAAAAGCCCCGGCGTGTGGAGAAGAGCTAGGCCTGAAGCTCCGGCTTGTAGGCTCCATTCCTTCCGGGGCAGACACAACCCAAAAAACCGCGGCAAAGAGCCAGCCTGGAGTTGGATGGGAACAGACCACCATCTCCTTACCTAGGAAGACCAACTGGACTTGTCAAGAGGAAAGAAATTCATCTACATCTCACACATATGGTCTCATCCTAATGGATATGTATGAGCATAAGGGAAGAAGAATAACCTTCTGGTTAGGCTAAGGGCTTGGCAGTTGAGATTTCGCGATGCTATTCTCAGCGCTGTCCACACCTTGCTCCGAAGCCTTAGAAAACTCTTTATCCATCCTCAGGCCTCACGTTCCCATCTGGAAACGTGGCCGGATACCTATTTTGTGCTCGCTGCGAAGGAGAGAGGAGGGATGTTTGGGACGAGTCCCCCTCCTCGAGCTACTCTTGTTTTGAGTTAAGGAGAGGAGGCAGGAGAGAAGGGAAGAATGGAGAGCCACGAGGCATCTCTGGGAAAGCTCCAGCGCTGCTTAAGGCTGCCTGGAAAACTCAAATCTTGGTGGAAAGAGGGAAAATGGTCTTCTCCCAGCAGTCTGGGGCAGTGCAGCTCATCACCTCGGATAACCCAGGGCAAACTGGAGCTATAAGAGCAGGTTTGCATCCTTGTCACCCAGCCCAGATGCTACCTGGGGTTGATGTCTTCCAGGAGGGATACACAGATGTGCATTGCCCAAGCTGGGGGGACTGCCTGGGACACCCTTCCAGGCTGCCAGACAGGAGGCAACAGGGTGGTGGTGGAAACCTGTCACTTGTCAGCAAACGTGCCTAAAAGTGAGCTGTTAGCTGCTCCAGGAGGATGGTGCTCACCACTGGGACCCACAGCAGCTGGTGGTCTTGCCTGAGGTACTCCAGGGGACAAGGTGCTCCAGGAAAGGAGATGCCTCAGGAACCCTGAGATGTTCCAGGGGATGAGGTGCTCCAGGTGCCCCAAGACATCCCAGGGGATGAAGTACTCCAGGTGTCCTGAGATGCCCCAGGAGATGAGGTGCTCCAAGTGCCCCGAGATGCTCCTGGGACCTGTGGCAGCTGGCCAGGCAGGAGCTGGGAGATGCCACCAGCTTCCCAGAGGTGGATTAGGTGTCTCTCCACCCTTTCCCTGCTGCTGGAAGTCTCAGTATAGCCCTTCCCATGCGGGACTCACCTCCAGCCCAGCATGGGGGACCCCCCCATTACCCTGCCCCAGCTCTCCCAGTCTGCCCCAGCTCTCCCAGCTGCATGGTCACCATAGATCCTTGGATGAACCAAGGATGTCCCTCTTCATCCCTCTTCCTCCAGCCCCCATGCTCCTCTCATCCAGTGCTGGCTGGGACCCTGTTCCCTGGCCAGATGCCAGCACGGGCTCCCCCCTCCATCTCCTCCTCCTCCTCCCACGGGGTATTTCTGCAGGAGCCCCTGCAAGGAGAACACAGAGCAGCCAGAGCAGCCGTAAATCCTTCCCTGCAGCCCAGGGCTCTGCCAAGCTCTCCCTTCCACCCAAATTTATGGAAAAGCAGGTCCCTGCCAGCGACGCACAGCACAATTGCGAGGTGGAACAGGCAGTGCTCGCCAGCTGCAGCAAGGGCTCCTGCAGCCTTTCTCTTCCTCTTCCTCAGGCTGTCACCCTCAGTGGCCTGAGGGTGGGCACATCCCTGCACAGACAAAGCAGCCCTGGCACAGTTTGCCTCCCCTCAGCCCCCTGGGAGCTCCCCAAACCTCAGGTAGGAGCATGAGACCCTCCATGGACAGGCACAGATGAGCCCAAACACCCCCTTGTGCCACCCCCTTCCTCCTTGTTCCTCTCAGTGCTGGTGGGGGGGTGAGCCCAGGCGTAGGTGGGAGAAGAGGAAGGGTTGAAGGGTTCAGGGAGGGAGGCAGAGCCAGCAGCTGAGCATCACCAGGGATTTCATCCCGGTAGCAAAGGTCAGCCACGTGCCAGCCCCTTCCTCCGCTGCCACGGCAGAGGTAGCGCTGACAGTAGACCCGAGTATTTGCATTTCCTGATGGCTGCGTGCTGAAATTTGCAGTCTTAATGGAGCATTAATGCTGGCTCCTGCATTTCATTACTTCTGAGAGCGAGAAAAGGCACAAAGAGAAAATAAAAATTCCCCTCGACTCGTCCGGGCCGGCCTGGCCACCGAGTGCCGGCTCCTGCCAGCCCCCCATGCACATGGCTGCTGAAACCCCAGCAAAAACATCATTCCTTCACTCATCCTTCACCCTGGAATGCCCCTTCCCAGATCCAGAGGTGATCAGAACCCATCCAGCCACCGACCCAGCTAGATACCCCCCAGACTCTGGGTTGCTTTGGGGAGGTGACCCCGTGGCTGCTTTCCCGTTTCTTGTCCTGCCTGCACGGGTCAGGGAATTCAATCTACTTTTTTGCCCAAATCAGACTTGGCTGCTGTTTCTTTGCTGCAGCCTGGACACGAATTTCTGGGGCTGAGCTTAAGCATAAAGCACTTGGAAACCTGGCCTGGAAGCACAGGGAAGAGGGAAGCCAAGGCTTGCACAGGAGAGCTGGAGGGAGCAGGCGCAGCGTTTGCACCAGGGATGGGGGTGGCTGAAAGGGGAAATCAGGCAGGAGGGAACATCTGGCATGTCCATCATGGGCCAGAGCAAAGCCTGGTGCTGGCCATGCTCTCTGCAGCAGGCTTTTTGGGGTGTCCAGCACACCCACGGCCAGCACCCTCTCTGTCCCTCAGGATGTTGTTCGGTTCTTGGCCCCTCGTGACAAGAAAGACATTGAGGGGCTGGAGCATGTCCAGAGAAGGGAACAGAGCTCGGGAAGGGACTGGAACACCAGGAGAGGCTGAGGGAGCAGGGGGGGGGACTCAGCCTGGAGAAAAGGAGGCTCAGGGGGTCCTTCTCACTCTCTGCAACTCCCTGACAGGAGGGTGGAGCTGAGGGGAGAGGGGTCAGTCTCTCCTCCCTGGTAGCAAGCAATAGGAGAAGAAGTCAGGTTGGTTAGGGGAGGTTTAGATTGAATATTAGGGAGAATTTCTTCACAGAAAGGGTGGTCAGGCATTGGAACAGGCTGCACAGGGAAGTGGTGGAATCACTGTCCGTGGAAGTGTTCAAAAGCCGTGTGGATGTGGCACTTGGGGACGTGGGTGAGTGGTGGCCTTGTCAGTGCTGGAGGAATGGTTGGACTTGATGATCTTAAAGGGCTTTTCCAGCCTTAATGATTCCGTGTGTCCAAGCCCGACCCAAGGGCACATGGATGAAGTCAAGTAGCTCAGGGCATGTGGAGCACCCAGGCAGCATCATGGCATCTCCTGTGGCCTTCAGACCTGCAAACCTGTGTCTCTACCCACTGTGCCCTTCAGGACCACCCTCAACAGGGTGAGGTACCTCCCCATCCTATCCCTTGTTTGAGTCCTACAAAGGTCCCAACCATCAACACTGGCCAAGGGTGGGGGAATTAGGCTGACTGAATGTGACTCCACAATCCCCAAAACCCAATCCTTCCCACAGAGTCTCCAGACTCCCCATAACCCAAAGTGAAAGTGACCCCATCACTTCTGTCTGAGCAGCCTCACACCGTCCCCCAAACCAGGGAGTGCTTTCATTGCCCCCATGGCATCAGGGGTGCATCAATGGGGGTCCCTTCTTGCATCCATCCCCACTGCTGGGTGATTTTCCCGATGTCCAGCCTGGAATCCCTGCGTGCTTTCCCAAACCTGGTTTCCATCTGCAAGTCCATCCAGCAGCACCCCGCTGCCCAGGCGGGCCTGCCCTGCCTTTCCTGGCCATAAAACCAGTGGGGCAGTGGAAATATTTCGGAAACACCTTTTACAGTTCTCTCAGCAGGGCTGCAGTTAACCCCTGAAGGGGCTGGCTGCCATCAGGAAAAGCAATTTCAACCCAGCCAAATTATTTCACAGGAAAAAAGCTGATTTTGGTGCCATTTTTAACACTGATGACTTCAGCATCGTCCCCTCGGACTCTGCCACCTTTTCCTGTTCTCATGTTCTGCAGTGACCCAGAGCTCTGGCATTCTGTGGATCAGAAGTTTTCCCTCTCTCCACATCCAGCAGCTTCGGTTCCTCGGGGTGTCTGTGCCGAACTGCCCTGGTTTGTGGGACTGAGGTGCTGCTCTGTCACGGCTCAGGTTTGGGAGCACTGCTAAAACCCAGCCCCTGCGGCCACCCTCGGGCTATTTTCAAAGGCACCTACAGACCATGAGGTCACAGCGACTGAAATAGCAGATTCCGGTCCTAATCGGGGTGATGAGCACACTTTGTCCAGTGTTTGCCCAGGTCCAAAGCAATTCAAGCTCCCCCTGGCCAGGAGTCCTGTCACAGCTCTCAGTGAGGACCCCGCTCACCCCACAGGTGCCAGTGGGGCAGCTCGTGGAACCTCTTGCTTCCAAGACCACGAATTCCCCAGTTCAGACCCACCTGAAAAGGTCCAGCACCCTCCACGGCCAGCTGGGGACCTCCAGTGGTGTCCAGGCACAGCGGGGCCTCCAAAAGGGGGTTGGGGTTCAGACACCCCTGGGGGGTCCTTTTGCTCTGCATGAACCACACAGATGATGTCTGAGAGGGGTGAAGTCAATGAGTTCAGCCCATCACAGCTCCTCGTGCTGAGCTCCAGCGCGTCCCAGCACCCTCGGCCACCCCTGGAGACGGCAGCGCCAGGACGTGACATTCCCTCCGTTTTATCTTCACACATGGGCAGTTCTCAACAAGCAGCAAAGGCCAAACTCTTCCACCACCTGGCACATAAGCTGAGATAGGGGCAAAGCTGGGCTGAGAGCGCACAAGTCCCACAAGCAGCCAGGAAAAGGGTCACCTGGTCCCCAGCACCCGGCTTGAGCGCACAGCAAAGGCCCCAGGAAGGGACATTTGCTGCCCAGAGGTGGCAACCAGGTTCCTTCAAGTAATACCCTGGCTGTGGGTCAGATTTGTGGCTCCCAGGGCAGCTGGGTCCTCATCCCAGGAGCGGTGCTTTGGTGCTGCTTTGGCCACTGCACATTCCTGGGCCAGTCTGGGAATGGGCACAGAGCACTACTACTACAATGGGCACTACTGGGACCCTGCACATGGCACTGGCAGGTTGTACAGACTGCCCCGAGCTCTCCAGGCATGAATGACCTCCAGGAAGGGGACTGCCATGTGTCCTAGCAGATTCTCCACAGGATCCCACTGAAGACACTCTCTCCAGTTCATGGATAATCCCAAATATCCATCCCAAACATGGGCCTGAGGAAGACACCATAGAACCATAGAATGGTTTGAGTTGGAAGAGACCTTAGAAATCATCCATTTCCAACCTCTCTGCTGTGGGCAAGGGCAGCTTCCACTAGACCAGGTTGCTCCAAACCCTGTCCAACCCAGAATCGAGCAATTCAAGGGCTGAGGCAGCCACAGCTTCTCTGGGCAACCTGTGCCAGGGCCTCACCACCCTCACAGGGAAGAATTTCTTCCTAACATTCCAATCTAAATCTCTCCTCTTTTAGTTTAAAACTGTTCCCCTTGTCCTTTCATCACCTCTGTCCCCTGCTCCTGCCAGCTTGGACCATCTCCCCATGCTCTGGTTGGTGCCCTGGGATCCTTTCCACTGGCTGCTCCCTCCTTTCCTGAGGGCTCAGCATCCTCAACGGGTGCTTCAGAGGCAATCCAAAATTGCTATTTTTTGCCTCTGGGAAAATTCAGCAGCAATTCAGGAAAGAGCCTGGGATTTGGGCCATCTGCATTCTGTCACACATGGCTTGACTGAGTCCCTAAATCATCCCGTGCCTCAGTTTCCCAACTTTATAAAACAGAGAGACCATTTCTTCAGTTGTCCCACTCTTTATCTTTCCTCTGGAAACCCTCTGGGTCAGAGGCTGCCTCCTGGTGCAGTGACTTGCAGTATCCTGGCTGCAGAAAGGAAACCTTGGGACATTCTGCTTAAGTGGGGTGATCTGTCTGCAGCTGGGAGATGCTTCTACCTGCCCCCAGAGTGAGGGCTGGGATCCCCTCATTCAACTCCTTGGCACTGCAATTTGCTTTCCACTTGAAAAAAAATGCACAGACTGTGGGTTTCCAGCAGCTGAGTGGTTGCCTGAATGCCCTGATTTGGGAAGGGGCACAGTGAGGAAGCCAGGGATGGAGCAGGGGTTCCTCTGGAAGTCAGGGGAAAGGAGGAGAAAAGGCACCACCAGCCAGGCTGGGCCACAGGGATGGCAGGTGACTGGAGGGATTGCTGGGACTGGTGGCCTTTGGACAGGTGGGGTTATCCCCCAGCATCCCAGTCACTCCTGGAACCAGGAGAGGGTTTGCAGGCACTGACTCACTCCAGTCCTTAAAGAAAACCCAATAGTATTTCCCTCAGTGCCTGTGAGGAGTCTCTGTAGCTCTCCCAGTTGCATTTCTCTCCCTTTTCTCTCCAGTCTCAGAAGCCATTTCCTTCACCTTCTCCCTGGCCCCTCCCCGTGCCCACCTGGAGCCCAGACCCGCAGTCCCTTGGAGACCAGGGCAGAGCAGGGTGATGGGTGCCCAGGGTTCGTGGGCACTGGCTGAGGGGACTGACACTGCTCAGCTTCCCAAGGGACACCAGACAAGCAAGGACCTCCATGCCCAAGAGAGCAGCCCCTGTCTCTTCCCCTGCACCTCTACAAGGAAAGGAGGAAATGCCAGGGGTCTGCATGATGGTCAACAACCCCCATCCAGAGAAGGTTCCAAATGAACACCATGGAGTTTGCAGCCTGTGCCCAGGCTCACCGCTAGCTTCAGGCTCAGGAACCCCCAATCCCATGGGACCTCATGCCACCTCCCCAAAATTCCTCCCCTTCCCACTTTGGAAAGGGCAAAGGTCTCAACTCCAGCTGAGGCGCAGGGAGGTTCGGTGTGTCCTGATGGGATGTGCCAGGGAAGAAGGGAAACCACCTGCCTTCTCTGAAACTGGGAGCAAAGAGGAGAACCGCCCCCTAAATTTGGTGAATCCCAGACCTCACCTCCCATCGCTGGTGGCCTGAAACCCAGAGGCCCCACAGGGGATCAGCAGCTTCCATGGCAAGGGGTTGCCCCGCTGCGAAGCCGCCCTTTCCCAGAGCCCATCTCCCAGGGCACCGGTGGCCTGTCCCCACCATGGGGACATCCCAGCTGCGTGGGGGGAGGCAGAGGCAGAGCGCCCTGTCCCCCATGGAACAGGGATGGAGGAACCGACAGAGTTGCCATGGAGATTTTCTCCCTAGCAGATGCTCTGGGCAGGTGCAAGAAGAGGCTCTGCCCCCCTCGCTGTGCGGCACAATGCCAGCCGGATCCTGCAGAAACAGGAAGCCTCTGCAACGGCCTGCTGCCAGCCCAACGGCCACCACCGCCACTGCCACCACTGCCACCACTGCCACCACTGCCACCAGCCTCCCAGCAAGCAGGAAGGGACAGCCAGACCCCCTGTCCGTGTCCGTGTGGGGAAACCGAGTCACCTCCTGAAGGCACCCTGAGCTCCTGGCTTCGCCTCCCCCAGCCCCAGTGTGTGTGATGATGGCACATCTGGGTTGCTCCCACCCACCCTTGGGGCCCTCCAGCTCCCCTCACCACCTGCTCTCTGTCACCCGTTGCCTCCTTGCTGAGCAGGCTGGTCACACACAGTGTTAGCCAGTATATGATCCATAGGGACCCCCCACACTGCCAGGACACTGGCAGGGGCCTGCATGGACAGTCAGCCTATGCCAGCCTCCCTGGCCTGCCCCAGGACTGCAGGGGCACTGCTGGCCCTGGGGAGTGGCACAGGGCATCCGTGAGATGAGTGGTGCCAGCCCAGGTTTGTGCTCCATCAGTGGGGACTGAGCTCCACAGCTCTGAACCTGTCCTGGGAGCCCCCCATCCCCACCTTTCCTGCTGCTCCCAACACTTCTCCCTCTCCTGGTCCCTCCAGCTACTCATAAAATCATGGAATATCCTGAATTGGAAGGAACCCGCAAGGATCATAAAGTCCAGCTCTTGGCTGTGCACAGGACAGCTCCAACAATCCCACCATGTGCCTGGGAGCATTATCTCACTGCTCCTTAAAACCTTCCTCTCAAGTTCCCGGTGCCACGGCACTAGACCCTGAAAAATCCCCTTGCCCTGGCTTTTCCACAAAGGATGCCTTGAAAACCACATCACCAGTGCTCTCTCAACGCCCATCTGGAGCGTGGCTCAGGACGTTCCCTCGGAGGGGATTTCTCCCGGGCTCCGGCCAGCCCTGTTTTCCCCCTCGGTGGTTGCCGGTTGCGCAGCGGTTGGGGCGGGGGGCGGGCGGGTTCCGGGAGCGACACCCGCACAATCAAAAGCCGCTCTATCCAGCCGGGCCGAGCGTTTCCGTGGTAAGCAGAGCTGCAGGGTTGTGTACCTAACGCGAGGGCTGCGTTTCAAAACACGCTCGGGTCACTCTCCCGCTTGTGCCGGGAGCCCGGGAGGGGATAATGGAGGCAGTGTTTGGGAATATCCCGGCGCTATCGCGGAAATAACGTGAGCAGGCAACGCTCCTGCAGCTGCACCAGGGGCACTTGGGGGGACCACGGGCCTGACTCTGCTGGGATAAAGCTGGGTGAAGCCCCCAGCTCTGTGGGTTGGTCCCCTTCCCAAAATCCCAAGGGCATTGAGGGCACAGGGGTTCTGCTCTGCCATTCGTGGCAGCCCAGGATTGGGTTGGAAGAGACCTTAGAGATCATCCAGTTCCAACCTCTCTGCCATGGGCAGGGACATCTTCCACTAGATCAGGTTGCTCTGAACCCTCTCCAACCAGGCCTTGAATAATTCTAGGAATGGGGCACATCTGGGTTGCTCCCACCCACCCTTGGGACCCTCCAGCCCCCCTCAGTGCCTGCTCTCTGTCACCCGTTGCCTCCTTGCTGAGCAGGCTGGTCACACCCATTATTAGCCAAAACATGATCCATAGGGACCCCCCACACTGCCAGGGCACTGGCAGACCTCTTGCTGCTGTACCCACTTAACCGTGGTGGTGGGTGGCACTTGCACCCTCGGGGACAGGGTCTCAGGGTGGCAGCGCTGGGGGGGTGTCCCTCGTGGGTGCCAAAGGGACAGAGCTGTGGTGTCGGTGTCCTGGCAGGGCACACGTGCCCCTTCCCTGGGAACAAACGTGAAGGGCAGCAGGGCACAGGGCAGGGACCTGGCCTGGTGTCACACTGGGTGGCAGGAGGGTGCTGGGGTGGGACTGGGGGGGCACAGTGTGGGAGCAGTGGTGTGGGATGTTGGGTGTTGGTGTAGGGCACTGCTGCAGGACAGGACAGCCTGGCACAGGGTGCCCAGTGCAGCACCCGGTGCTGTGGTGCCCTGTGTGGTGCCATCTGACACTGTGCCTAGTTTAGCACCTGATTCAGTGCCTGGTGTGGCAGTACCCAGTTTGGTGCAGCCACGGCGCTGCCCAGAATGGTGCTCAGCATGGTTTTGTGCCTGGTCAAGTATCTGGTTCAGTGCCATCATAGCTCTGCCTGATGTGGTGCCCGGTTTGGTGCCTGGTTCAGTGCTCAGCCCAGCACAGCCTGATGCAGTGCCTGTTATTTGCCTGGTTTGATGCCTAGTTCAGTGCCCAGTACAGCATTGCCTGGCCTGGTGCCCAGTTCTTTGCCTGGTTCAGTACCCAGTTCTGTGCCCACTGCAGCAGTGCCTGGCACAGTGCCTGGTTCCATGCCCAGTTGTTTTCCTGGTCCAGTGCCCAGTTCTGTGCCCAATCCAGTGACCAGCCTGGTGGCTGGTTCTGTGCCTGGTTGTTGGTCCAGTTTAGGGCCCAGTTGTTTGCCCAGTCTGGTGCCCAGTTCAGTACCCAGTTCTGTGCCCACTGCAGCAGTGCCTGGCACAGTGCCTGGTTCCATGCCCAGTTGTTTTCCTGGTCCAGTGCCCAGTTCTGTGCCCAATCCAGTGACCAGCCTGGTGGCTGGTTCTGTGCCTGGTTGTTGGTCCAGTTTAGGGCCCAGTTGTTTGCCCAGTCTGGTGCCCAGTTCAGTACCCAGTTTGGTGCCTGGTTCAGTGCCAGGTTCAGTGCCTGGTACAATGCCTGACTCTGTGCCTGGTGTGGTACCCAGTTCAGTGCCTGAT
>NW_016690301.1:2868663-2918984 GCF_001604755.1 Lepidothrix coronata | reverse complement strand
TCAGTGCCTGATCCAGTGCCCTGCTCAGTGCCCGATCCAGTGCCCTGTTCAGTACCTGATCCAGTGCCCTGTTCAGTGTCCTGCCCTTTGCCCTGCTCAGTGCCCAGTCCTGTGCCCGGCTGTTTTCCCGGTCTGGTGCCCCGCTCCGTGCCCGTCCCTTTGCCTCGCTCGGTGCCCTCCCTCCCTCGCCCTCCCTGTCCGCCCCCGGCCGAGCGGCTCCGCGGCCGGCGCGGTCCAGGCCGGCTCTTCGTGCCGGCGCGGTGCGGGCGGCGCCAGGCGGAGCGCGGTGCCACCGGCGGGTCCCCGGGCCGCCGCCGCCCGACATTGGCTGGAAACTGGAGCAGCGCGGCGGGGACGGTCGATGCCGATCGATCGCGGCGCGGGCGGCACCGCACGGCACGGCCCGGCGCGGCACGGCACGGCACGGCACCGCCACCCCGGTGTCCCCCGTGTCCCCGCTCCGCAGCCCGCAGGGGGGGGATGCTCGGCCCCCGCGACGCGGACCGGGCAGGGGGTGAACGGCTGGAGCCTGTCCCCGGGGTGTCCTGCCAGCACCGCGGGGCCACACGGGGCTCCGGGGGTTTTGCCGGGTGATGCTGCCCCTGTCCGCGTGTCTCTGTGACCCGGCCGGCCCCGGTCAGTCCCGCACCCCAACCCCAGAGACACCCCTTCGCCCTCCCCGGTCCTTCCTCCTGCTGAAGGCACCAGCTGGGACGTCTCGCTTGGGGTCTCTCCCCAAGAAGTTCGGGAACTGGATCTGTCCCTCCCGCTGGCCCCGCTCCATGGCCAGCTCCGGCTGTCCCTACCACAGGGCACAAAGAGCTCCACAAGGGCCCGCCGGCGCTGGGACACGGGCCGGGGCGGCGGTGCCCGCACAGACCCCCAGCTCCCCCAGTCCCCGCCAGCTCCGAGCATCTGCCGTTCCCGGAGCTGGCCAGGGCTTTGCACCGACGGCTGCTCCCAGGCTGCTGCACAGGGGACGGTGCCCAAAGTTTCCTTCCCGGCAGCAGGGAAACCTTTTTTAATCTAGGAAAGCAGAGCGGCGGCCTCGCAGTGCTCATGCGTGGCGGGCAGCGCAGCCCGGCTCACCGCTCCCAGCCGCCCGCAGGGATGGCTGTGTCCCTGCCCTTTATCTTTCCCAACCAGCGCCGGATTTTCAGGGCCGGGGACGCTGTGGTGGGTGTGCAACGACGGCGCCGGGCATGGCAGCAGCATCTCCACTGCCTCGGGGTGGGGGACACGCCGGGATCCTGCGGTGCGGGATGACCGGCCCCCGACGCCGGAGCAGGGAGAGCTACTTTTTCCGAGAGTGCCGTTAATTAATGGCAGAAGGAGCTGACGGGGCGGCTCGGCAGCGCTCGGGAAGGGGTTTAGCCCTGGAGCTGGCAGTTCCCCACGGACACCCCCTCCCCAGCGCAGGCAGCCCCCGGGCGCTGTCGGATCTGAAGTCGCTGGGTGAGGGTGGCACCAAAGTTTCACCAGGTTTTGCACTTGTTTGACAGCGATTTCAATAATAATGCTGGAGGATCCTCTGGCAGCAGAAACCCCCCGAGGGGCTCAGCATCCGCTGGGGAGGGGTGGGGAGGGGGTGGGGGTGGGAGCGGGCGGCATTTAAAACCAGGGAATTGGGAAGACTTTTCAGAAAGAAAAAACCCTTCTGAACAAAATGCTAAGTCGTGCTTCTGGGTTTGGTCTCCGCGGCTTTTTGCCCCCGTGGAATTGGCAGGCGGCTGGGGAGGAGGTCACGGCGCTGTGCATCCAGGGCAGGCGTGGGCCCATCATTCCCTAATTTTCTTTTTTTTTTTTTTTTTTTTGGTTGTTGTTGTTTTTGTTGTTTTTTTTGAGGAAGAGAAAAATCCCTTTATTTTGCAACTCCCGCATGAATCAAGTTAGCATTTCACAGCTATTTAACACCTGGTTACAGCTTCTGCAGCAGAACCAATGATACTAGGCACTCACTCCGCATGGCGGGATCTGCCCCTTCCCGCAGGCGGGGACCAGCCGGATTTATTATTTCTCCGTTCCAGGCAGGGATTTAAGTCAGGAGGTGCTTCGCGTGACTTTGTCGGGGGGTTCTGCTGGCCCTGGCCGGCGGGGTGAACCCCCAGCTCTCCCCCCAGCTCTCCCCCAGCGCCGCCGCTCGCCCCGTCCAGCTGCCACGACGGTCCAGCTGCCACGACGGTCGGGTGGGAATCGACTCAAGTCCTTAAACCCCAAGAGTTAATCAAAGTGCTTTGAATATGTAAATGCTGAGTATTGTTTATCATTGCCTAGAGCTGATACAGCAGTTTTCCTGCTCAAAGCCCCGTTCAGATGGGAGCTCATGAAAATTCACAACGGCCTCGAAAATAGGTGATGAGGATTATTACCCCCGGTCTTCCAAGGGAGGAAGAGCCATGGAGCGATGCTCCCGGTGGCAGCGGGAGGGAGAACAGTAGTGGTGTGTCCCAATGGGTGTAAAT
Organism: Lepidothrix coronata; assembly: GCF_001604755.1. Classification (NCBI taxonomy): domain Eukaryota; kingdom Metazoa; phylum Chordata; class Aves; order Passeriformes; family Pipridae; genus Lepidothrix; species Lepidothrix coronata. The sequence goes on along the minus strand of NW_016690301.1, from coordinate 2,916,522 downwards.
CAGCTCTTGCCTCATTTCCTCTGGCCAAGCGTTTGTCCCGGGCTCCAGAGGGTGTTGGTGATGGAGCTCCCGATGGCCGGGTGTGACACGTGCTTAAATATACACACTGCTGGCGCCAGGCAGGGAATTCCATGCAGGCAACACGCAATTTTCCATGAGGTTCTTCTGCAAGACCTTCAGCAATGAGCGCTCTGTCAGTTAATAAAACAATGAGCTTGAGTGGGATCTGGGGGAGTCTGGGGGAGTGAGGGTGAGGACTGAAGACTCCATATGAAGGGGCAGATGGGTCTCTTGGTCTTGGGAAGGCTCCCTGGGCACAGGCATCCCCAACAGGCAGGGGGATGCCAGGACAAGTGGAAGGCATGGGCTCCCCCATCACTCAGCTCCTCCAGGTAAGGGCACTGTAGAGGGAACCATGGGGCTGGAGACCCCTGGCTCACTTCAAGCCCATCCATACCACCAAAGTTCTGCTTCCCGCCAGCTCTGCTTCCCACCGGGTTCCTGTGGGTCAACCTGTTGACTCCAACACCTGGAAGAGCTTTTGCCCTCAACCCAAGCTGGGTGCCTCTGTGTCTGAGGAGATGCCCCAGTTTTGGGTTCACTTTGCACAGGGCAGCCAACCCTGGAGGCCCAGGGCAGCCTCCTGCCTCGTGAGCCGTGCCTGCGGCAGAGCTGCCAACCTCAGGGGAGGCTGGGGGACAGCTGGGAGCAGGACGTGTCTCAGCCAGCCAAATTTAATCCTCCTACGTTAGCAAGGCTTAAAATAGGCTCCCTGCAGCATCGATGAGGGTGGTGGAGTTGGCCTACTCCAGCCCTCCCAAGTATTTTGGGGAAGCAAGGATGGCTGCGTTGCAGACAAGCACAGCTGGGAGGAACTGTGCCGTGCTGTCAGGACGTCCTTCGCTGAAGCCATCCCGGGAATTAAACACACCTTGTGGCACCTCCACCCCTCCAACCTCCCACACCCTCCTCTCAGGGTGCTACCTCGTCCCTTGCCATTCCACCACAGCCCTTTCCCGCTGTCTCCCATGGTCAGAGGGTTCACTTTTCCCTGCACTTCGTGGAAATGATCCCTTTTGGTCAAGCTGAGCTCATAGTTCAGTCTTGGTCCACCCTCCACCAACTGCCCCCAGGAGATGCCATCCTGAGGTGTGATTGCCCAGGACACGACATTTCAGTGGCCCTTGGGAGCAGCTGCCCTGGGGGACCAGCTCCTCCATGGGTGGAAAACCATGGAGGAACCCTCAAAGCAAGGCAGGGGTGGTGACACACTGGAGAGGCTGAGCTGGTGACACACTGGAGGAGCTGAGCTGGCCTCTCTGGAGATATGAAGGTACTACCCAGTGGTCATCTCGTAGAGACATTCTCTTTTTTTCCCAAGCATGTTGGTTGTCTCCTGTCTTCCCAACGCGGAAATCCCTGGAGCACTGCAGGGCCAGCTCCGGCTGTTGGCCACCATCCCATGGTGAAGGGCACCCAGGTTTTCCTGCCTTCCAAGGCAGCCAGAGATGCTCCTCTGGCAGAGCTGAGCTGTTGTCCGTGCTTCCTCAGGGGTGCTCCCTTGGGAATGGGGTCAGCACTCATGGGCCAAGGAGGAGTCTGTCATTGGTCATCACCTCCTATCAGGGAAGCAGGGCTGAGCAGGAGGATGGACAGGGGGTGTATGTGGATGTACAGAATGGGTACAGATCAGTGATATGTCCCCCTCACCTGGCCATACACATCCCAGCACATGCCTGACAGTCTAGAAGAGATCTCTGACTGCAGCCCTAGAGAGCTCTTCCCCTGAGCCAGAAGGTCCATCAGGAGTCAGGATCCAAGCCCAGATGGTCTGGAGCTGCTGGAGTGAGAGCCCATTCCCATGGGCAGGTTGCAGCAGCTCCCTGGGCAGGGCAGGATGGTGGCTCTGGGAGAAAGGGCTCCTCCTGCACCTCTGCCCCAGGACCCCTCTCTGGGGTGGGGGTGCAGGGGCTCGGTCTGTGTGTTTGTGGCTCCTGGGGACCAAGCTTTGGTGGGGTTTGGGGGCTACTGGGAGAGTCCTGCTCCTAACCCAGCAGTGGCTTCGGCAGTGCCTGTGGTCACTGGTGCAGCTCAGTCACTGGTGCTTCATCCAGCCCTGCAGGCCCTGCATTCCTCCTGCCTGGCTCCCTGCTGGAGTGCTGGCTCTCCATCCCCTCCTGTCCAGAGGCAGGGGCTCCCCTTGAGCTCTGCCTTCCCTTGCCTCACCCCCCTCCTGCCTTCCCGTGTCACCCGGGCGTTTAAAGAAGCTGTTTTCCCATTCCTCCTTCCTCTGTGCAGCCTCTCCATGGGCCCACGCACCAGCTGGGCCCCCCACCGTGCCACTCCCTCCTCCCCTGCTGTGCTGCCTGACGGCCTTCCTGCCTTCACCTGGTGGGGTGAGCCCTGTGTGGGAAGGCAGGGAGTGTGGAAGGGGCAGGAGAAGCCCCAGCTCCCTTTTTGATCCCTGTGGGGCCCCAGAGCTGGTCTTCACCTACCTGGTGGAGCCCCCTGAGAGCTGCCCCTGTTCCCCATGAACCCTGCAGGGCCATCGCTGCTGTGCCATCCCCTCAAGAATCCACTGAGCCCCCCTGCTCTGGGCTTCCCCTTGGCAAGAGCAAAACATCTTCAGGAAAGAGCACAGAGGAGAATTCCCGTGTTATCCTGAGCTTTGCTGGGCTACCTGAGCTGGCCAAGCGACGAGCTGGCAGCATCGGGATCGCACCATGCCAGCAGACACCCTGGTGTTTGCCACTTGGCTTTTTCCTCCCCACATCCCCAAAGGGTCCCCAAAGGAGGCCTCCAGACTGTTAAAATCATCACAGATTTTAACACACACAGAGCCCAACCACGCCTGCTCACGTTGCATCCGTCCCCCTGGCAGCAGCAGAGACCTGCCTGTGCTTCTGTCTGCCCGGGGTCTCCAGTGTCGCTGCTGTGGCTCTAAAAGAAAAACAAAACCCAATAAATCCCCTGATGGTGCATCCATGTGCAAAGGAAGGGTGTTATCCCCAAGAAGTGGTGGCACATCCATTGCTGGAGCTGGCAGGGGTGGCCAGCAGGAGCCGGGATGAGTGGATTCCAAGCAGTGGTGGATCTGCTTCTCATCAGCTGCCTGCCCTCAGGGGTGTCTGTTAGTCTGTCCCTGCTCCAGACCCTTGTCCCAGCCTCCAGGGGCTCTCATGGTTCCACACATGGACCTTTGCCCTGTTTCTCATGGATCTGATGGATGCTGTCAGACAGTGAGGGAGAGAGTCTGCGTAAGGTAGAAGGAGTTGGTGAGGGAAGCCAAGGGATGCAGAAGGGCCATGGAAAAAAGGAAAAGGGAGAGGATTTCTCCATGGCAGTGACAAAGAATAGGTGATCCTTAGTGCATGGTTAAGGACACCTGGTGATGGTGGACATTCCCATTTGTGCTAAGAAACCCACTGGGACACGACAACTGTTGTCCCAGGACAATCCCAAAGCACCAGTGTCTCCAGGAAGACATCATCTGGACATGGTACCAGTGGCAGCCACCCAGCTAGGGGCATACAGGGAGCGCTCGGGATGCTTGGAGCCACCTGGAAATCCATGGCATGCTGGTGGTGTGGGAAAAGATGAGCATTTTGCCTGTATTTTCAAGGAGGGTGTGAGACATCCTTGTTCGTGACCTGGACAAATAACAAGCTGGAAGGAAAACAGTGGAGCCCTGAGTGATCAAGAGGGGGAGGAGAGCGACGTGGCTAATGCCAGCCCAAAAACACGAAGTAGGTCCTGTGGGATCCCGAGGAAATCCCATTCTGCTGGAGCTGGAGGACGGGTTGGTAGCAGGAAAACTGCTGCCAGGACGGGCTTCCGCAAGACTTCCTCTCTCATGGCCCTTCGTTAGGGAATTAGGACGTAACGAGACGAGCGCAGCGGAGAGGAAACGAGCGCCCGGGGAGCTGCCGCTGGGGGAGTCTCGGGGGCTCTGCCCTGGCCCTGTTTGCTCTCATTAGGGAGGTGGAAGGAAGCGCAGGCAGGCGCTGGCAGGCGACCCACGGCTTGGGCACAGCGGGACCGTGCGGGTGCCCGGAGCAGCCCGGAGGGTGCCCAGCCAAGGGGCAGCCAAGGTGCCTCACGGGGCAGGGAGGGGCTGAGCCGCTGGGCTGGTGGTGGGGAAGGGGAGTGTGTGGAGCTGGGGAGCAGTGGGAGCGGGAACAGCAGCGCTTGGGGGTGCAGGGTCCGCACCAGCGGGATGGAGGGTTGAGCACAGAGGGTTTGGGCTTGGCACGGGGCATTGGGCGGGGTGGTACTAGCTAAACCTGCGTGGGGCCATCTCCAGCCCTGGTGAGGGCGGGGTCCAGCACCCATCTCAGCCGTGGGCACCCACTGGAGTGGTGGGGCTGAGCCCCAAAGGGGTTGGAGAACGTGTATCCATGGAGCCAGAGCCTGTGTGAGTGGATGGGCTGAATCCCGTGTGGGTGGAGGGGCTGGAGCCTGTGGGGATGGATGTGTTCGATCCTGTGGGGATGGATGGGCTGGATCCCATGTCGGTGGATGTGCTGGATCCCATGTGGGTGGATGTGCTGGATGGGTTGGAGCCTGTATGGTTGGATATGCTGGAGCTCATGGGAATGGATGTGCTGAAGCTGTGAGAGCGGATGGGCTAGAGCCTGTGGGATGGATGTGCTGGAGCCTGTAGGATGGATGTGCTGGAGCCTGTAGGGATGCTCAGAGACCCCTACCTGGCCCTGGAGTCCTGCTCCCACCCCAGCCAGCTGGAGAGGGGCTGAAGGATGTTGCTTTATTCACCCCTTCCCTGGACAGCCTGGCCTTTGCCCTTCTTGGCTCCAGCCTGGATGTAGCCTCAGCTGTGTGCCAGCTCCAGCTCCAGCTCCAGCATGCTGGCAACCAGTGGGCAACAATGCTAGCATAGCCCCAGTGGCACTCCCTGGGGTTCTCTGGGCCTGCTGCCCCCTTCTCTGAGATCAGGAAGGCTGAATCCCCCCATGACACCCCTCCAGCCTCATCTCCAGGCCCTGATGGTCTTTCCAAGATGAGCAAAGGGAAACACCTGCCCTCCAAACCCAGCTCCCCCTGTCTCCCCCACGCAGGGGCAGGATGAGCAGCAGGGACGGCGCTTCCAGTCCCTCGCTATTTTTAATTGCTCTTTCCCAGAAAGGCTGGTGCAGGCTCCGAAAGCCGCTTCCAGCTGGGAGTTTGGAAAGCTGGTTCCAGTTAGGCTGCGCTCTGAGCTGTTATTTTTAGGAGGGCTGAAGGCGACGGCCCCGCTCCCCGGGCTGCTGCTCAGCTCTGGCCACAGCTCCTGGTCACCAGCACCTCGCCGGACCCTCGGCCGGGGACGTCTTGGCGGCGAGATTTTATGACTGCCCTTTTTTTTTCTGGTGCTTTTTTGGCAGGGAGGGACTTTCATCTCCCCACGTCAAGCTGTGCAGGCAGGAAGACCAAAGGCGGAGGATGTGAGCAGTGGTCATCCCTGAAGGGCCGGGGCGCGGAGCAGCGTCTTCTGGTTTTAATTAAAACCCATCCGCTGGCAAAGTTCGAAGGCGTGAGCGGTGCCTGGGCCAGGACAAGACCAGCAGGGAACAGCTCCAGGGAGCACCAGGGCTGGGGCTGCCACAGCACTGACAGGGCCTCCTGCCCCATCTCCAGGCTGTGCTCCTTGTCTGGGTCCTGCCCCACACCTGGTTTCTGCCCTCACCCTTTCCCCTGCTCCCTCCTACCTCATTCCCTTTCCCAGACCCCCCCCAGTGCCACTGCTCTGCTATTCCCTGGTTACCCCACTGATGGCCGTGACCCCTTGGAGCTCTCCCCATGTTCAGCCTCGCTGAGGTGCCCCTGGGCTGCCAGGCTCAGGGGACAGCGAGCTGGGAGTGCCCTCCAGAGCAGGACACCTCAGGGGACCACCGACTGCCAGCCCCTGCCATAGTCCCCAGGCCTTTGCCATGGGCCCTATCCCCTCGCTGTGACTCCCTGTCCACTTCCATGGGGCTCATCCCATCACTGTGACTCCACAAAACTCTTCCATGGGGCTCACCCTCTTTCTCTGACCCCCTTCCATGACGCTCATCCCATTGCTGTGACCCCAAACCCTCTTCTGTGCAGCTCCCATTGATGTGACCCTCCACCCCTCTCCCATGACATTCATCCTGTCTCCATGACCCCCAACCCTCTTCAGTAGGGGTCACCCCTCTGCCACAACCCCCATCTCTCCACTGTGGGGCTCATCACTGTGACCCCCCAGCCTTCTTCCATAGGGTTCATCCAATCACTGTGATCCCCCAACCCTCTTCCATAGGGTTCATCCAATCACTGTGATCCCCCAACCCTCTTCCATAGGGTTCATCCCACTGCTGTGACCCCCAGAACAGTTCCATGTGCTCACTCTCTGCCTCAGCCCTTTTCCATCAACTTCAGCTTATTCCCAGGACCCCCAGTCCTGTTCCACGGGGTCATCCCATTACTGCAACGCCCCCCCATGAGCCTCATCCTATCACTGTGCCCCCCAACCCTCTTCTGTGGGGCTCACCCCTCTGCCACGACCCCCATCCTTCCGCTATGGGGCTCCCCACAATCACCCCACACCCCCACCTGGAGCCACGCTGACTTCACCCCGGCAGCGATTTTTATCCTCACATCAAATCCCCCCCCCTCCCCGAGCCGGGCGCGGCGTCTCCTCGCCATCGCCGCCGCTAATCAGCTGTATTATCTGCGCCCCCATTATTCACGCGCTCGCTGCTGTCGGTGCTGCCCCATCCCACCGCCCTCCTCCTCCCGCGGCAGCCACCTCCATCCTTCCTTCCTTCCCACCCTCCAGCCCCACCGCCCCCCCCGGCCGGACCGCGGCCAGCTGGCTTTGCCTGCGTTTCGGCTTCAGCCTCCCCCAAGGATTCCTAAATCTGATAAGGGAGGGGGGGTGCTGCTTTCAAAGGAGCGGGGTTGACCTTTGCCGCTGCAACGAGAGCCGCATGGAGGAAAAAAATTGGCTGCGGCGAGAGAGGGGGGAGCGAGTGAGAGAGAGCTGCTGTGGTTTTACAATCCCTAAATAACGCCGGGAGCTGAGCTGTAAACACATGGCGGTATTGCCTGAGTGTGTCCGCACTCCCCCCCCCTCCCCCGATGGAAACCCAGCCTTGGAAAACACTCCGACCTTAAGGAAAAAGAAATGGGAAGAAAACAGCTTTCTCGTAAAAAAAAAAAAAAAAAAAAAAAAAGGCAGAAATCTCCTGAATTATTTAGCGAACGGTTCCAATCCGACGGCTAATTCTGCCGGCAGACGCCGGCGGCCGGAGCCTGGCGTTGGGAGATGATGACTATCGGCGGGAGCTGGCGGCGGGAGCAGGGTGGTCCCAGCCCGGGGGGGACCCGCCGGCGCCGCGGGGGTACAGGGAGAGCAAGGAGCCCAGCCCGATGTCACCCTGCCTGCCGGGTGTCCCTCATTCCCTGGGGACAGGGGAGATGTTCCCACACAGCCTCTCTTCTCCGCTCGTCTCCTTTCCCGGAGAGGAAAACCCCATCACCTGGAAAGAGCCCCAGCCCCAACGCACCCTCCTCCAGCAGCCCCAGCCCCATGGACACCCCAAAAAGTCACCTCTCCCCCCGGCCGAGCTCCCCGCAGCGCCCCAGGAGCAAGGGAGAGCTGCCACCCCGTCCCCTCTCACCTGTTTCTTCCCTTTATTTTTTTTTTTCGGAAGCAACTAACACTTTTCTTTGAAGAGCAACAGATGAGCGAGACCCTCCCAGAGCCTTTTATGATGTTAAATTTATTGCCTGGCTCCGCAATTGCCATTTTAATGACGAACGCTCCCACGGCTTTAGCGCGGCTGAGTGCTGGCATTGAAAACAGAAGCCGGAGGGGACTCGCTGTCTCCGGTCTCCTGGAGGAGAACGGATTCCAGCCCTTTTCCTGGTCCTTGCACAAAGTTTTGCCAAATAGATAATGTGTTTTATAATTTCCAGTCGGTGCTGTGCTGGTAAGGGAGGCCCTCTGCTGGCACCGGGCTGATGGGAGAGCCCCGGGAGTCGGCTGGGAACCACCACCGAGGCATCGAGCCTGGGATACACCTCTGGCAAGGGGGACCTGGAGAACCCAGCCTGGAGAGTCACCTCCAGCAAGGTGTGCCTGGAGAACCGAGACTGGAGAGCCATATCCTGGAAGCCAAGCCTGGAGAGCCATATCCAGCAAAGCCATGCCCAAGGAACCTCCATTCCAGAGGTCCTGGAGAGCTCACAGAGGTGAGAACAGGGAATTGAGCCCAAGGAAAGGAGCCTGGGAAATTGAGTGTGGAGAACTGAGCTCATCAAGCCACGATCAGAGAGCTGGGCCTGGAGAGATGTGTGTGGCCAGACCAGCCTGGAGGGTCATGTCTGGTCAGACCAGCCCATCCCCAGCCCTGCTCTTTCCAAAGGATCCCCATCCCTGCAGCCTGCGCTGGTCCACAGCCAGGTGGCTGTGCACATCCAACAGGAGCATCCCAGCCCTCCCTTTGGTTGGGGAAAGCCTCTGTACGTCTGCCCTGGGGCAAGAGCTGGGTGGGACCATGCAGGGATGTCTGGGATGCCAGGGGGGAGCCATGGCAGCTTTGGCATGGGTTGGGCTGGAGCTGCTGCAGCTCCCACTGTGCCCTAGATGGGAACAGTGGGTGGGAACAGTTCCAGAGGCCAGGGATGACAGCCCCCACACCACGTGGTCCCATTGGCCTATCCAGGAGGGCATCAGGTCCCTGCCAGAGGACAAGGGCAGGCCTGGGGCTGGCGATGGGCAGCGGTGGCGCGGGGCCAGCCCTGCAGACCCACACCGGGGATCTCAGCCGAGGACATCGACTTTTATCAGCAGATGCTTTATTTTTTTTAATGGTGCCTGAAACTCAGCCCGGGTTATCAGGGAGATATTAAATTGCTGTTGGAAGCGACACCAGCGGGGCGGAAAAGCCGTGCTGTGCTCTTACCTCTTCCCACAAGGTCGAGCCAGCCAGCCCCGGGGGACGGCGCATTCGCCGCGTCCTTCCTGTAGAGGGGATCACATGTCAGAGCAGAACGAAGCCTTGAGAAAATTAAACCCGTGAGCTCACCGCCTTCCTGAGCGCAGGCGCCAGCCCTCCCTGTGCTCCCTGAGCCTGGGCTGCCAGCTGGGGTGATCTGGCAGCCGGGAGGATGCCACCTCCCCCGGGGACAGCAGCGGTCCCCGACAGCGCGCCCACAGCTGGGGTGTGGGATGAAGGAGCTTTAAACCCTGCTGTGCATCCCTGGGTGGTGGGGAAGGACCTGCCCATGGGAAGAAGCCGTCAGCCCTGACAGGACACAGCTGGCAAAGTCCCTTGAAGGCCTTCAGCCAGATTTCCTCTGGGAATCCAAGTTCTTGGCTTGAGCAAAAGGACGGATAGACAGGTTCAACTCTGGTGAAATAGAAAAGTGTATAACCGTGTCTTGTCCTTGCCAGGGCCATTCCCAGACTTGGAGATGGCCAGGCATGAGGGTGGGTTTCTTCCAGGACAAGGGGAGTCCTGTTGCAGCATCCCTCTGTGACACAGGGGATGGACAGAGTCTGTGAGAGAAAGGCAGCACAGTCCCCAGTAGTGCCTGCATGTGTGTGTGTGGGGGGGGTTAACTGCAGACCCCCCAGACACCCCAAGCAGGGACCTTGAGCAGCCCATGCCTGTCAGTCATCTGGGACTGACACCAAGGAAGGGGCACCATGAACAACACTGGCTGGGGGGGCCAAGACCACCAATGTGGGACCTGGGCACAGCCAGGCATTGCCCAAGATGGCAAGAAGAGGATGAAGGAGAGGTGTAAGGGAGGACCAAGAGAGGACCATCCATGGGCATGGCTTGAAAAAGCCCCAGGGCTGAGCCAGACTTCTTCCCAGGGCACCCTCTGCTCTCCTAACTTTGCTCACACTCAAATGGGGAGCAGAAGCACAGCTCAGCCTCCATTTTCCCCATCAGCCACTTGCTCCTTCATCACCCTCTTCCTCCTCACGCCAGCTCAGCTCTGCCCCTTCCCAGCCAGCCAGAAATGCCAGGGCTGGAGTTACACAGCCACAGTGGGCATCCCTCACAGGGGACAGGGCTTCAGTGGACCCCTCTGCACAGCCCCCCGTTTCACCCATGGCAAGGCAGGAGGTGCACACACCCCCCCCATACACACAGACCCCCAAATTCCCTCTCCCTGCCACCACAGTCGCCTCTGAGTTCCCCCCCGGGACCACCGGGGACACATCCAGCCCTTGGCACAGCCCAGCCTGGGCAGGGGCTGCAGCAGGGACGGCAGCAGGCAGGCAGGAGCCGTGTGGGGATGCTCCAGCAGCTGCCGCCAGCGCGGCTGGCGGATGCCCTTTGGCCAGGAGCAGCCAGGCTTTTTTTTCCAGCCCTTCCCAGGAAAAAAAAAAAAAACAACAAAACAAAAAAAACAACCCAAGCCCCATAACGAGCTGTAGCGAAGCAGCGAGGAGGCGGCAGATAAGAGGCTGGAGCCCGCGCGGAGGCCTCACGGAGATGAAAGGCGATTGCGAACGAGCCTTCCCATCCCCTGCGGACAAAAGAGCTCCTAAAATATTAACGAGGCCCCGTGCCGCCAGGTCCCCTGGCCCCCAGCGCCGGCAGGAGCAGGCGGTACCCGCGCCGCCGGCCGAGGGGTCCTGGGGGGATGGAGGCACAGCGGGGAGCAGCGCAGGATGCTCATTAATTACCTCCCGCGCTCGGCGCTGGCAAACGTGCCCCCCGCTTCCCTCGCCACCCCGGGGAGCCACTGCCACCTTCCCACCGGCTCGGCGTTTAAAGAGCACAGAGCAGGGGGCTGTGCTGGGGATGGTGGCCCCTCGCTGCCATCTCGGCGCCCCGGGGTACAGCCTCGCCCCCCCAGCACCCCTCAGGGTGAGTTTGGGAGGGCGCTGGGGCAGCTCAGGGGGTGTTTTCACACCAGCGTCACGGGGGGGGGGGGGAAAGGGAAGGGGGGACAGTGGTTGGTCCTGCATTTTTGGTGTCTGTGTGTGGTTCCTACAGGCCCCAGGCTGGGGACAGGGTCCCTGGGGGGCGGGAGCGGGGTGTCCTGTAGGAGCAGCTCAGCCTGTGCCCTGGACATCCACACTGCTCCTGCCCCATTCCCGGTGTTCCAGTGGCTGAGTGGGCTCGGTCCCCAGCGCTCCCCATCCTGGGAGCCCAGCTGAGGGCAGCACGGCCAGCCCGTGTGCCAAGGTCCCAGCCTGGCTCCACTCCCCGGGGAGGACAGGGGGGGCCGTGACGGTGGCAGTCGAACCCAGCAGCCCGGTGATTCGGGGTGACCCTGTGGCACAGCCACCCCCCTGGGTCCCCACAGCCGCCCTATTCCCTCCTCGCTCCGTGGCCCAGCCCGAGCGGAGCGAAGGGTTGGGTGTCAAGGGGACACCGGGGGAAGGACGATGTTCCCGCTGCTCCGAACGTGCCGCTGGAAGGCAGGGAGGAGGAGCGCGGCAACAGCAGCTCCATCGCCGGGTCCGGAAGCGGGTCCACAGGCAGATTGGGGGATTTGCATAGCACAGATGGCAGCCCAGGAATTTCAAAGCATCCCCCGTCGCCGCAGCAGCTGAAGGGCTCGGCGGCCCCGCGCAGCTGCCGGAGGGAGGGAGGCTGAGCTGCCCCGGCGTCCAGGGCCCGGCAGCCTCGAGGAGGACACACGGCACGGCATCCCCGGGACCGCTGCCCCTGGCCCAGGGTGGGCCGCAGGCGGCCACGGGTGGGGCGATGGAGGGGGGATGTGGGGGCTGCAGCCCCCGCCGGCGAGGAGCCGCGTGGAAGGGCTCCCGCAAGGGCTGGAGGGCATGACATGTGAGAGACGACGGGAGCTAAATTTACACGGCGGTGGAGCGAGCTGCCTCCAAGGAGACGTGATCACGGGCTATAAATACCTGCAAGGAAACAACGGGGACAGGGACGGTGAATTATTCACAGGCGCAAGATGGCAGGACACGGAGCGAGCCCGGCCGGGGAGAGGGGAGCTGTGCAGGGGGGGCCCTCCCGAGCTGCAGCCCGGCTGTGGGGTATCGGGGCATCTGCGGCTGGGACATCCCATGTGCTGGGAGCTCCTCAGTGGAGCTGTGAGGGTCCAAGGGGAGGAACCCCCGCCGTGGACCCCCGAGGTGCCTCCTGCTGGCACCAGGGATGGCTGCTGGAGGGAGGGGGTGGCCAGGACAGGGGTGCCCCTGCGAGACAGGTGTCTGGGGGGTGACACAGCCCCAGCCCAGCCCCAGGGAGGAGCAGGTGGGGCAGAACTGGGAGCACCTCCCGCCGGCAGCGGGAGCGCTGTGCTGAGGGAAGGTGTCCTGTGTGGAGGTGACATGGGATGAGCCTTAAGAATGTGTTGGTGAGGCCCTTTGGGTACAAAACTAAAGGGGCTTTGCGGTGTGGTTGAGCCTCCCCAGCAGGTCCAGCATCCCCCCCATCCCAGTCCCGACTCCGCAGTAGGGGACAGCAGTGAGGTGACGTCCCATGCGCTGGAGGCACCCCCAGCCTGCCCTGTGCCTCTCCGTAGGTTTCCCAGGGGACGCTGGGCAGACAGAGGGGCAGGACAAGCCCTTTGTGCCTGCAGGAGACACTTCGGGAAGGACTTTGGGGGGGCTAAAGCGTCGCAGAGCACATATGCTCTACTCGGGCTTTTAACGGTAATAAGAAACAGAAATAACAACTAGTAACCGAACTGCTAACGAGAGCAGGTTTCTAAATCGCGGTGCCGTGCCCCGCATCCACCGCGGGGTGCGGGAGGGAAGGGGGGATCTCTCTACACCCCCCGGACCGGCCGCGCCGCTTCCCCGGCCTCTGCTGCCCCCCCCCGGCCACAGGGAGCGGAGCCGCCGCCGCGCCCGCGGGTGCGGGGGGCCGGGAGGGGGGATCCCCCGCTTCTTGGGGGGCATTTCCCATTTTAGCCCCTGGAGGAAGGGATAATTCGTCTTTTCAGCCGTATTTTTTCACGCGCACTGGGCGGTGGAATTTGGGGCACGGTTGGCAGATGGGCACCCCGCGGTCCCCCAGCCCCCTTGCCCCTGTCCTCGCCTCCTCCCTGCTCCCGGCACACACAGGGTTGGGACTGCCCTTTGTGCCCAGCTCCGCTTCCGGCTGGAAAGCCCAAATCTGCCCCGACAAATCACACCTGAGTGATAAACGCCCCTTCTCCACCGAGGTCCAGCTGCTTCTCCCTTTGGCATCCCAGCCTGTCCCTTCCATGGGGAGGAGAGACATGAAAATGCTCCGAGGGCTGGAGCCCCTCTGCTCTGGAGCCAGGCTGGGAGAGCTGGGGGGGTTCTCCTGGAGAAGAGAAGGCTCCGAGGAGACCTGAGAGCCCCTTCCAGTGCCTATTAAAGGGGCTTCAGGGGAACTGGAGAAGGATTTGGAACAAGGGACGGAGGGACAGGACAAGGGGGAAGGGTTTCCCACTGCCAAAGAGCAGGGTTAGGTGGGATATTGTGAAGAAATTCAGGGGAGGCCCTGGCACAGGTTGCCCAGAGAAGCTGTGGCTGCCCCATCCCTGGGAGTGTCCAAGGTCAGGTTGGATGGGGCTTGGAGCAACCTGGGCTAGTGGAAGCTCCAGTGCCCAGCTCGGAGCTGGTCAAGTCCATGCCTGTTGCCACCATCCCCAAACCTTATCCCGACACCTGAAGGGATTCCAACATCTACAGCCACAGTGATGGCCCCAGGTTTGTGTTTGCCACAGCCCAGAGCTGCTGTCACCCAGCCAAGGCTCGGCCAGGAGAGTGTCAGTGCTCAGACACTGCTAATGCAGCTCAGGCAAGGGCTGGGATGGACACAGCCTGGCAGAGGCAGCTTTGCCAGAAGAAGGGGAAAGAGACAGCAGCAAAAAGGAGGATTAGGGCCAGGCAGTAGGAATTTTCATTCAGTTCATGGAGAGGTGACACCAGTCACCCCCCCAGGCAGCAGGACAGTGCTGTGTGAGAGGAACCATCCAAGCAGGGGAGGCTCAATCCCACAGCAAAGCCCCTTTAGTTTTGTACCAAAAGGGCCTCACCAGCACATTCCTAAGGCTCATCCCATGTCACCTCCACACAGGACACCTTCCCTCAGCACAGAGCTCCAGGTGCTGCTGGCAGGTGCTCCCAGTTCTGCCCCACCCGCTCCTCCCAGGGGCTGGGCTGGGGCTGTGTCACCCCCTGGGCACCCAGACAAGACTCTCATCTCTGGAAGGGGCACTGACGTGGGGAAGCCTTTCCAATAAGCCCCTGGACAAGGATTTGGGCTTTCCTGTTGGATGCCTTCCAGAGGCAAACATGGCATTTGTGAGTGGAGTTAATTGACTGAGACAGGATTTGATTTGAGGGAAGATTTTAGCATTTCAATACAGAGTGTCTGTGCTTACCTGCTCTATATCAGCCCAGACTGCAATGCTTGGACTCGATCTTGGAGGTCTTTTCCAACTTAAATGATTCCCTAATTAGAGAAATTACCCCACAACAAACCAAGTAAAACCCTCTTGGCAAAAGCCCATCCTCCCACGAGGCTTCCAATGTGGATCTGGAGAAGTTCCTACAGCTTTTCCACCAGCATTTCCCAAGAAGGGATTGCAAGTTGAAACACTGAGCGCTTAATGTTGGTATTTAGGGTTACAACAGGAAAAATCTCACACGGAGCTTTATACAAGAAGTAAGTCCAGCAGGGTCAAAATCCCATCACTGACTTGGCAGGATCCACACTGACAGCTCACCTGGACCTGCACACACGCCTTGATCCCTGCAGGTGAGCCCCCACAGGCACCTGCTCAGTGACAGCAAACAGCACAGGTACCTCCAGGAGCTGCTGTCACCTCACTGTTCCTGCCTGTGCATCCTCACCAACTGCTCTGCTCAATTCCCTTTGCTGTCCTGGAAATCCCACACAGTGTCAGGGAAGGGGGTGGGGGGTAAAAAAAGAGGGGACAAATCAGGGAAGCCACACACAGGGTTAACCAGATCTCAGAACATCCTTCCTCCAGCTGCACAGGTGAGCAGACACGACCCCCTCGTCTCTGGACGTGGGGAAGCCTTTCCAACAAGCCTCTTGTCAAGGAGGTGGCCTTTCCTAGTGGATGCCTTCCAGAGGCAAACATGGCATTTGTGAGTGGGGTTTCTTGACCAGGCAACAGCCAAGGCCAAGCTGTAAGCACAGTGATGCTTTCCTGGAAGCTCTGGTGACACCCAGTTATTCCTCTGCTCTCTGCAACTCCCTGACAGGAGGTTTGAACCAGGTGGGGGTCGGGCTCTGCTCCCAGGGAACAAGAGACAGGACAAGAAGGAACAGCCTCAAGTTGCACCAGGGGAGGTTTAGGTTGGATATTAGGGAAAATTTCCTCATGGAAAGGGCTGTCCAGCCATGGCACAGCTGCCCAGGGCAGTGGTGGAGCCCCTGGAGGGACTTAAAAGCTGTGTGGATGTGGCAACTTGGGGACATGGGTTAGTGGTGGCCTTGGCAGTGCTGGGGGAATGGTCAGGCTCGATGATCTCACAGGACTTTTCCAATCCAAACGATTCCATTTGCCTGCCAGCCTGCAGAATTCCTGATCCAGCTGAACCAGCCACGCACACAGACCTCCCAAAAAGCCTGACAGCAGCACTGCAGCAACTCACAGAGCTCTGGGTCGAGAGGCAGAAAAATCATCACCATCCCAGGCTGTATGGGAGGGGTTTTAACAAAACTTGCTAGACACTGGCTCAAGAGAAGCCACAAGGCAGAGAATCAAAGCTCCCAAGCAGCACAACTGCTGAGGGTGCTCAAGAGGGAGCAAGGAGAGGGTTTAGACACAAACCACCAGTTTTGTTTAAGGGAAGGAAGGTCAGAAACTTCCGCAGGGTTGCTCTGTCTCCATCTTTGCTGCATCAGACCAAGCTGCTTCAGCTGGACACAGGGACCACAGACACAGGGAAGTTCAAGGTATGGTGTTTGTGGCTTCAGGACACCCATCATCTATCAGAGGGACTTGGAAAACAACTCTGACACAATGCTTTACACTCTCTCCACACCTGAGAGGACACAGGGGCTGTTTGGGCTTCTTATCAGTACCAATGTATGGTGGATGCCACGTAAATCAGTATTTAAAAAAAAACAAACAACAAACAAACAAAAAGAACCCCCAAACCAACCCCTCTCAACCAAAAATACAGCACTCATATAACCCCAAAATTAGGTTGTCTTTTGAAAAAAAAAAACATGACAAAGACCAGCAAGAAAAAAAGCTCTAAAAAATGTTCAGCCTGTGCAGATTAAATTCACTCCTGACAAGACCCCAAAGGAGGAGAAGCAAAGCAGGTGCTCATGTCCAGGCAGGGCACCAGGGCACAGACTGATCCCATCAGGCTTTGGAAGCTGCTCCCTCTGTGTTTACCATCAGCTAAGAACAAGTTTCTCTCCCAGTCATCACACACCAGGGTAGAAGTTGAGCAGCAGTTCTGGTTTGATACCAGCTCTAACCACGGATGCCATTCCCAGTCATCCAAGTTCACAGAATCAGACTGGTTTGGACTAAAAGGGACCTTAAAGCTCATCCAGTTCCACCCCTGGCCATGAGCAGGGACACCTTCCACTACCCCAGGTTGTTCCAAGCCCCGTCCAACCTGGCCTTCAACACTTCCAGGGAGGGAATGAACAGGAGTTCACCGGTTATTCAAAATGCAAACTTTTATCTACATCCCACAACTTGCTCTTTCAACCCAAAGAAACATTTAGAGCTGAGCAACAAATGGCTTTGCTCGTGAAAAGACAAGAATGGTAAATATATCCAGCTCCCACTCGCCCCGAGATGGTTTCACCTGACTGTAAACAATAAAAACTAAACATTCTCACCCAGGGCAGGAGCAGGGAACACACTGAGAGGCAGAAACAATAAAATACATCCTGTGGGTGCCAGATCAGAGGAAGAGTAAGCCATGAGTTGTGGGAACTCCTGAAGAGCCAAGACAGCTCTGGCTCTCTCCAGCACCACAAACACCTTGGGCTCTCACTCCAGAGCCTGATCCCAGATTCACATAGCAGTGAACCCTCTGGATCAGGGACTGAGGTGCTGGAAGCAGCTCGTGTGGAAATCAAAGCACCAGCAAACCTGCTTTTAAGTCACGACTTCCAAGAAGGAAGGGGACAGTGTGGGTTTGGTGAGAGCATACATATTTCTGCATGAAGCTGCAGCCACATTGACCACCAAGGCCACTCCAGGTCACCCACAAAGCCCTGCCCGTGGCCAGAGCGAGCCAGGCTTTGTAGGGAGCTAAAAGAGCCAAGATAAAGGTGACTGGAGATGGTTGAGAGAGGGACAGCACAGGACTGGAGCATCAGGGAGAAGGGAGAGAGCAGCCACAAGAGGAAAGGAAGCAGCACGAGCCAAAATAAATGGGTTAAAAAGAAAAAAAAGCCATTAAGCCACAGTGATTTTGAGGGAATTATTTAATGATCAAATTGCAACACGATACAAGAGTACAGGCAGTGTTAGCACAGATCTAGTCACACACACTTCCAGGGGAGGGCAGGGGCAGCTGCAGGGATCCCTCCTGGAGTCTCTGAGCGCCGTCACTCACACAGGGGCTGGTCTCCATGCTTCCCAAAAGCTAGGGAGCAGGATTTGTCCTGCTTTTAACCTTCCATCAGGCACCCTCAGTGCTCTTGTCCCTGTGCATTCCCTGTTGGAAACTGCTTCTGCCAAACCCAAACAACTGAGATTCCCAGCTCTGAGCATGGACTTGCTCCAAGCCTACCCAAAGAGCCCAGGAATGGAAGGCAGCAGGGAATGAAGCTCCATTCCAGCTACCTGCAGGAGAGGGAGGGAGGCTTCCCCAGTGCTGAGTGGATGAGAAGATTGCTCCAAGGTTCTGTATTTATCAAGGACAGCCTTCCTTCCACTCAGACACACCTTCGGGCTTTTATTGTCCCAGGAGGTGACTTCCAAGCTCTGCCTGGACATGCCTGGAGCCTGACCCAAGGGCTCCTCCACCTGCAGTGGGAGCACCGAGCACATTCAGAAGTGGTTTGTTGTCCTGGTTTTATAATTGTAACTCATTGGAGCAGCTTTCTTCTGCACCTCCCACATGCCCAGGTCTGCTGCCTTGTCTCCCCAGCATTTGCTGTTCAGGGCACAAAGAAAATCCACCTTTAACTGGGCAAAGTTTCCCATCATCCTTCCTTTAGGCTCCTGATCTTCTCCTGTACAGCAGAGCTAGGAACAAGAACAGGTCTAGAGCTGTTTTGCTGCTGAAGATGACTGAGACCATCCAAAAATGCAGCCAGGCATTGCTGTCTGCAGCCAGGAAAACCACCAGGAAAGTCACAGGCCCAGGACAGGGAACAGTTTGCTGAGCACACCAGGGACACAAGATCATTTCCAACTCAGCCCTGCTGTTTTTGCTACATCAGTTGATGGATGCAGACTGAACAGAAGAGTCCAAGGACATTTCGGGATGCAGCTCACTTGGAAGCATTGGGAAAGCATGATAATAACTAAAAATATTTAAAAAAAACAAACCCCTCTTGCCTTGCCAAAAAGCTGTGACAGAAATGCAGCAGCACATCCTGCTGAAGGACAAGCTGGTGTTTCAAGCACAGTAATCAGGTCTCCAGTACTGCCCAGGATCAGCTCCATCCCAATCTGCAGGTCCAGGGAGGTTGGGCTTTGAGCCATGGGAATGTTTTAAGCCAACTCAGCACTGAACTAGGAGCGGTTCCAAAATACATGGGATCATGTTCCTCCTCTGGGTCACTCCATGCAGTGGATGGGCACTGATGAGCTCAAGGATGTATCCAGGCACAGTGTTCCAGCTCTGCTGCCAGAGCTGGGGGGATCTAAGCAGCTCAGTACTTTTTAATAAAACACATTTCCTTAGCACATGTAAAGAAAAAAGGGAATCCCATGAACAACCTATAGAATCCGCAGCGCAAAGAAAGCCATGCAAAGGGAAACAGGCAACTTAAAATACTAAATGAAAGTTTAAAAACTGGACAGGGATGCAAGAGGTTGATGACATGACAAGCTCAATGTTCCTAGAAAGGCAACATCCAGAGCCCGTGGCCTCCTGTGCTGTTTGACACTGGAACATATGCAATGTACAGCTTCAAAGGAGCAGGTTTCTAGTCCCAAAAATAGCTAAGCTGGGTCAGGTTTTCAGTTAAATGCTAGGAAAAAAAAAAAAGGCTCCTTCATCTAGTTCACAGTACAACCCTCCCAAACGAGTGGTCATCCCACACAAGGGACAGAGCACATCCTCCCTGCTCAAACATCACCAGACCGGATTTTACTACACAATCGTGGTCATGCCAACAGCAAAAAAAGTCTGAACTGCCTGAGCACTTCACTGCAAGTGAGACTCATCCCAACAGGAGCAGATGTGTTAATGGATCATCCAAGCTGCAGCTGTTACAGACTCAGGACTATTTCAATGCATGTATGGCTTATTAATGTCCTGTCACCTCGTGGATGTGACTTCTGCTCCACCAGAAAGGGAAACCATCTCCCTCAGCTCTCTCAGTTGTCACTGCTCCTTTCTCTCTCCCCCCATACAGGCCTCTGATCTTTTTCAGCAACTTCCAATGCCCAAAGCCAACCAGATCTGTCTCAAAAAATCATTCTTGGGAGGCTCAATTGCAAAGCAGGTAAAGAGAATCCCCCCAAAGCTCCTCCCTTGTCTTTCTGTGACCCCATGGAAAAACAGGGGAGGGCAACCCTAAGAGTAGCTCAGTTGGTCAGAGCATGGTGCTAATAATGACAAGGTTTCATCCCTGCATGGGCCATTCACTTAAGAGCTGGACTCAGTGATCCTTGGGGGTCCCTTCCAACTGAGAATATTCTGTGATAACCTGTGAAACTCCCCCACTGAGGTGTTTGCTGAGGGTCCAGCAGGAGCACAGCCTGCACATTACAACAGGTCAGCAAAGGCAAGGCTGACACAAACCCAGCCACCAGCTTGCACTCCAGGTTTGACAATGCCACAGGTGTTATCCAGAGTCACACCCTGCCTTCCCAGCATTCCAGACACCAGCACCCTGTGGATAAGCTCCAAGAGTTGAGGGAGGCCCGACCCGAGGCTCACAGCCCTGCACACCGATCTCGCCCCCTCCCCTGTAGCTGTCACCCCTCAGCCAGGACACACGTGCTCCATGCCTTTTCCAGCGAAGCCACTCTGTCCCCAGGCCAGCAGAGCAGCGTTCCTGGTGCCTCTGGAGAGGGACACAACTCCCTGCTCGAGGGCCACACCTCCTGCAGCGCTGCGGACACACCGAGAGATGAGACAAGCGGGACAGGTTTAGACCAAAAGCAGTGGACATTTATTCCTCGTTTGTGCAAGAGTGTCAAGATGCATTTGGGAATGGCTGGGACAGACCCTGTGGCCGGAGAGCCAGCGGCTCCAGCCTCTCCTGCCCGATGGCTTGGGTTACAATTCTACTAAGAGGAGATAAACTTGCAGACTCACCTACTGTCACACCAACGATGCTGGCAAATACACTTGTATACAAAGAAAAGTTTCAAACTACATTTTTTTTTTTTTCCACTAGATTCAAGTGAAGACTTTGTTCCAAAAAAAAAAAAAAAAAAAAAAAGACACATACAAGTACAATTTAAAACTGTATGAACATTTGCAAATGTTTAGTGCAAAGTAATTATGTAAAAGCTACATTTTATGAAAGTTTGTGCTGATGTGTTTGGTAGGTTGTTTTTTTTCATTTTTTTACCCTTTTACATCCATTTTTTTTTTTTAGTTACATAAGGTTTCACTTACCTACAGTACATATGCATTGTGTTAGGTCCCATGCAAGTGGGAGTAATACCATCAGGCTTTGTAAAATGTCACTCTGATTCGCATTTAGTAAACTGCTTATTTGGTTTAACAGTCAAGTTCCTGGCACACTACACATCCTGATTTCATCTAAGTGCTCAAGCTCCTGTT
This sequence comes from Lepidothrix coronata, assembly GCF_001604755.1. NCBI lineage: Eukaryota > Metazoa > Chordata > Aves > Passeriformes > Pipridae > Lepidothrix > Lepidothrix coronata. The sequence continues at coordinate 2,895,659 of NW_016690301.1, read as the reverse complement.
TGCCTCTTCAGGTGCCTTGTGTGATGCAAACCAAACTGCTTCACGACTTCAACCCAAAAGTTGGTTTGTTTTTGTTTTTTTAAGAGAAATCCGCCGTTAGTTTAAGCCTGTAACAAACTGCTCTGAAAATTAAAAGCCTATTCACACAAAGTTATATGTAATGACTGTAGTAATCAGTTTATTACACAGATTAATCATTCTTGAACGTACAAGCTCCAGGGGAGCAGTTGGGTCTTTAAATACACACAAGTTTTCTGTCAAATGGATTTTTTTTTTTTTTTACCCTTACATCCAGAAAGACCTAAGCAGTTAAAAAACTTAAGAAAAAATAAGAGCTATTAGCTAGGTATTAACTGAGAAACCACATACAAACCAAAAAAAGTATGAAGGGAGGGAGAGAGTTGAAACAAATCAACATCACTTGATGCACTAATAGCTCCAATCCATTTAAATGGTGACCGGTTAAACTTAGACCTTAAACACAGGATGTGGGTACAGTTTCTCATTGGTCATAACATTTACCTAAGGTGTAGGTCCTTCAGAATAAAATGAATACAGAAACAGTTTCAAGTTCTTCACCTTGCTTTTCATAACTGTTATGAGTTTAAAAGGATTCCACTTAAAATCCTTCATGGATCAGCAACACTGTCCCTAAAAAAAAAAAAAATCTGAGAACCACCAGGACTCTTCCCATTCCCATCTGATTACCCAATTTGAACTCAGCAAGGAATGCTTTTAGGCTCACAAAGTTATGACTGAAGAACCAGCTTTTCACACACACACTTCTCTGCTAGGAGTCAATGTTGGTACGGGGAAATACAGTATTTCTAGTTTGTTGTTCCAAGTATGTACAACACGCAGCACTGCTGTATCAGGTAAACATGTGCACAGGGGAAGATGAGGCGTGGGCTCATAGAAAGCAGTCAAATGGAAATCAAAAGGACTTTCTCTTTCAGAGTTCCCCTATCTTTATTTGTAGAGGTTATCCAATAATTTCTTTAATTACATCGCATACTTCTGAGTCCATTCCCGAGCTATTCTGTTGTACCTGTATGTATAAAAAGAGGATTTACTTAACGTGGCATCTGCACAGTATTCCAGCTCCAGCAGTCTAGTCTACACATGGCATGAACTCACACTCTCTACAGTACACTATCAACAATTTGTAACATTTAAGAGCAAAATTAAACACTAAGCAAACAGGGGGAACAAGAAAGCCCAGGGTGCTTCATGGAAAAGAAACACCTGGTCATGTTTACAACAGGAGTATGAGATCTTTGTGACTGGAGCCATAAAACAGAGCTAGAAAAGGGCTGAGGGGAAAGGATTCTCAGGAAGGCTTTACCTGTGCCTCCCCTAGCCCCTGGGAAAACTTACTGCAAGGTTTCATTTGGACATTCTGGAATAGACTCGTGTGTCCCTGCCATCTCCTCCCTTCTCAGTTAAACCCAATACCTGCCATTGACTCATCTGCCCAACCCCAACAGCCCTGTTCCTTGCTACATATTTGACTGTCATTTTTTGATGACAGTCAGGACACAGTGATTTGTGCATCAGAATTGTTGTTGTTCTGAAGGCACAACAATTCCCAACCCCCCCGTGGCTTTTGCACCCAAATACCCTTCACAGCCAGAGGAAGCTCAGGGTACTTGTGTAAAACAAAGCAGTTATGATTAACTGCACTGATGAAAGCTTCTCTCTGACAACCAGTTGTTCTTATTCTACAGAATTAAAAGAATAAGATACTTACAGCCAGAATTTTCCTATAGTTATGCACACCAAGTTGGTTTGTGTTGGAATTTAGCCCATAGACAATATTCCTTAGCTTAAAGAATCTGAAAATCCACTCCTAACTCTCTCCTTCCCATCACTGCTCAGAGACTACTCAAGCAGCAAGTCCTTATGGTTAAGCCCAAAAATTTGTTTCCCTATTTTTGGAAAAAAAAAAAAAAAAAAAAAAAAGAGAGGAGTTCTGCATACTTCAAGTGCAGAGAGTCAGTGTTCACTGCATCTCCAAACAGGTGCTGCTGCTCTTGCAGTTCTCAAAAACAAGGATGCATGAACTTCTCTAACACTGCTCCTCAAGCATGCAGTAGACAAAGCAAATTTGTGGATCATTTTCCCTTCCCTGACCAGATCTGGGAAGGAACAGAGAGGTAGGAAGTGTTTACAGTGGTCATTAAGCTGTTAAAGTGCTCATTAGCACTAAAGCTTCTCTGTACAGAAGCTTGGGAGTCTTCCTACCCCAACCTCTACACCACTTGTTCTTCCCTTGTGCTGACAAGTGAAAGAGAAACAGGGAGTTTTTGTTATTTCTTTGTATCATTCCAGACCCAGAGCTGCCGTGGAATATTCTCCGGTTGGAGTAACTTGCTCTCCCTCTGCTGGCTATGTGGGATTAAAGCAGCTCAGAGAGTGGCATTACAGATCTCAGGGAAAAACAAAAACACCCCTAAAAAGACCACAGTTAGAGCTTTGATTTGCCTTTTTTTTCCACTCTTTTCCAAGAAGTGGGGCCTTTCAGTTCCTCTTTACTGTGTAAGTGTGCATTCTGCCCTGTCATATTCCACGTTTTTTTGGCTTCCATACTTACTTTTCTCTATCTGTTTTGTAGATCCGTGCAATCTCAGGCACTAAAGGATCATCTGGATTGGGATCACACAACAGAGAACAGATGGACAAAAGTACTGGGGAGAGAAAAGAGACACAATTAGTTTCAGTGCAGCTGAGGACACCTGCACAGGTCAGCCCATACCCTTCCTTCCCCTCCAGCCAGTAGCATCAGCAGCATTTATTTAAAATTCCCAAGGAGCAGTAATCCCAGGTACATCAGCTGAGTGATTCTGAACAGAATTCCTTACCAGTGAACTACAAAACTTCACATGACCACACTGTCACAAGGAATAACCTCCTGGATAGGTGTGTCCAGCAGCAGCCATGTCTCTCTGAACCCACACGTGAGAGCATTCTGGGAAGACTTCCCTGCTTTTGCACCTGAAATTCAGCTTTTCCCTACACCAGACACCTCACTGTTAAATGACCTGGAGCAGCACTAATCAAAAGTCAAACAGCAGACAAGTCCAGCTGAGATGAATTAAGAAAGAGCTGTTCACAGCTACTTAAGAATCACAGACTGGTTTGGGTTGGAAGGGACTTAAAAGCTCATCTCATTCCAACCCCCGGCCATGGGCAGGGACACCTGACACCTTCCACTAGACCAGGTTGCTCCAAGTCCCATCCAACCAACCTGGCCTTGAAGATCTGTTTAAAAATACACCAGTCTTGCAGAGAACTAAGAGGCTTTACCCAATTATTTTCCAAGCATAAGGAAGATTGAGATGGATTAAGTGTAGTGTAATATTCAAAATGACCCAAGAACACCCAGCTGCCTGCACTGCTCCCAACCCAGAGCCCTAGAACTTGAGTGTTTCACTATAAATATATAGTGCCTATATCCCAGAGGCCACATCCTGCTCAGCTGAGTGACAACCTCATCCATACAAGGAGCCAGGAGACTGCTGCAAAGCCACAAATAGCACACGGACATTCCTACATTCACACCAGAGAGGAGAGGAGAAGGCAGGGAGTTACAAGCAAAGCATATTGGGACAACACTACGCCAGGCACGGCAGGGACATCTTGCCCCCCTCCCAGAAATGCCAAACATTCCCTTCTCTCCGCCTGTTTGGATCAAACAGTGCCACTCCATATGTCCCTTCACCAATTGCAGAGACGCGGAGTTGTCACAGTGCAGCCTCCGAGCAAGTTGGAGATGACAAGAGTGAGGAGTCTGAAGACACTAAAACACAAATCTGCTCCAATTTCCATCGCTTGCATGAGGCAGCTATCCATGAAAAATGAAAGGAAACAGCACACAGCCCCATAAAAACAACAAAGGAGTTAAGACAGGTTAAAACACAGGCCACAAAAAAAGATCACAGAATGGTTTGGGTTAGAAAGGACCTTAAAGCTCAGCTCATTCCACCCCCTGACATGTCAGGGACACCTTCCACTAGCCCAGGTTGCTCCAAGCTCCGTCCAACCTGGCCTTGGACACTTCCAGGACTGGGGCAGCCACAGCTTCTCTGGGCAACCTGTGCCAGGGCCTCACCACCCTCCAGAGAGAAGAGGTAATCAGGTGTGATATTCATTGGAAATGGAGAAGAGGTTTTTTTCCAAGTGGGACAAAAGTGAAAGCTTCCCTACGTCTGAACTGAGTGTGCTGCTTGGTGGTGTGAGCACCAAGAACACAGAAAACCACTTAGTTCAGTTTCCCCTCTCTTTCTGTAGACCCTTCACTAATCAATTCTCAATTCCAAGTTTAAAGCATTTAGGGAAAGTGTGGTAATAAAGTGGCCTTGATTTAAGTGAACATATTTCTGGTTCGGAATAAAGAGCAACCTCTTCCTCCTTTTCCCAATTTACTACTGTACACCTGTGAGAGAGTTAAGGGCTTAATTATCCTCTACCATAACTGGCATTTGGGCTATTTATTGAGCTCCCTCTCAGAACACAGCTTCAGATTGTGAGGGAGGTATTGTAGAAGCAACTAGTTCTGAAGTGCTGTCCCTCAGCAAAGGACAGAGCACATTTAGCACCTGTAGTACAGCTCCAGAACCAGCTCCTTTCCCCTACATACACTGAGTAAAGTGTTCAGTAATGGGAACTCTTTGACACATCCAGCTGCTCCCAGTCAGTTTAGCCTCAAAACAGCTGTTTGTCCAGCAATTCTCCTGTAGCTCATTCCTTTCGGTCTGTCAGACTCCACTGCCCTGATCACTTGAGTTTCTTCAGTTGTAGGATGAGTGAGACAGCTCAAATCTGTCCCCTGCCTTCACCAGAAACAGCAGGAAATCCAAACCAAGTTTTCTGGTCAACTATTGTAACTATTCTCTCAAATTTTATCTTACCACAGCCTTTAAAAACCAAGGACTTTTTGGAACACAGTGGCTCAGAACCACACTGCAGGCCAGGCCAGTGCTCTCAGCCCACCCTAACACCCCTTTTCCCAACACTCAGCAGTTCACTTTTCAGCATCACTCAAAAAACACTGAATAAAAATGGACACAACCATTTGGCTTCAAGCTGCACTGCCACATTCATCTGCTCTGTTTAATTTTTTTAAGTCTTCATTAATCCAAACTATTCTCATTACCCTTGCTCTTGCTGGTGACTTCACATCATTCCATTTTTATCTGTACAGCCCCAGCAAGAAGAGCATTTTTAACCAGTTATCTAAACTAGTGTAATTTTAATATCCTGCTGAACCCAGCTATCTGTCCATATCAATTCAGGAAGTTTCTCTTGAGGTTTTCCACTAGAACATTGCACATACACACCTTTTAGACCAACCAACATAAGGAGCCTCCAGACCACTATGGAAAAACCCCTTGGAAAAGGCACCTTCTCCAAGTTTCAAGTGCAAGGGTAAAGAGGAAGCAATCAAATATGTCAGTTGTGTATCAGAGTAACTAATTAAACCAACACTATGGAATTAGAGACTCACCAGACCACCCTCCTCTGCAATCAAGTATTACAGCAATGAGCTCCACAGCAAAGCCTTGACATTTACTACTCAAATGACTATTCTATTAGTAGGAGACAATAAAGTTCCCAGAAAGTCCTGTAACCACAGAATCAAGCTGAATAACTACACAAGGCAGGTAAGTGACATTTTTACACCTTGTCCTACACATCCTGCATGACCATAGGTAAAGCATTATCAGCTTGACAGCATCCCTTGGAGTCTCCCACTGGAAGGGATGTACCACAAGTGTGCACTCTCTGAATTCAAGTCTGGATTTTTGTCAGTAACTGCAAAATAAACTTTACTTGTCATTGATTCAAAGGGTTCCTCCCTTGAAACAACTCTGTACAGAGTTATTTCTCATCTCTTCACTCCTAGCTGTCAGAGTTGCCCAGTCTGCAGCAGAACATTAAGCAACTCAGAGACACTATCAGTTTAAAGCTCCCTTTCACTTCAAAATTGGGTTTGCTTTGTTTTATTTCACTCACCAGGCAGCCTACTGACCTCCAACCTTTCAGCTGTGTTCCCTATCTATCTCTGCAGACAACAAATACAGCCTACTCTTCAGTGTGGTTCCTGCTGCCAGGAACTAGCACAGACCAAGTACTTCTCAACACCAAGGGACTGGGAGAACCAAACTCATCAAGCAAACAGGCTGACAACAAAGTGGTTCTAAAAATGGGCTTAGCTTCCCCACAGAGCAGTGAGAGAAATGCACCTTCATCAGGCAGAATGATCACTGAAGAGTTAATATTAGACTGCTTGAATAACATGCAGAATACAGTCTACAGTGTAACAGAGCACAACTGACATCCAAGTTCCCACTGCAAGACTTGCCTTCACAAAGCACAAAACACTCTGAAGTTCAAGCACAATCTCTCCAGGCAGAAAATCCTGCCATGGACAGCTTGTCAGCAGGATCAGCTACAGTTCAGCACAGCATGATCCACCTCCCCTCCTCAGCAGCTGCTGTGCTCTCACACCTCCCAGGCCAGCTCACCCACCCCAATGAGCAACTTCACCTTCCTGCTTCTGCCCCACCTCAGACTGAAGGGGTGGGTAAGATGCAAATTCCACTTGTAAATTCCATGGCTGAGGTTCCTGTGCCAGGAAGCAGCTCAGGACAACCCATGACAACAGCTCTCCACAGGTCCTTCCAGCAGTAGCCAAATGAGCAGTGTGGAACACAATTTCAAGCCCTACTGGAACATCTATTGGCTCATCCAAATTTAAGAGGTATGTTAAAGTTCCTGGAACTCAGAGGTGAAGAGACTCTTAAAAGCAGCTGATCTCCACTTCCTCATCTTCCAAACACAACCCCCAGATGATTCACTTTGTCTGCAAAGCCTGACTGGTCTAATATCCACCACTCCAGCCATCCCTGACAGAGTACCAGCCACTACAGATACTGCTGTTTAAGTCTAGCTGGAATTCCAAACAAACCTGCTCCAGTAAAGCACTCATCCATGGGACACTTCAGGGTAAGGAAAAGCAACTGAGGAGCAATGGAATCTCCAGCTGAATCACAGCAGGGAGATGAAAAGCACCAATTTTTCCAAGGTAATGAAGCTATCCAGAAGAAACGACTGGTGTGTTCTGATCCAACAGCTGCTTGGTGCAGCTACTGCTCTCCAAAGAGGAGTCAATTTAGAATCCACCCAGGAGCAAGGGTCCATCTCTAAGCAAGCACAGAGATTATTTAACAAACCTTTTGTTGGTGCAGAGTACCAAGAAAGTGCTGAGATGGTTGCTCTGCATGCCAGACTGTCAGGACAGCAGGATGACACTTACTCAGCTCTCTGTCTTGGCTGGAGTGACACAGGAGCCTCAGGATCACCTTATAATCAAAAAGGTCATGCACTGACATGGAACAGTTGGATAACACAGGGAAGCATTGATTCCTGGCCATCAGCAGTTCCCAGCAATGGCAGCAGCCCACCCCACCTGCTGTCCCAGGGGAGTGATGAACACTGTGCCCATAAGGTCTTTCTGTGGAAAGCCATTTGTCACCTCCTGGAGACCAGGAGACAGTGCTGTGCCTCCTGATCCAGCAAAGCCTCTGAATATGAAACTAACAGTTTGTCAGCTCAGGTTTAATTGATTGTGAAACACCTCTGCCAGCAGAAATATGAGCCTTGGACACAGCACTGCTGAGGAATTCTGAATTCCTTGTTGGGGGGTTCATCCAGCTGTCCTGCTTCTCTCACCAGCTCCTTCACTGATGCCTGGCAGCCTCCACATCAAGACCCACTGCTACTTCCACCTCTATTCCTCAAAATCAGGAAGCAACCTGATTCCTGGAAGGAGCATTCTCCTATACAATCACTGCTTTGGAGTTTCAGGGCCCAGACTCTTGAAACTTTTGAGGCACACAGCTGTCAAAGAGTTTTATCAGCACTGACAAACATTAAGGTTTTAACTTTAAACACGCTGAAAACACCACTGGTCCAACAGCTTCAAATGAGTGGCTCCTGACTGTGAACAGGCAAGATGCACCCAAATAAAATTAAAGTAGCTTCAGACTCTGCTCCAGTTCAAACCTATTTCTTAACCACAGTCCCATTTCCAACTCCTCCAGCCTCTTCCCCAGCCCTACAGGAAGTGTACCTTTAAATCTGAGCAGTTTAAACTTCTGGCTTCAAAGCAACTTGAATTCCTGCTAAGTCAGTTCAACAATTTCTGGTGACAAAAGAAGAAAAGTTAAGTGTTGCCCAGTGTACCACAGACTGGTTGAGGTCGAAAAGGATCTCTGGAGATCATTTTGTCCAGCCCCCTGGCTCAAGCAGGGCCACCTAAGGCAGGTTGGCCATGACTGTGTCCAGGTGGCTTTTGAGTATCTCAAAAGGCAGGAGATCCCACAACCTCCCAAGGCAACCTGTGCTGGTGCTCAGCATTCTCACAGTAAAAATAAAACACAAAAAGGTGTTTCCTGCTGTTCAGAGGGACCCTCCTGTGCTTCAGTTCATGCCCTGTCACTGGGCACCACTGAGAACAGTCTGGTTCTGTCACCTCTGTACCCTCCCTTCAAGTATTTACAGACACTGATAAGATTCCCCCAAGCCTTCTCTTCCAGGCTGAACAGTCCCAGCTCCCAGCCTGCCTCATAATGAGAGATGCTCCAGTCCCTCCATGGCATTCATGGCCCTTCACTGGGCTCTCTCCAATACATCCATGACCTCCCTGTTCTGGGGAGCCCAGCACTGGAGATGTGCTCCAGATTCAGCCTCACCAGTGCCAAGCAGAGGGGAAGGATCACATCCCTCAACCTGCCAGCCACACTCCTCCTAGCATAAACTTCCTTGGAGCAACATCTGGGAAGCTGCACAAGTGGTTAAACTACAGTTTTTGAGAGTTGAAAAGCAAAAATGGGCATTTCCCTTAGAACCCCAACTCAGCACATCATGTCACACCCATGCTCTGTGACAAAGCCACCCAGTTATGTGGGTAAGTGCTACAACAGGCAAATTAAAGTGCCAACAAGATGATCAGAAACCAGGTTCCCAATTTTTAAGGCTACACTGTGAAGGTCCAGTTCATTTAGGTCGCTGGGTACTTGGGAAATCCCACACAGTAAGTCTCAGTTAAGCAATTCTTGAAGAGCAGCAACACAGAAAATCCACAGCACACTGGGCATGGAAGTTTGGACAGCAGAGCTGAACTCTGCCATGACTGAGGCTGAAGTTCCTCACTGCCCCTCCAGCACACTCAAACAGGCTCCATGAGTCACTAGTTACAACACATGGGGAGAAGTGGGACAGGACAGAGTGAGCTGCCTGACTTTCACTGCAGAAGTACTTCATGATCAACTCTTGCACATCCCCTTGCCAAGTTTAAGAGAAAGTGTGGGTTTTTCCCCCCAAAAGTGGCTGGGAACAGCTGTAATCATGTTAAAATACTTCATTCTCCTGTTTCAGGCAACAGGGATTCCTATTTGTACAGACTTGGAGATAATGTTTTTAATTTAAGCCTACACATTCTACTTAAGCCTTGTAGTTCAAATTGCCCACCAAGGTGTGGTTAAGACTGTATTTTGAGATGATTTATTCTCCAATATGTATTCTTTAAGGAACACTGAGTAAAGAATTACTAATACAAGCAAACTAGCTGTTCTACTGAGACACTCACTGTTGGTCCCCCAAGTCTTCAGAAGCTGTTTTAACAATTCTAGGAGGGACAGAACAAAACCCCAAAATGCCAGTCACCTGTCATAACCACAATCACTTTATCAAGTTGCTTACAGAGGGCTCCAGAGTGTGAGGGGGCAAGACCCTTTACCAGCAAACTGAGATGATTAACTACCACTGACAGGATTTATCACTGCCTTTTCACCAAAAAGTGGCACTTTAAATCCAAAGGAAGTCACTGCACACCCCTTCCCCTCCCTCCTTGGAGGTTAAGGTGTTAAACACGTTCATGTACCACACATTAACTGCAACATAACACCAAGCCCATCCAAGCTGCTGACAGTGCTGCCTCCCAGCTGCCTCAGGAGGAAGCTGTGCACGATAAGCTTTTTCCTAGAAGGACTGTTTCTAGTCTTTCCAGATTTCTCAATCAGTAGAAAGCACAGTTTCTTTCAGCTGTGCTCTAGTTATCTGCTTACAGATTTTAAATTCAAACAGCTTGCTCCCAGTAGCATCTTAGTTAAAGGGTGGCACGATTTAGGAAATACTCTAAGAAATCCACAATACAAATACTAAATTGCTGCTTTGGAAGGGATGTGAGCTTATTGTTGAATGTCTTAAGTCTTGTTACTCACTCTAAACTACCTAATCCAACAGCTTTTCCTGCTAGGAACACATCCATTCTTTGATAAGGCTGATCAGTCACTAGAGAGCTGAAACAGCCCCAAAGTCTGTCATGACACATTCTAACCTGACTGAACACAAGATTTCAGCCCTAAAAGACTCAAGTTGCCTTTGTGCAATTTCTTTACACTTGTTCAAGATGGGACCATCAGCTCTTTGCTTCTGAAGCTGAGCTCTGCTTTCTGTGATTCTGAGGAAAGTATTCCCAGTTTCTATAAAGTCACTTATAAGAATTTGCTTTGCTGCTTTAATTCCTTCAATAAATGTACCCCAAGGGAACTGGGAACAAGGTTTTCTGCCAGGTTAGAGCTGTATGGATGCTGTGCATGTGCAGCAGAGTTTGGGTACTGAGTGAACTCCTCTTCAGTAAGTGAGAACTGATCAGCACTACAGAGCCCCCTGACCCCAGCAGGGCACTCACAGGGGGCAGTGGAAGGGGCACAGTGGCACAGAACAGCCACCCTGATCCCACAGAACTCCAGCTGAGCCAGCAGGATACAGTCTGAAAAGGGTAAGGAAAAAAGGAGTCCAAAGCAGAAAACAGAAGGAGATGTTAAAGCATACTGCAAATGTATTTGGGCAGCAAAATTAACATTAGGATGTATTTTCAGTCCACTGCTGCCCTTAACCAACCTCTTGAATTCTTGTCCCATCTTTTCCCAACTGTCCCAATTCCAGTCTATCTCCCAGTATTTTCAAGCATGCTGTCTCTCACCCCACTGCCCATATGGCCACTTTAGACTCCCTAAAACAACACACATTCTGCCCAGTTATACAGCAATTAAATCAAACCAGAACAGATGTCAGTGCTTGGTGCTAACTTGGTGCTTCCAGGAGCAGCCAGTACTGACTGAGAGCACTTGTAAGGAAATTACAGCAACCTGACAATCATTTTCCCTTTACTGACACCATTTCTTCAGTTCTTTTAACTCACAACAAAGACTTTCAGCCTCGTGCACGAGCAAATTCACTTCTGACAAGAGACAAGGAGATACTGTTTTGCCTTTCCAACTGTTTCCACAAATGCCTTTAGCTGGACAGAGAAGGTGGGAACTTCTGTGGGTTCAGGGAAAGAGAGACAGTGATGATGTCCCAGGGATGTACCAGGAATCACCTGCCTAAATCAAAAACTGCCCAGAAACATCACAGGGAGCTGGGGAGAAGGAGAGGGCACAGGAAAGCCTCAGAGCAGAGATGTGATGTGAAGGATAATGTCATCAATGTGGCAACTGCGGTGTTTGAGCACAAGGACAGTGTGAAGCTACAAAACAGAGGAGTCAAGACATGGTCCATGCACAGGGTAGACCCAAAATATTCCTAAATAGCCGTGGCTAGACCTACAAACTTGATCTACAGTTTATAAATCTACAGTTTCGTTAGCCAGAAAAATCAATAAAATTCCAACCTGGGTCTTCTTTCAAGCATTTAAAGCCTCGTATTTATAATAAATATGAATATTGCTTTACCAGGCAAAGGATACATTCCAAGCTAACCACTAACTCAGTTCACAGGGTCCAAGATATTTTTAGCTAAAAAAAGTCAAGATAGTGCAAGCTAGTTAAGTTTTATAACATGCTTTAGCAGTGCATGTCATTGAGAGCTTTGTTCAAAAGCTGCCAACACGGAGTTATGATGTTTCCTTGAAAAAGGGTCTTTTAAGATGACAAACAATTAGACAAGTTTATAACTTCTTAAAAACTACAGCCGCTCCCTTACATATTTTACTTGGTGTGTATTCTGAACATTAAAGTCTTTCATTATCATTAAGTAAAAATATATAAAATTAAGCCTAGTGTCAGTGTTCAGACTCTGAGGTGAGGTGGCAGAAGTGTGTACTCAGGGCAGTAGGACTTATCTGATCCACTGGCAAAGCTGAGGAGTGTCCCTGTGCCCCAGGGAAGATGGATGTCCCGAGCATCCTACACTCAGGAATGCCAGCTCCATGCAGGGTCACAGGACTGAAGCAGTGACCACAGAAATGGTTGATGCCAGCAGGAATGCAGCGTTTTTTACATCCCAAATCAGTACTTCATTTCAGCAGAGTAACATTAAAATGAGCATTGGAGGTACCTTTTGAAATAGTTAGTGCTGGGGACCACTGTGATCGTAGAATATCAAGACAAATGCTGCCATTACTGTTAATATTTGGATGATAGATTCTTGTTGTAAATGCAACCTGCAGAAGAAGGAAAATTTTCAGTGTAGGCTCACAAATATATACATCAGACCACATGGCAACGGATGGATTTATGGTAGAAGCCACTCACCTTAGGTGGTTTGAAGGGATAATCTGTTGGGAAGTGAATTGTCAAGAAAAATACTCCACCTTGATAGGGACTGTCGTTCTGTTAATGAGAAAGAATCATTGCAGCTTGAGGAGTTATTACAAGACAACCCATCATAAAAAGCCACGAGCATCAATTCTCTCATACTTACTGGTCCCATTATTGTAGCTTGCCAATGGAACACTGAAAGAGAGAGAGATTTACTTCAGTTTGGAGAAGCTCAAGTAATGATCTTACTTTCTTCCAGACAAAGCAGCACAGAAAAGTCTATTTTCAAAACAAAGCCTTCTGAAAGGCTGCAGGGAAGGGAGCCAAGGAATTAAACAGACACAGGGCAAAGTACTCAGTGCTCCACAGCCCGGGATTGCTGTGGTACCACACATATGCCCTGCAAAAATCCTGTGACAATAGAAATCCAGACAGTCCTAGGCAACTTTTCAGACTCAAAAGTGTGAGTTTAAACTCTGCAGTTTCTAATGAAGCAGCTGAACCAAGTTTCCACGACTGCCCTGTGAGAACAAAAGGTACATGATGAGCTCATACCTGCTCTCCTCTCAGAGCCCTGGTCACACAGAGAACAAGCCCCAGCTCTGTGTACACCACATGTACAGAGGTAATTTAAGCCACTGCTATCCTCACTGAACTTTTGAGCTTAGTCTCTCCACAGAGGCCTCAAGATTTCATTAAAGCAGCAGAAAGCAATGTCTTAAGAGAACGCAGGAGCAACAGTCTGCTCCAGACTCAGGACCAGAATGTGCTAGGACACATTTTAGGTTAAGTGGACTAAAGTTAAACCTCACTCATATGCATCTGTCCAAGAGAACATAAATCTGGTCATACAGAGGACTTGTGAAGAATGTTGTCATGCTGGAAAGGAAAACAATCCAAGTTGATAATCTGTATGAGGCACGTTAGGGAGTTCTTGGAGTTCCTGCATCTCCAAAGCCTCCAGTGCCTGGGCAAGGAGCACAAATTATTTGGGAAACAGGACCATGGAAGCTGCCCTCAGCATGGATGTCAGCTACATGGCACCTTCAGACTGGGAAGCTGGAGGTGACTCCAGTTGTTGCTAGGGAAGCCTTCCAGACACAAGATGTGTGGTGTCTACGGCTGTCAAAACTACCTCGGCCAGAAGTTAGGAGTGGTACTACCTGTTCTAATCTAGCATGAGCAGTTTTTAATTACACATGGTACAGGCATTACAGCTGGGAATGATGTCATACAAGGAAGGAGGAAAAAGGCAAAGTGGGACCAGCCCTGCAAGGACAGAGGAAATGAGTGTTGGGTTGGAGCAGGTTTGTTTTAATCTAGTCTTACATTTCTATAGGAATGTGGAAGTTTCTATACAGTTTAGCACTGGTGAACAGCTCAGAAATGATTCAGAAAGATCTTGGCAGCTGATTTTTTTCCTTTTAGAAAGGATACCTGAGCTTAGAGCCCTCAGCCCCTAAATGGATTTCCCTACTTAAATATCTCCTCTCTCAGGAGCTTGGACGCAGCAGCCTTTGAGAAACTACATTCAATGCAGAGCCAGGAAACAGAGACAGCAGATCACATGTCCATATGTGGCATTCCCCCCCTTTCAAGGGGTTCAGCCAGCTTCCCAGGAAGTGCCTGTCCAGCTGCAGGTGGTAGGGAGAAACCTGGAGCAGAGGAAAAAGGGGCAGCAGGAACCCCATAGGGAAGATCGTGGCCAGTCACAGCAAAACCACCAAAAATCTCACAGGCACCAGTAGATGCTGATGAGATTCACTGGAGTGCACACAGGCACCACTGAAAAGAGAAGTTCAAATAACCACCTATTGTCTTAAGCCCAACAAGAAACCAGAAAGAAAAACATTTCCACAGTGAATCTTAACTTTTTGAAAGCTCCAACCCCAGACTCAAGCAAAGAGCTTGTTTAACCTAAGCTTTAGATCCTCACAATATCCAGGACAAGTCTGATGAACAACAAGATGGATTTGACATGCAGAGCTTATTCCAATTGATTCTTTCCTTTGAAATCACCCATAAAAAGGTATTTACAAAGTAAGGGGGCTGCTGACTTTCAGTAGGTAAGCACAGGTACATGTCTGGAATAGCTAAGCCACTGGAAGCACACCAATGTCATCCAGTCCCAAGCACATTTCCAAAACACAGGCCAGAGGTGGGTGGAAAAGGGCTAAAACTACATTGCCAAGAAAATCCCATTCCTACAGTTAACAAGGCAGGAAGAGCTCTTCACTTCCCAAAGTTTATGAACTACAGGGATGAGACACTTAGAGCTGGGGACAGTTTGTATCAGCTGAAGTAGCCACAGGAGAGCACTTTGCAAGTACAGCATGTCCTGAACATCAGGAAATGTCACTCTGACAAGGCAGCCGAGGCACACCTGGGGCACAGGGATTTGGGAGAAGGCACTTTGCTGCTGCTGCCACTGCTATCCACTTACACACCCCCGAACTGTTGCTCTCAACAACTGAAGTCTTTCATTAGAGGTCCTTCAGAAAGGTGGCACAAGAAGAACTTTTAGTAATTTAAAGCTTTCTGTGCTCAGCAGTAACTTTCCACCTTCTCTGCCAGACAATCGTCATCACCTTTGATAAGGCTCTGGAAACCACAGAGCAGTTTATCGGGGCACAAATCACACTCGCTAATTTAAGGGAATAAAAGCCTCAGCCTGGCTCTCCATCTTAGTCATTTCTTTTCCATGAAACTACAGACCTCTTTGAAATACTATTTGGAAAGCAGAAATAAGTTGTGAAGTCACTAAAAGCTTGACCCTACTGCTAAACACTCTCAAAACCAAGCTGAGCTTCCACTTGTTTGACAGTTCTGCTGAACAGTAACACCCCCACTAATTTCAGTATTTTCATTCTCAGGTTTCAAGTGGGTTTTTTTTAATCTAGCCCTACATTTCTGTAGGAATGTGGAAGTTTCTATACACTTCAGAACTGCTGAATGGTTCAGAAATTATTCAGAAAGATCTTGGTGGCTAATTTTTTCCTTTCAGAAAGGATACCTGAGCTCAGAGCTCTCAGCAAACAGCTGGAGGGTTTCCTTACTTAAATATCCCCTCTCTTAGGAGCTTGGAAGCTTTGCTGACTGTGTATCAGTGAGAGACCACATTGAAAAGCTGGATTTGCAAGTGTTCTTGTCTCACTGCAAACATCCTACTGATCTTGCTCACCTAAGCTATGACAAGAGTTTGATGGTGCTATTAAAAAATAGTCAAGTATAATTTTACACTTTCTGGTGAAAATTAAGAAGATGGTACAACCTGCAGAACTGCTGCAGGTTAAAGGCCTCTCACAGAAAACCACCATAATGTACAGGGCATCAGTTAAGGTGCCTTATTCACAGCTAATAATGGCCTGGAGCTGTGTCAGGGGAGGTTTAGGTTGGATCTCAGGAAAAGATTCTTTCCCCAGAGGGTGGTTGGGCACTGAACAGGCTCCCCAGGGCAGTGTCACAGCCCCAAGACTGCCAGAGCTCAAGGAGGGTTTGGACAATGCTCTCAGGGACAAGGTGGGATTGTTGGGGTGTCCTGGGCAGGGCCAGGAGTTGGACTGGATGATCCCTGTGGGTCCCTTCCAACTCAGGATATTCCATGATTCTAATCAAAGCAGACTGAGGAACACCACTTACAACTAAGGTAAGAACCAGCCACATAAACAGCCTGAAGTCAAGTCACACGATGCATCTTGTCCTCCCCTCCCTGGGCCAAAATACAGGCACAAGATGACAGTAGATCTTCTTACTATAAATCAACATTAGATAAAAAAAATCAGGGTAGGATTTCAAAGAGCTGCTTTTTTCCTGCTTAACACACCTCCTCGAGCTTCAAAAGGACAGAACAACTGCAAATCACACCTTGGGAGAGCAGCCTGGCACAGCAAACACCAGCTGATGTGGAGGCCAAAGAGATTGTCTGAGGCTGTCCCTTACCAGGAGCTGGCAGGGCACACTGATCTGGG
Source organism: Lepidothrix coronata (assembly GCF_001604755.1). Taxonomy (NCBI): domain Eukaryota; kingdom Metazoa; phylum Chordata; class Aves; order Passeriformes; family Pipridae; genus Lepidothrix; species Lepidothrix coronata. The sequence continues at coordinate 2,879,083 of NW_016690301.1, read as the reverse complement.
CACAGGTTACAAACACGGAGTCGGAATGGTTTGGGTTGGAAGGGACCACAAGGATCGTATTTTTGCACCCCCTGACATGGGCAGGGACACCTTCCACCAGCCCAGGTTGCTTCAAGCCCCGTCCAACCTGGCCTTGGACACTCCCAGGGATGGGGCAGCCACAGCTTCTCTGGGCAACCTGTGCCAGGGCCTCACCACCCTCACAGGGAAGAATTTCTTCCCGATATCCAACCTAAACTTACTCTCAGTCTGAAGTTATTCCTCCTTTTACTGGCACTATGGTTCCTGATGAAGTGTATGATTTAAGGATGCTTCTCCTGCACCTCCTCCCTCATACCTAAGCACCCATGTCCCAGTCAGGCCACAGGTTAGTCATGACAGCAGTTAGGACATTCTGGTTTTGCTTATTGAGAAAGCCACAAGAAGGATTCCAAACCGAGTGAAATTGCTTGAAATCCTGCCTATAAATTCAAAAAACAAAACCAAACCCAACTAACATTACTTCATGATTCAAGTTGTAATTTGTCAACATTTTCCTTCCAACCACATTTTAACCTCTCAACCTCAAGGTCTACATATAACCCTCTTCAAAAAAAAAAAAAAAAGGGCAGTGTTACCTAACTGCTGTGTAAAACAGAGCTAACCCTGACCTTGCTGTACTAGCAGGAGTCCTGGGAGTAGATTGTTTTAGTCCTACAAGAACACATGACTGCACCACGTACAGTTTAGATATCCAAGTGCAGAAAGCTGTAGGCAGGTGCTTGCTGGTTTGGCCACAGAGCTACTGAGGTTTCCTAACTCCATCCAGAATTCCAGAACAGTTAACTCAAAAGGTGTAATTTAAGATATGCATTGAGATGTCCAATTAATAGAGTGGGAGCAGCATCAGTGATACACAAGGAAGGTGTTAAAGGGATACAGAAGAGCAACAAATTTCATATCAGGATGGGGAGCAGTATCTAGTGCTCTAACCAGAAGAAACAGAAGGGTTCTCCTTGCTGAAGTGCTGGACATCCTGTTTTAGAAGGAAAGAAGTGGCAGAGTGCAGGTGTCTGCTGAGAGCAGGATACTTACTGTCATCCCCAACAGGCCCTGCTGAACACTGTGCTGGAGGATCACGTGCCAGATCGTTCAACTCCTACAAAACAGGAAGAGTTCAGTTCATTTCGTTTCAAAAACAACCATGTTATTGCTAAAAAGCTGCTGGTGGCAACTCTGGCAGCGCCACAAAACTAACAGCCAGGATTTTGGAAAGTAAAGCTGCATCTTCAACACAGGAGCCACGTTTGGCACCTGCCTCAGTGACCTGTCCAGGCTGCCCAGACCCGGAGTCACAGCAATCTCACCATGTCACAGGGTCTGCTGGGTTTGCCTGCACTGTCCCAGCATTACTGAGGCATTATATCCTCCACTGTCCCCAGGTCACAGGGAGATAAGGTGGCCTCAATCCAACAACTCTCTGTATCAGCCTTATTTTATCCCCTCTATTGTAACAGTTCCCAGACTGCTCCAGCTACAGTGATCCAGTTTATCACCTCCACAGCCTGCCTGCAGCACACACAGCTCCAGTAACCTGGGGCTGGTTTGCCTCCACACAAACACATCACTGACCACAGGGCAGGGGAAATGGAATAAAACACAAGGCCTTCCCTACCTACAGACCTGAATGGAAACCCTCACTTTTCAAGTGGCTGTGTCAGTCAAATTTTCCTCTGAAAAAATCCCATTATGAGTCTGAGTGGGCTGAGTAATTCACAGTACTCCTGAATTATACCAAGCTTCAATTTGAAGCAACATTTTAGCACAGTTCAGAGAATTACTGTTACCAGCAACTCACATTAGCCATTTTCTCAGGAAGTGGATGTTTACTGGGAAGTGAAAATAGAGTAAAACTTTAAAGACAAACTTTACCTGCCCCATTTCTGGCTCAGCCACTGACCTGCTTTGCATGATAGGCCCACACATATCAGCTTTTTTCTGTCCTAGCTCAGTCTAGAAAGCTGAACACACACCAGACAAGGATTACAACTAAATCTAGTGCTCAGGAAACACTTCCCTGCTGTCCCAGTCCGTTGTTCCTTCAGCTTTTCACCTCCCAGCAACAGTCCACAGTGAAGTTTCCATACCAGGCTTTTGGCAGACAAAACATTTAAGGACAATGTTTAAGACAATCTGATAGCAGGAGTGGAAGAGGTTTGTCACTTAAAGGCCTTTTGTTATTTACAGGCAGTGAGTGATTAAGCTCTTGAACAGATGATCTCTGGGAATTCCAGCTTCTACTTCCCAGAAACTGGGAGGCCATCACTAAGCAAACCCTCTCCAGTTACAACCCCGGAATGCTGCCATACATCAAACAGGTAAATCTCTGGGTTTCCCCCTCTGGATGCAGTGCAGATCCAAAGCTTCACATTCCCTGACACACACACGAGTTTGGTTCAGCTCTCAGAAGCTCCCAACTGCTGAAGAGCCCAGCTGGAAATCTCCTGACTCACCAGTCTATGGGAGCTTTTGTGGAGCTCCTGCTGAGCTTCTTCCACTTTGTGGTTCAGAACAGACTGGGCAGGAACAGGCACTGCACACACAGCACCTGCTCAAGAGCCTCCTCCATCCTGAAGGTGGAGAGAACATCTCCAGTGCTCCATGTGCCATCTCTGAAAGCCCTTGGGAGTTGCTCCAGCAGCAGCAAGCCAGGAGACACCCTGCACCACCAGGGCAGCACAGGAAGGTGCAGACACTACACACACCTTCCTCGGGGTCAGTCCAGCCAATGAAGGGAGTCTCCACATGAAAACTCAAAATCAGGAATACACCTACTCTTCCTAAAGCTGTATAGAACACAGTCCACTCCCAAATGCTACTGGACTCTAATTTTCTGGAAAAGACAATTTAATGCTATGGTATTCAAAATCACAAACACACTCATTAAAAAATATTCCTTGCCACTTCTCATCCTGTTTCATACATCAGTACAAAGCATACACTAAACTAGGAAGGCACAGCTGTAAGAATCCACATTCTCCATGTAGGACCACAGCCCACCATGGATTATATTTATGAACACACAACATGCAGCTTCCCTACTATACAGGGGAAATGGTTACAAACAGGAGCTTGGGCACACACTCCACCAGTTAGCAGAATACACATAAAGCTGCCCTGACATTCCCCCTGTATCCTGCTGCCCAAATGCACCAAGGGCTTCACCACACTGGATTCAACAGTGGGACCACAAGGTAACTCTCCAACAGAGGCGGCAGTGAAGTTCAGGTAGTAGCAGCTCCATTTCTCATCAAAATACTATTTTATTTTCTACATCTCCAGTTCCAGCTAGAAAGGAATACTTTGGTGCCCTGGGTATTATCTCAGTGGAAAGCCATGACTTACAACAAGCACTTGTACCACTCGTCTCAGTGACAAGGTGGCATTTCAGGTTCTGCTCTACAAATTCACGGAGTGAAACATCACAGATTAAAAGGCCCGTGTAAAAAGCAATGTGTAAGCTCCTTGTGCCTAGAAAAGTTTAGCACCAACTCCCATTTCAAGCCCCTGCAACACAAAACCTCCCATATTTTGTAGAACAACAGCTTGGAGAGCAATGAGGAAGTTTAAGACCCCTCTGGAGTGCAGGCACCAGCTGCCTCTGCCCACCAGAGAGGCAAAATGGATTTCCTGGCAGGGCATGGATAATCCCTTTAACACACCATTCCCTTCCAGCTGCTTCGAAGACTCCCACTACTCCCTGGTCAGAGCTGCAGAGCCAAGTTTAAGGACAGGAATGGAGCTGCATCTATCCAGGCACACACACAGGAGCACCCATGGCTGCTGCAGAGCCAAACCTGTCCCAGAGGTTACTTTGCCTTTTGCAGGCTCCTGAGCAGTTCCCAAGGCACTGCAAAAGCACAACACTCGACCCAGCGAGGCCTTTGCTTCCAGATGTTGTTGCTGAGGGAGACTGAGAACCAGCTGGTTTGTGTAACTCGGAACAAATGACTCCAGAGTTCCCATAAAACTGGAGCTCGTAGCACGTGGTGGGTTCAGTTACAGTCTGGTACCATCTACAAACTTCCACGGATCTGATCCCAAACTGTTCTATTCCCCTGTGATCCAGGAAGTCTGGCTGGTCAGTGATCAAGCCTGATCTTGACCACATTGATATTAAAACAAAATCTGAAGCCAGTTCCCACTCCAGACAGTTTCTGGTCCTTAAGCACACGAAGAAGGTTTTGCTTTAGGAGCTTACAAGTGAAGGCTCAAGCAGCCTTTAGATCAAATTCCAGTTTGAGTTACTCAGCTCCCAGGGGCTGCCTCACCCCGAGCTGGGTTTCTAGCTGAAGGCATCCTACAGAATTTAAAGTTTCTGCCACCTCCCCTACAGCAAAACACCCCCAGGGCTGGGCCCACTGCTGTCCATCCTACCATTAACCTGACCCATCTCACAGCTATTAATGAGTCCCTCAACAAAAATGAGGAAGTAGAAGCACAGCACAAAGCAAGGTTCAAGGTGTCCTGCCCAAAGGCCAAGTTGAATGCAACTACTACAACTAAATCCATGAAGGACATACCCTAAAAACTATAAAAGTCACACAAGAAACTGATGTTTAGGCTCCAATTAAATGTGTTCCAAAGTTCCCAACAAACCAAACTCCTACTCAGGGGTTCCATGAAAGCATTTTAAGGGAGATGGAGTGTGTTTATGCCACAGACCCCCCCAGCTGTGCTTCATGAGTCATGAAAGGCATCAGCTGCCAGCGAGGCCTCGGGGCTCACAGGCAAACCAGAGCCACCAGCCTTGCTCAGCCCCACACTACTCTTCATCCCTCCCCTCCTGGAGTTCTCCCATTTCCCAGGAGCTTGTACACTGCCTTGAAAACACACCTCAATCCAGGAGTTCACAAACTGCACAAGAAGCTTTCAAAGAACTACCAAACCCAAGTGGTTTAGGTCTCGAAGTTTAACCCTGCACATGTTTCAAGTTATAATTGTAAGCTCCAAAGACATTTGTTAGAGAAGTTCAAATTTATTCCTCTAGACAACAAATCCCTCCCCAGTCTAACACATTCCTGGTAAAACCTGCTCTGGCCAGAAGACTAGTTTTAAGGATTAAGTTAATGCTAATACAGCCTCCAGTAAGAATAACCAACCTAACTGGCAACCTCAAGAAGCCAATCAGGTGAGTAAAAAGTCAGCACCCTTTAGCAGTCAGCTCCAGCAATTTTATTTGGTACATAGCAGAGCTCCTTAAATCCACTCCAACACACTAAATGTATCCCTTTAGATTTTCCAAAGTCCTCTTAGCTTGGACTCCATGGGCTTTCCACCCTGCTCCAGTTTGAGCTGCTTTCACAGTCTATTTTACTCAGAGGTCGCATCATTAGCTTGATTATAAACCTAATTTCTGCCTCAGGTTGCTGCTGTGAGTGAAAGAAGCTTTCCATCTGCCTTCAGCAAGTCTACTTGCCCCAAGCCCCCAAACCCTTCAGCAACAGGCAGTGTAGGGTGATGTTACAAAATCCTGACTTATGTAACCAAAAAGGAACTCACAGCCACTTAGCCATGAATTGTTCCCAGCTCCCAACAGAGCGGAGCCAAGCAATAGGGAATCAGGGCCAAAGTCAAATCGATCACACCCAGCCTCACCTCAGGACCACAGAGGGCAGTGCCAGTCCCTGTGCAGGACCCACAGGGCAGGAGGGTGGGAACAGCCTCTGCACCTTCCCTGGACCAGCAGCACCTCCCTGCCAGGTGCCAGAGCCTGGCTCCACCTGGCACTTCCCTCAGCTCCTCTCCCCCAGCAGTACCAGGCAGTGCTCTCACGTGTGCACCAAGGTCAGGCCACCAATTCCCTGCCACATCCACAGGGGCTCTCCTGCCTGCAGACTACGATTCCCGAGCATCTGCCATTCTAATGCCGCTATCCTGATTAATAGCAGCATTTTAATCCTTCCCTTTTGACAGAAACTCCTTTTGCAATGCTTGCAGCGGCTCAGATCCTCCAACTTTGACTCCTTCCAAGACTGCAGAAGTCAGAAGGCAACTGAGCAGCACGAAAAGACTCACGATCACAGCAATAACCAAGGTAAGTGTTATAAACACACTCTCATGTAACTGTCACCTTTCCTTCTTTATTTTTTTCAAAGCCTGCACAGGAAGAAGACCAAAGCAATGTATAACTTCCTCCTGGGGTAGAGTCTGAGTATCAAAACACCTCTCCAGCTAACAGAAGCCTCCCAGCCTTCCCTGTACACAAGCTCTCCACCACAGATGGGCTGTGCTGGCAGCTCCACACACACAGCGAGGCCCAACGGAAGAACCCAGTTGCTCCCACTGGCTGCTGTACAGAACTGGGAGCACTGAAATAACACCGAGTTTGCTCAGCACAGGTAGCACAACTACAACTCTGCACACCAACTGCACCACTGACCTCACATCCCACCCATGGGCAGGGCTCATTTTGGCAGAAATGACGCCTAAGCATCCCCAGAGGTCGGGCAGCTCTGGACTCCAGGACTACAGCAACTACCACCACCCTCCTCCCCAGCTGAGCAGGAACTAATGGAAGTCAGAGTTTAGTTCTGTGAAGCATTACTTGGTTTTTGGGCCTCTACAGTACAAGCAACAGTAATCCACCACTCCTCTGCTACAGAAAATGCTTTACTTGAGCAGGGCTCAGGCACAGCTGCTGCCTTCCCTTCCCCCTCACCCGCCGATCACACAGGGGAGCCCAGGGAAGACAATGAGCTAACCTTTCCCTTGCTCTCCCATTCAAAGAACTCCAAACACTGCCCTAGTTATCCAGTTATAGGTATTGCATTCCCTACAGATAAGCAACACAGATGGGGACGTGGCTGAATCCAAAGTGCTTCGGCTTAAACCTTAAAATGGAAGCCATTCACTCTGGCCCTCCTGTATCCCTCCCATCCTGCCCCTGGATTGCTTCACTCTCCATTTCTTATGAATTTACCCATGATAAGGCAGATAATTGTTATGTACAAACAACAATTACATTGCTGCACTTCACTGTTATCCCAAGGACTCTGCCTGGCACCCCTGCTTACACCCCAAACATGTCTACAAGAAAGGATTTCAACTTTCAGGCCTGTGAGCCAGTAAAGGCACCCAAACAAGAATCTGCAGCCCCACTGCCCAAAATACTGCAGTGAGTAACACAGGCAGCAATCTGAGAGCAGGTCTCACCCAGGCTGAGCTCTTTTGGAGCATCTGCTCAGAGAACAGCTGCTGCTCCATGCACACACGTTATCCCAGCACGAGCCTCTGGACAATCCCAAGAGCAACTGTGCCACAGGGACAGGCTGGGGCAGACCCTGCAGGTTCCTCCGCTGCCTCACACACCAGCAACAATGCTGTTCACCCGGTGTAAACTCCTTGTTCTGGCCCCCTCTTCCAGCCCAGAGTAGCTCAACATGCAAGAGGCCATTTCAGGTAACACTATATCAAAGGTTTACTCTCGGGATTTTCTCCTCCTTTCCAAGTTCTCATCCCTATGTTATCCGAGGACACAAAAATTTTGGAAAAAGCGTCACAGAAAGGCCTTTGTGGTTCAGTATAAAACCAAAACTGCCAAGAGCAAGGTCCAATGGCCAGACCAAGCCCTGCACACTGATATACCATGACTGATACCACCCTCAAAAAAAGCCAGAGCAGCAGTTTTCCCTCCCATCCCGTCTCTGTGCTCGACTCCACAGGCATTATTCCTACTCGATCCACACTCTGCAGGCTCCTGCTCTTGCCACAAGTTGCAATAGCAAAGGTCAGAAGCTGTCTGTCCCCTCGTTATCCTGACAGGGATGGCCACCACACGCTCCCAGAGCCCAGAACAACCCGGAGATGATGATAGGAGAGCTCTCCACGGGGTTTAAAATAGCCAGAGCGTAAACAACCAGCCATGATTACTGGAGCAGTCAAGGCCAGACACCCACAGCAACTCAGAGCGCTCCTTCCAGCCTGGAGCTCCACTCCCAGCCAACTTTTAAAGCACCTGGGCTCCTACAACAGGCAAGTTTATCTACCCCCACACAGGTTTTCTGCTGGAAATGCTGCCTCCAGCCCCTCCACAGCCATCACCACACTCACTCCACTGAAACTCTTGGTGCTTTGCAGAGCTCACACAGCATTGCTTCAGCACTTTGAAGACTCTCATAACTCTACACAGTCCTCATTATCCCTCGGGGTTCTTAATCCTTGAAAAGCAGCAGGAAGAGTCAGTCCACAAGCGCCCAACGTTAACAAAGACTCAACACATCCAGCTCCTCTCCTGTCACAAACCAGCCTGGAAACAAAAGTGCTCTCAGAGCATTGACTCCTGACCCTCAGCTCGCACTGAACTACAACCAAGCAGCTTTCCTGAGTTACCTGACAGGGGATTCACTGTCCCCACAACAGCCCGGTGTGTCCCCCAGCCACATTTACCCTGGTCAGCATCCACTGCCATATCTCCCAGGTCTATCGACCCACTCCTGAGGAGGAAGAAGTATTCCCAAACACCTGTGAGCCCACAAACACTGTGGAACAGTCCTCACAGGACCTGGGGGATCCCTAAAGTAAGGGACAGAACACTGCAGACAAGCAGCACTCAGCTGGAGCACAACTTCCTTATGTAACTCAGTCCCGGACCCTCAGCTGGAAAATCCAACACCTTAAAACCACACTCCAAATCCTCCCCTTCCAAGTGCTACCTATTCCACGAGCAAAAGCAAGGCTTCAAGCTCTCTTCCATTTTCTTCTCCACCTGAGCTTTAACCTGATCATGAAGCTTCACAAAGCCTCCAAGGTAACCTACAAGCAAAGCAGAGATGTTAACACAGACCCGACAGCACACAGAAAACCAAACAGGGCTACAATCTAAGCTTAAGTGGGTGCTGGGGGGTTGGCAGCTGGTTCTAGACAAAAATTAGATTTAGGTAGTCACTGAGAGCAGAAACACCATGGGACGGGTATTTTCTACACCTGACCCTTGTATACAGACTCCAAACTGACAGCTACACATTTCACTGGGAAAAGGATACAAATTCACTAAGGATATACAATTGGACTCCAATAACCCTCGAGTATTTTTTTTTCCTGGTAAAAGACACTGATGATCAAGCAAACACTTTCAAGACGGCAGGGGAGCTGGGCAGCAGCGTTTTCCCAAAAGGCCAGGACACGGAGCAGGGTTCCGGGGAGGGGAAGGCAAGGCTGTAGCTTCCCCTCGGAGCCTGCGGGATGACTCAGGCGGTAGCACAGCTCCATTAGAAGAGCTAAACCAGAGCGCCGTGTGACAGCTTTACCGTGCTCGGGGCCGCGATCCGGAGCGCCGGGACGGGCCCCGGCGGAACTTCCAGCGCGGGGAAGGGCCGGGCCGGGCCGGGCCCCCGCGGGGCCGCAGCGGCCGCCGGGCCCGCACCACCCCCGGCCCGGCCCGGCCCCGCTACCGGCGCCCCCTCGCGGCCCCCGCCCCGCCCCGGGGGGCCACGTTGCTCCGGAGGGGCCCGGGCCGGGCCCCCCTCGAACAAAGCGGGAGCGGCCCCCGCGCTGCCGCCTGGCCCGAGCCCCGCGCGGGGCGGCCCGGCCCGACCCCCCCCGGAGCGGCAGCCCCGGGGCCCCGGCGGGGTTATGTAAGGCGGGCGGTGCGGGGCCGCGCGGGGCCGGGCCGGGCCGGGCCGTGCGGCCCTTACCTTGTGGATTCTCTTCAGCGCCATTGTGTGCGCGAGGCGGCGGCAGGAGGGGCGCGGGCGGAGGGAGGGGGCGGCCCGCGGGACTATTTGCGAGGGGAGGGGGGAGGAGGAGGAGGAGCAGCGCGGAGGTGGCGGCGGCGCGGCGCGGGGAGGGGACGGGGAGGGGACGGACGGAGAGAGCGGAGGGGAGGGAGGGGACCGGGGCCCCCCGGGGGCGGCGGGGCCGGGGCCGAGCCGGTGTTGGGGCGGTGGCGGCCGCGGGCTCAGCGGTACCGCAGCTCCTCCTCTCCCTCCGCCACCGCCGCTTTATGCGCTGCCTCCGCGTCGCCTGCCGCGGATCACTCCGCCGCCACCGTTTCCCCCCCCTCCACGGGCCGCGCTGCCGGTTACCGGCGCGGAGGGGGGGGATGGGGCAGAAGGGGGAGGCCGGAGCGGCACCGGCGGGAGGAGGAGGGGCTGGGAGAGGGGCGTGTGGAGGGGGGGAGGGGGAGCGGCGGGGAACTATTTGTCGTGCGGCACCGCCGTGCAGAACTCTCCAGAAGGGGGAGGGGAAGCGCGCGGAAGGATACGGCGGCGGGCTGGCCGGAGGAGAGAAGCGCAGAGCGCGCGCGCGGGGCGCGTGACGCACCGACGGCGTTGTCTCGCGAGAGCAGCGGACGGGAAGAAGTCCCGGCAGGGCCGGGAGCGGCCTGAGGGGACTGGGATGGGATCGGGATCGGGATCGGGATCGGGATCGGGATCGGGAT